>NW_020169836.1:1099255-1573238 GCF_002117355.1 Postia placenta MAD-698-R-SB12 | reverse complement strand
GGCGCCTAGCCGTTTTTTAATTTTTTCCTTTTCGCGGGCTCGAACCCGCAACCTCTGTACTACCTGCCTGATATGGACACGTCGTTATCTACTGTACGATTAGATTAGATAGGACGGCAGTGCACGGCACAGCTCGGGCCCCGCTGACGCAGCCGCTCTGACTCACCGGCCCCCGGGGCCGCGTCGGCATGCTGCGCACAGACCAGCTGCGCACGGACCAATGCGCACAGCCTGCCCTTATCTCCCCACGTATATAAGCCGGCCTCTGCTGCCCTAGGGACCTCAGTTTCGACCTCTTGTCCCTAGGTCAGTAAGCCTCCATTTGTATCCTTTCTTACATTACTAACTAATACATTTTCTTGTCCCTAGCCTTAGGTTTGAGCGCTGCTCACCATCGCTTCGGTGAGATTTAGTCGGACGCCCCCAGCTTTCAGATCTTCCCCTGTCGCTTGACCTCAAGTCGCGACAGTTTCCCGAGCACGGAACGCGAATCAAGGCGCACCAAATCCTGATGAGACTGCCCGAACGACAAAAGAACAAGAAGACGGCGCTCTCCCTTGGAAACTACGTCACCCGCTTCGAGCAGCTAGCGTCGAAAGCCCAGCTCAAGGACGCCGAAGTCAATGGTGTCAACCGCACCGAGAACGACTACCACACTCTCCATGCCAACTTCGTCAAAGGACTTCCAAAGGAGCTCTATGTCTCTCTCGCAACCAGGGCTGCTAGGGACCGACCCAGCACCATGAAAGCCTGGTACGACGAAGTCCGAAACGCCGACGCCGCTGAACAAGGGGCCCTCACCGTCACAGACACCAGGGACTACGGCGAGCCAATGGATATCGACGCCGCTGCAGTCGCGGCAACCTTTGCCTCCACATCGGGAGGAAGGAAGTGGGAACTAGGAGCAGTTCTCAATGAGGCCGACCGGAAGCTCCACAGGGATGGGAACCTGTGCTTCTACTGCCACATCAAGGGCCACAGCGCCAAGGATTGCCGCAAGAAAGCGGCCGCACGACAAGGGGGTGGGAAGCCGAACCAGGGAGGATCTGGAAAGGACGACTTCCGCGCCAGAATCAAGGCACTCTCCGCTGACGAGAAGCGGGAGCTGTATGAAGAACTTACGATGGAGGATTTTTGAAGGGGCAGGGTGAGCCGATGCAACCACTGCCCGTATCCGTTTCACTGTCCCGTGTAATTCTAGTAGTTTGAAATGAACGCGCTCTGCACATTCCGATTACTGTGGGACGAAAAGACGTCGAGGCGCGCGCTTTCATCGATAGCGGCGCAACTGGAATCTTCATCAGTCCGAGATTTGTCCGAGAACATCGACTTCGGACAGAACCTCTTCCCCAACCCATCCCCATCTTCAACGTGGATGGAACACCGAACAAAGAAGCACTCATCACACGAAGAGCTCTCTTATCCTACAAAATAAGCGGAGAATCCCGATTCGTCAAAGCCTACGTCGCCAGCATCGGCAAGGAAGACATCATCTTCGGCCATACCTGGCTCAAGCTCGAAAACCCCAAGATAGACTGGAAAACCGGACGAGTGGAGCTGAACCTCCGGTGGACAAGAGACGAGACCAGGGCCTGGAAGATGGACCTGTACCAAAGGCGAGTGACCTGGCTAGAATTAAAGAAGGCCATAACTACCCCACTCCCAAAACCAACGGAGGACAAATTCGTTGTTATCCCCACCTCAGAGCACGCAACCCTTCCCAAACGAAAGACTAGCGGCGCAGCAGGATACGACATCTCTGCTGCGCATCAACTCATCATCCCTGCCCGACGACGAGGCCTGGTCGGCACTGACCTTATCATGGCTATCCCCGAAGGACACTACGGAAGAATCGCACCTCGGTCCGGCTTAGCGCTAAAAGAAATTGACGTTGCTGCAGGAGTAATCGACTCCGATTACCGAGGCAAGGTCTCAGTCCTGCTGGTCAATAACTCTGATCTCCCATTCACTGTCAAAGCCGGCGACCGAGTTGCCCAGCTCATCCTTGAAAAGATAAGCACTCCACCAGTAACGCTAACTGACTGCGTCGACGAGACCGAACGCGGGGAGGATGGGTTTGGGTCAACGGGTATTGCGTCCATCGAGGAACAAGTGGAGGACATCGACGATGATGAGTTCATCATTTCCTACTTATCTGGAGCACCGATGATCACCAAGTACAAGAAACAGGAACCCCTGGCAGCAAGGGATGTTCCACTCAAGGAGCGACTCCCTGAACCCTCATCTGGCTACAAACGACTTCACAACGGCATGATCTGGAAGGTCCACCACGACATTAGGCGCGTCACCACTTCCACCGAACTTGCAGCCTCGAACGCCCAAGGCAAGACAGAAAGAACGCTACCACAGATGGTACCATCCTACCTACACGATCTCCTCCCCGTCTTCGACAAAGCCTCGGCTGCGCGACTTCCAGACCACACCGAATATGACCACGAAATCAACCTCAAGGAGGGCTTCGCGGACATGAAGCAACAGGTCTATCCGCTCAACCCGCAGCAATGAAAGGAACTCGACAAGTTCCTCGAGGAGAACCTGAGTAAAGGGTACATTCGCCCTTCGAAATCCCCGTTGGCGAGTCCATTCTTCTTTGTTGGTAAAAAGGACGGTTCACTACGTCCCTGTCAAGATTACCGGCTGCTCAACGAGAACACGGTCAAGGATCGATACCCGCTCCCGCTTATATCCGACCTCCTGGACAAGTTGAAGCACGCCAAGATGTTCACGAAAATGGACCTCCGCGCCGGATACAACAATGTTCGGATCAAGAAAGGGGACGAATGGAAGGCAGCGTTCATCGTACCCGGAACTGATGGCAAACCGCCGCAGCTATACGAACCAACGGTGATGTTCTTTGGGCTGTGTAATTCTCCCGCTACGTTCCAGCGGATGATGAACACAATATTCGCAGACATGCTTCAAGAAGGCTGGCTTTGCATTTACATGGACGACATCCTGATCTTTTCCCAGGACAAGGCGGAACACGAAGAACGAACACGACGTGTTATCGAACGACTTCGACAACATGACCTCTACCTCAAACCGGAGAAATGCGCCTTCGACGTCACGGAAGTCGAATTCCTCGGCATGATCATCCGCCCAGGAGAAATCGCAATGGACCCTGTCAAACTAGCTGGCATTGCGGATTGGCTGGTGCCATCCAACCTCAGGCAAGTACGCGCCTTCGTTGGATTTGGAAACTTTTACCGCCGGTTTATCAAAGGCTTCTCGGACAAAGCGCAACCGCTGGTTGCTCTCACCTGGAAGGACGTCGCCTGGACCTGGGGATCTGACCAACAGAAAGCCTTTGAGACCCTCAAAAAGGCGTTCCTAGAGGAACCGGTACTACGTATGCCGGATCCTGACCGACCCTTCGCCATCGAAACCGATGCCTCAAAGTTTGCCACTGGAGCGGTGCTACGCCAACGCGATGATAACGGCGACTGGCATCCTTGCGGATACCTCTCCCAGAGCTTCAATGCGGCAGAAAGAAACTACGACATCTATGACAGAGAATTATACGCGGTTATCCGCGCACTAGATGAGTGGAGGCACTACCTCATCGGCAGCCCATACCCAGTGACGATTCTCAGCGACCATAAGAACCTCACGTATTGGAAACAAGCCAAAGACATGAACCGACGACAAGCACGCTGGGTGAGTAAACTGACCGAGTTTGACTTCCGCCTGGTGCACGTTCCTGGCACCCAAATGGTGCAGAGCGACGCTCTCTCCCGCCGACCCGACCATGATGACGGCTCAAATGACAACATTGACGTCGTTATGCTTCCACCGGAAGTATGGGTTGCTGCCATCGACATCGACACCCGTGACACCATCCTTTCTTTCAAAGACGACCCCATAATGAAGGAAGGACTCACTGCAGCGCGCACCGGAGGAGCACCACGCACTGGAACAGACTGGTCCATCGATGATGACCTCCTCTTATACCAGGATCGGGTCTATGTACCCCCAGATGAGTCTCTTCGCAAGCGCCTTGTCTCCCACTATCACGACCTCCCCTCCGCAGGACACCCCGGTGTTCAGAAAACCCTCCTCGGTTTACGCCATGACTACTGGTGGCTGAGCATGGCCCAGTTTGTCGCTCGCTATGTTAACGGCTGTGGCATCTGCCAGCAAATGAAGGTTAACACGCATCCAGCCCGACCGCCCATCACCCCCATTCGACCCCGCGCAAATGCCAAGCCCTTCAGCACATTCTCGTGCGATTACATTACCGACTTACCACCGTCCAATGGCTTTGATTCCATTTTGGTCGTAGTGGACCACGACCTTACGAAGGGGGTAATTTTCATCCCATGCAACAAAACAATTGACGCTCTTGGGACGGCAGATGCAATGTACCGAGAAGTCTACAAGTGGTTTGGACTCCCAGACAAGATCATCAGTGACCGAGGACCGCAATTTGCGTCCAAAGTCTTCCAAGAACTGTGCAAAATGACTGGAGTTCAATCAGCCATGAGTACGGCATTCCATCCGCAAACCGACGGCGAGACAGAACGAGTGAACCAAGAGCTGGAGATCTACCTCCACTGCTTTACTGCCAATGACCCGGATAAGTGGGCTGACCATCTTCATACCGCGCAATTTGCTCACAACTCCCGCGAGCACTCCACGACGAAGGCGTCCCCGTTCAAACTCATGATGGGATACGAACCTCATGGAATACCCACCGCGCACCCCGGATCAAACACACCCCAAGCAGCTTATCGCCTCAAGGACTTGCAAAACATCCGCGAAGAAGCACATGCGGCAATGGAGATGGCCCAGAACGTCCTGGCCAAGAGAGTAAAAAGGAAGGGGGGTTCCTTCCGTAAAGGTCAGCTGGTATGGCTAGACTCCCGGAACTTGAAACTGCCGTACCCGTCCAGGAAACTAGCCCCGAGGCGAGAAGGGCCATTCAAAGTCCTAGATAAGATTGGAACAGTTGCGTACAAGCTAGACTTGCCTAGCACCTGGCGAGTCCACCCCGTTTTCCACAAATGGCTTCTATCTCCTTACTCAGAGACGGAGATCCATGGTCCGAACTACACGAGGCCACCCCCTGACCTCATCGAAGGCGAAGATAACTACGAAGTCGAAGCCATCATCGGACACCGAGAGAACAAGAGGATGCGACGCCGCGAATATCGCGTCAGGTGGAAGGGTTACTCAACAGCCGATGACTCATGGGAGCCCGAAGCAAACCTGACTGGGACGGCTGACGAAGTGTTGGCAGAGTATAAGAACAGGAAGGACTTGAGCTGAATCGATAGCAGCTCTACCCAGTCGCTACATCCCCACTCGCACCAACATGTCTTCCACCCTCTCGTTCCTCGACCAGTTCAACGCCCCCTCGACCGAAGGCGGAAAAAGGCTCTCAATCTACACCCCTAAGCACACCCACGTCGGCGACAGCACCTTGCTGACGCTCCTTCTCAGTAATCCCACTGACGTTTTCAACAAACTCAAAGCCCACAACCCCGAGGCAACCAATGCTACCGACCGCGCTGCACTGGAGGCGTATCTCTCCGCCCGCCGCAAATACGATGAGGCTGTCAAGGCAGCCGACGAGGCCATCGACCACCACAAGCGGCTCCTATGCCAACAGGATGACCGCGTCCTCACCGAGCTCATCCGGCTCGACAATCTGAAAGTCGCCCATCGCTTTCAACCGCTCCTACCACGCAGCATCCGAGCACGACACAACAAATTCATCCCGCGCGCCATCCCCAACGCGTACTTACCCCTACCCGCACCCCTACCGACGTCTGCCTTCAGACGCCCCCCGATCCCATCCCCTTTCCTCCAAGTAACGCTGCGGAGCACTACCATCCCGGCCAACTGGCAACCCAACCCTGGTTGGACCCCGAAGGGAAGCTGCAGACGATGCGGATCGTCCCGACACTGGGTACGGGACTGTCCGGACGTACGATGCGCAGGATGCGGAAAAGAAGCCCCTGGACACCTGGAGCGAGAGTGCGGAACCAGGCCGATGAAGCGACACGTATCCGCACCACCTGAAGAACCTGCGCGACACGTGGGGGTGGTCGTCGACAATGTGTTCCTCGAAGGAATCATCAACGAGGCGAAGGAGAGGAAGGAGAAAGAAAGACAGACGAAAGCGATACCCATCCCTCCACCGCGTAGCGCTAACCCCGAACCCCCCGCCAGTCCCGTTGCGGGACCTTCGCGCCCCCGCCCCGATACACCCGTCGTCTTTCGCAAAGTCGATCCCGACTGGACACCGGACACCACTCAATGGACGTGGGACAGCTCCTGGCCGAATCAGAAGCACCTCTCTGGCGAGGAATGGATGAACGTAGGGAGGAACGCGCGTAAGGAGTGGTTTGACGAAGAGGAGGACGACGGCGTAGATTGGGAGTTGTATGGAGATGGTGAGCAGTAAGTAGTCGAATGGGACTTCGACTCTGGTAGGGGGGTAATGAAACATTTGTTTTTCCACTCTGTTTCTTGTACTACTAGCGCCCATACTGGCGCCTGTCTTAGCGCTCACCCGCAGGTTGAACATTATGTAGCTTACATAATGGGGTCCGTGTGCACTTTGTACCTGGTATCGTACCACTACGTTTCTTTCTTCACTAACACGACCACATAGACACGATGGTCCGTGCGTAGTCGGTACTTGTATAAGTAGTTGTACCATTAGTCGGTCGAACCCTAAGTTCGACCTGGTTATTCATTCAAGTCTCTGCTCCTCCTCACTTGGGGTAGTGGTCATTCTCGACTTCCTCGCTCGATCTTCAGGACGACGCACTGTCCATAAGCCCTCGCTCGTCGTCTACGAGTCAGGCATCGATATAGGAGTATAGACCATTGTATCAATATCCTACACTCCTAAATTTCAAGGTAAGCTTTTCCTTTCCATACCGAGCTGACAGGTCAAAGAATTGATGAAGGTGTAGGTCTCGAATTGTATATCGTAGATGTTTGGTAACAATGACCAATGGTGTCGACAGGATTGCTTTACCTAAGGCTTAGCCTCGTGCCAATGTCCACTATCGGATTTATCTTAGGATCACGAGCTCGGCGAATTACCGTGCGATTAGACAATGGTGACAGATGGGTAACCTCGTGGTGTGTTGTATGCACTCATGGTGTCTAGACGTTGATGAGTTGACCCACAGATGACTGATAGCGGTTTGCAGATAGTATGCTTCACCTGCTTGCTCTATCTGTGGGCTTTTGATTTAACTTGTACTCCCCGCGCTCTAGTTCTGGATTGCGCCATCGCCTGGAGCACTCGCAAAGCCGCTGGAAATGGTCGTGAATATCATATTGACTCCGCGAAGAACACAACTGCACACACATTTCGCTCCGGTATCCAAAAAGCAATGTCCCGTTGACAGACGGAATGCCGGGGATGTGCATTCGCCGAACAGACTATCATCCGCTGCCTCGGCGATAGTAATAGTCTGTCAGATAGTGAGTTGACTGACCGCCACATGTACGGAAACTGATCGGGGGTACTCATTACAAAAGATCGCACGTAGTAGCTGGATGCAAGTACACTATCAGCCAATTTCTCTCTGTCTTTGCCTTCTAACATTGAGCCCTATGTATGCCACTCCCTACTCAAAGCCATACTGTCTTATGCCATTCATACACAGATGAGGACTAGACCTTATGCTCCTCACGAAAGCCATACACGCATGGTTCAGGAAACCATGTGGCTACAGGGCGCACTCTTCGGGAATATTGTATACGGCGTCGTATTGACAATGTTCCCGATTTGCTTCAAGCTCATATATCGACAAATAAACCCGTCTAATTACAGGAGTCAGGTCTCCATATTGATCCTCATCGCTATTCTCTTCATCCTTAGCACCCTCAATACGTCGAGTACGATGTCGATGACTCAGGCATCGTTCATCAGCAACCGTGACTACCCCAACGGCCCTTCTGCTTATGAAGTAGACATGTATTGGATCCCAATTGACGAGATCGGAGTGTTTGCTTGGACGATCGGGAATTGGCTCATGGACGCGCTGCTGGTATGCTTGGTGACCTGATAAGCATGAAACATGATCGACTGACCTGTTCTCATCCAGGTTTGGCGTTGTAAGGTGATCTTCAGTGGCGTATCAAAAGTGCCCATGTGTGTTGTTATGGCAATTGCTTGTGGATTGATGCTTGCATCGATTGGTGAGTTGAACAGGAGCTACTTGATCCAGTTCGTAGCTGAATGTCGAGTTAGGTCTCAGCATATTGTATCTCTGGATGACCTGGCGATCCTCCTCATTCAATACCGTTCAATACACTCTCCCATACTTCGCCACCACCCTCTCCCTTAACTTTATTGTTACGTTGATCATCGTATTCCGCCTGCTTCACTGCCATCGTATCTTTGCGCGTACCCTTGGGGCTGGGCATGGATTACCCTACGCCAAGCTGGCTGCGATATTGGCAGAATCCGCGATGATTTATGCAGCCATTTCAGTTATATTTCTGACGACTCTGGCGCTGCACCATCCACTCTCCGACTTCGTTGCACAGTGCATGGCACCTGTACAAGTTGCGTGGCATGTTCAATCCATGCTATTGACTTCTGGCACTAATGGTATAAAAACTTCCAGACTGTCGCCTCTCTGCTTATCATTTTCCAAGCAAAGTCAGTGCCAAAGAAAGACGACGAGCATGTATCACATCTGCTTTCGCCCACCAGTGCTAGGCTACTCCGATCGAGCGACGTCCCCGGTTCAGAAGCCCCCTCGTCTGTCACAAAGCCCAGGATGTAGCAGGTTCTGTGGTCATAGAATGTTGATCAAATCACTATGGAGTAGCCTTGTGGAACGATTGAAAGGTTCACCGCCGACAGAAACCCTAATCCCCGACTTTACTTTATAATTTTATATGTCTTATGCTCTTATCTCTGTTAAGTGTTTCAACCATACATAATTGTATGTCTGGTAGATAGCTTTCTTCAAATTGTGTTGGAATCTCACTTTGTTATCTATTATTTCTAAACCAGACCGCGCACCTTTACTTGCCGTTGAATGAAATACAGCTATGATTGTGCAGCTTTTGTCGCATGAGTTGAGGCTGTCAATAACATACCTTGGCTGAGTTGCATCGACAACAGGGATCTCGCTCAAGAGGATAGTGGCAGCCAGCCGACAATAATTGCCCAGCCAGGCATGCTGGACCAGCGTTTATAAGTCCAGCCTCATCGACGCAGGGGGGGGGGATGCAGAGGACAAAACGCGCACAGCGCACTCGAGAGCTAAAGGTGTGGGGAGCCCCTGGCGTTAGCCAGAGTGGGACGTGGAGCAAAGGGAAGCCGCCGGGAGGGCGGGACACCTGCTGCGCGGTTCGCTCACGAGCGGGCATGGCACGCAATGAGACGCAAGCAAGGGGGGGGGGGGTAAATTCACGCAGGTATGCTATGTCAACACAAACGAGAACACCGAGCCAGTGTGGCACCGGGCTACGAGAAACAAATGAGCAGACCCAAGCAAGCGCAGAGCCGGGGAAGGAAAGGATACGGGGAGGAGGAAATGCAAACACAAAACAAACAAAAAAGAAGAAAAAGGGTGGGCAGGGCCGGATCGAAAACTTAGGATACGTGAGCGAGGAAGGAGGTGTCGCAGATGTTGCGCGACGCGAGGACGATGTGGGAGGAGACGAAAGAGCGAGACGCCTGAAGCGAGGAAAATTTGCTCGCTCGGCCGGACGCTGGGGCCGGCCCCTCCCGGCTGCGCGAGGGATCGGCTGGCCCCGGGCACTGATTGTGTGCATTGCTTCTAGATGTCATCAGTGATGTCACCGACACAATAGTAATTACACTGACTTCAGTTAGAGGCATGGGCACGGGGTGTCTGAGTATCTAAAGCTGGCGCTGGAGACCCGAGTGACGGATTGCCAGTGAGTAGTGCGCCTGATCACATGACCCCACAAGTGTCGGCTGGCAGACGGACTCGACGTCGCTTATAGCTTTCCATTCTGTTCATTGAAACGATTCTTCAAGGCACTCAAATATACCAACTCCATGATATGTACACTCGGGATTGAGGTACATACACATCTCGATACGCTGTTTCGTCGGCGGATGATAGAAATGGTTAGTCCGTGCCATCGCATGATCAGGTTGCATCGAATTCACACCTTACGTGACCAGTTCCGAGGACAAGATAATACTCCATGATTGCCTTCTACTATATAAATGCATCGTCAATACCACTTGCCGGGTAACAAATGTTTATCATCATTACAGCCTCAACCGCTGCGGCTTCTATGCAGCGCGACGTGGCCTCGCATCTCATCAATACCATCCAACGGGGACTTGAAGTGACACCGGTGCATACCACCGACAGAAGAGAGAATGTGGTATGCCTTCAGGAACCAGTTGTCTGACCAATTCCATGCAACCTGTGAGAACAACAACGGAAAGACCACCGGCCTCGTTGGACAGTGATTAGCTACCTACGGCGCGCAACATATGTCCAATTCCCACACCGCGACACTGCACTAACCATGTGCCTCGGGCCAGCGGCTACGCTGCACCCAAAAGCAAACACATCCTTGGCCCGCAACGCTTTCAAGTCTCAGCTCATGATATCCACCCGTGTTTCGATGCTGACACATCACTGTATCTCACAGTTAGTTTTTCAGATGAAGTCCTCGCTCGTTAATGCGAAGCTACCTACGAGGATCTCGCGATACCATCCGTATCGAACCTGCTTGACTGCATTCTATGATGTCAACAAGGCTGCATACGTACAGGACACTGATTATCTACGGTACAGCTTAGCATGAGACGTTTGATCAGTTTCACGCTGTCATTCACCGCAAACATGGGAAGCGCTGGCAGATAACCATACAAAAAGGTGGACACGTTGTGCTAGATGACATTACTCTGACAGCCCATATTAACTCAGAACCTCCCGAAGAGGCTCCGTCGTATGTTTTCTTCTACATTCATCCGTACTCTCAGTGATAAATCACCGCGTAGATGAGCACTGGCCCATATGCCCCACATGAAAGCCACGAACTGATTGTTGAAGAATCCATGTGGCTGCAGGGTGCATTGTGCGAATGCATGATATACGGCGTGGAGTTGGCCCTGTTCCTGATCTGCCTCAAGCTCGTTATACAACAGTTCAATCGTCACGACTACAAACGTCATGCGTTTCTTCTGATCCTCATCACCGTCATCTTCATCTTAGGAACTCTCGCCATATATTCTGATATGGCGATGACTCAATTATCATTCATCAACAATCGGAATTACCCTGGCGGCCCGTCTGCTTACGAAGTTGATATGTACTCGCTTCCAACGAATGAAGTCGCGACTGTTTCTTGGGTGATTGGTAACTGGCTCATGGATGCGCTGCTGGTATGAGTAGCCCTTCTCTCATGAGGTGAAGGCAGTTCACAATTTGTGATCCAGGTTTGGCGCTGCAAGATAATCTTTACAGGCTTTTCTATAGTTCCTCTCTGGGCAGTGATGCTTCTCCCGTGCGCCCTGTTGCTTGCGTCAATCGGTGAGCATCAGGACAAAATATAGGCTCCTCCTTACTTCACATCACAGGAATAGGCCTTGGGATAGTGTATCTCCAGATGACTTGGCGATCGTCTCCTTTCGCGGACATTCATGCCACTGTTCCCTATTTCGCAACCACACTTTCCCTTAACGTTGCTGTAACACTGCTCATCGCGATACGTCTCTTTTACTGCTATCGCTCCTTCACACATATTCTTGGACGACAACATGGATTCCGTTATGCTAAGATAGTTGCAATACTAGCCGAGTCTGCGGCACTCAATGCGACCTTTTCACTCATATTTCTCATTACCCTGGCGCTGCACCATCCATTCTCCGCTTTTGTTGACCAATGCATGACCCCTATACAAGTACGTAGTCCGATCTCGGCCTCAATTGCTGACCCCGATTGCTGAACTATTCCTCGCGTCAAGTCTGTTGCGTCACTACTCATGATTTTCCAAGCACAGTCAAAGACGGCGCAAGATGATGAGCATCTAACATGGCTCCTTCCTCCAGCAAGCGCTGAGATGCTCCGTTATGATGATACTTCACTCTGCACTCCGAGAAATAGCAGATGATGACTCCACGGAAGGTCTGTTACGTTATGATGAAGACGTTATCCATGCTGAACGAGATATATTTCCAGGGATCACGCACAGTGATGAATTGTATACAGTCTGTTTCGCTTATCCCATCGTGCGCCTACCGTTCCAACCATATATCCATTACGTATCGTGTCATTTGGGTTCTCTCGTTCACTATTGTCTTCCCAATGTATGAAGCGTATAGTGCTGCTTTACCGTGCTGAATTAAGCGACTGGTCCGGCAGTTAAATTCACGTATATCTACGTATTTGTACATCTCTATGTTTAAAGACGAATTGTGTTTGCTCTGGGGTGGATTTAGCGTAGAATGGGCAGTGACGATGAGCAAATTGCTCTCATGATCCTTCGAAGGCAAGAGACTCAACTAGGCCCTGTCTCGGTTTGGGGATTTATCACGAGTGCTAGCTATTACACCTCTTGGCGCATAATCTTCTGTCCTAGCGATGATATGCTTCATGTCGTCGTCTTCGCCTACGGCCCCAGCCCATCCATTATCAGCGAGGTATTGCATGAACTTGGCGTCTTCGTCCGCCAAATCCACACCCGTCATGTCCGGCACAAACAAGTATGTGATGATGATTCCCAGTGCGCCGAATATGGCAGCAACGATGAATGTCCACCTGCAAATAGCACGTCAAGATATTGTAGATTCTTAAAGTGAAGATAGCATCACTTTTGACCGAGGTTGGTCTGGATGGGTCCGAATGCTGCTACGCCGATTGCTGCCCCAGTCTTGCCGAGAGCAGCAGAAATGCCGAAGCATGTCCCTCTGTTCAATTCCTTAATATCATAGTCCAACGTGTAGATGGACACAAATCAGTTCTGACCTAATCGGTGTAGGGTACGACCTGAAATATATTCAGTTTATATGCCCATTCGAGGTGACGTGCGACAAAATAAAGACTTACTCGGCACTAGTGAGTAAGGTCATGTTTCCAGGACCCTAGAGTTTCCCGTTGTCTTCCATTCCAGGAATGATCTGAAGCAGAAGCACGCACCATGTTGCTCATGGATGTCATAAGCCCATAGCTATGCAAGACTGATAAGCGCCATATTTGTCGTCTCGAAGACGGAAGAGGGCAGCATACAAAATGACGAAGAGAGGAATGATCTTGGTCACCCTCTCATAGCCGCATCCGATGATGAGGCCTAGGTGGACAAGGGCGGTGGGGATCAGATGGACTGTGTCAGCGGGAGATCCATACTCACCAAAGATAACATAGCCGCAGAAGCCCAGCATCATCTGCAGACAGCATATCATCTTGAGTATTGCGCACACGGAGGGCTAGGCACTGCTAGACGCACTGTGTTCCTTCTACCCAGCGGATCGCATAGAAGTGCGCCGACAAACACGCCTAGGACATGATAAGTCGGCTCGCCTCTCCATTATATAGACATGCGTCGCAGCATAACAAACCTGGGAGCGCGATGGCACTAAGCAAGAGCTGCCACTCCGCCGTAGCCTTGACGCTACCGTCCTTGATGACGCTCGAGATGATCGTGGCCGAGAAGATTCCATTAGGGTAGAAGACCTTTCACGATTCATGTTCCAATCAATCTAACCATCGTCTGTCTATGTGTGGGACTCACGAAGTCGTAGACCATCCTACGAGGTCTATCAGCTTATCTGTGCGGTGCAATGGACCTCGTGAATTGCGCACCAAGCTCCGCCTGTACCAACCAGTGATCTCCAGTATCTCTTCAATGCAAGCCAATATGGCACCCTTCCTACGCATGACATTCTGGGTCACCAACTTGATTGTATTGCGGCACTAAATTTGTCACGCACGTTTGATGGCTCCTTCGCGGAACCTGGCAGTATCCCGAGAATTGAGCTGAGCCTCACCGGCAGGGTTGCGGATGATGTACGTACAGTTTAGAGCTCAGCATACGCATGCGGAAGTAATATACTGTGAGTGGCAGAAGGATGCCGACGCCAAAACATATTCGCCAAACAGTGTTTAGATGGGCATCGCCTGCAGCAGACAGGACGATGAGGAACACAGAAATCACGAACGGTCCACCAAACTACGTGATGATGAACTTGACCACGGCATGCATGGAACTATAAACAATGCTCACGACGAGAGGCAAGTCTGTAATCATAATGAACACTGGAAGCCAAGAGAAGATTAATGTCAGGATGCGACACGATATGATGATTAGTTGCTTACATGGTCCCCTCTTTGTGCCCATCTTCTCATTCACGGCTTCGCTCGCACTCGTGGATGATGCAGGATACTCGCCGCCATTGCCCTCACGAAATAGATTGTGACATTGAGTCAGGCCTAAGGGTGAAATCCGAGCTGAGGATACATACCACACCTGTAATCCCCCGTGCTATTGTCATAAACCAGAATAGACCGTACGGATTCCCTCGTGCACCATGCGCAGCGGTGCACAATGTGGCGCCAATTACAATGAGAGAAGTGGTCACCACTAGGCCAGCTTTGCGTCCTATTCTATCACATAGTATCCCAACAAATATCTGCCCGATGATCTCGCCTTCACGCATATGAGTGGCATGATGTAAAATACAAGCTAATAAATCGCTTACCAACTAGTAGGGCGTTTGATACACGCGTAGAGATGGCAGCGGTGTACTCCGTAGGGTACAATTTCTTGAAAACAACCTCGAATATTCCTTCAACACATGCTTGGAAAAAGGAAGAAACATTTGGCCAACGTTGGTCATTGTCATGAGATTATTGTGATCTGCATATTATTAGTCGCTATCCTGGGACTGGCGTACTCTGAGACCACCACTCACAACCATCCGAGATCAGACCAAAGGCAGATGCTACTATAGCCATATATGCACTCATCACCGCTGTATTCTTCATTGTTGTTGTCTTGTGCCAAGGTCGAGTGAGCTCATCTGTACACAAGGAGTCATCTTTGGCCACACCACGGCTACTGGTCTTCTCGAGCGTGTCCATGCTTAAGTATCGGGTCGTGGGAGGGTGACGGGGCATGTTGACATTAGAGGGGGTTTATGTATGGTATGACCATGGTTCACGATAGCCTACTCTCCAGGCACCAGATGGCTCGGCGCAGGTAAGATTACAAGAAGACATTGGCTTCTCGGTTTAATGACACGCACGTTCGTCCGTAAATATACATAGACTGACAGCGTGCAATTCGTCGAACATTCGGGCGGGCAATAGTTCTTCTACTTCGCGTCCATTGAGGATAGGGATACCTTAAACACTGCTACAGCACTGTAATAGCCGTTCAGTGTCCCTGCTCAACCAGATGCTAAGTTTGTATGCCTAAATTTGGTGATTTGAGCGGAACAGAGTAAGGTGGCTTCCATGTCATGGCGGCTGTTACCTTACATGATGTGTGCCTGCAATCGTCGCAATGACCTAATCCCGCTACCTTCGTGGCAAAATATCGGAGCTTTTCCCGTTCAGAAGACTTGTCTGTCCCGTTACGTCGATTAGAAGGACTACTCAGGCGCAACCTTGAGCTGGAACAGTCGGCAATCCGGTGGAGCTCCATAGGCGCTCAACATACCTAGTGGCCAGCAAGACACAGAATTTCGAGACAAAATATACGCGCGCTCTGATAGAAATCTCAACGCCAGCAGATCTCCAAAATGCGTGATTGTGCCTTCACGCAGTAACGTAGGGGGCGGCGAGCAGGCGCGGGATGAACCACCAGGATGTACGCGCTCCGAAAGTCACTGCAGTAGTTTTGCAGTAGACCCTCCGCTCCCAACACAGCTTTGGGCTTATCCTCGTCCTAATGCATGCTCTCCGAGACCTCGTCGTCTTCAAGTAAATTTCAGTGAATGCAACGTCGTTGGAAAACCATCATGGTTACACACCTGCGAGTCATCCCTGTCTCGAACATCACTGGGGTAGAATAAAAGCTCGCAGTCTGCGACTGTTGGTCCTTCTTGATGGTGTGCGCGACATATAAGGATGAAGGAGAAGAAGCGTGGACAGCGTGCTATTCAAAGCATTTGAATACTATATAGAAGTAGTACTGGAGAGTGAAGCAAGTCTGGTGAGTTTATCTCGGCTGCGTGGCTTGACGTCATGTGATCGCGACAAGGAACGGTCCACGGCGCCATCAGGACCCTATCTCTATGGATGACACTAGGTACATTCGAAATTTCCGCTTAAATCTCGGTGGAAAACAAGCGGCATTTAAGCGTCCAAAAGCAGCGAGCAGAATCTGAGCTCCCCTCCTCGAACAGCGACAAATAAGCGACTGCTTGGCGCAAGCGCTCGCAGATTCTGGCTTACAGCTATGTCACGCTTGCATGATTCGCCATTCTGATTGGCTGATCAGCCCTTCGCGAACCGAGAACGTGATCAAATCACGGCTGCATCACGCTTAGTCATCTGTGACACTTTCAGCGACCCTTTCAGCGACCTTCAGCCACATTTGGGCGCTCAAAAGCAGCGAAAAGTCGCTTGTTTTCCACCGAGATTGAAGCGGCAATTTTGAATGTACCTACTCACAGAACACACATGTAAGTCTAAATACTGCCCTTGCAGTCTTCCTCATGCAGCAAAGGTAGGTTAGATTTGTCGATTGCTGCTTCCCTTGTGTTTTACCCCACACACAAGGCCCCGCCATATAAACCCGAATACCAGGTATATTTTGAAGGGCCTACGCGTGAACGTCCTTGACCCCGACTCAAACACGGAGCGAATGTGTCAATAAGTGGCGCGTTGATGACCACACAGACGCCATGTCTACGGGGGTGGGGCAATGTAGTAAGTTTATCATGACATGATAAGCCCTTCATCGAATGGACGGTGACTCTTATCTTTCACCTGACTGGTAGCAGTCGCTTCCATTTGATGGTGTCAAACCCAAAAAGGGCATGATCGTGACAAGTGAGTTTGATGCATCGCTCAGCTCTTGAGCTATGGGCGGTGTAAGAATAATGTTCGGATATCTTCCCCGACATGCGCACTACGGAACAGTGACTTTTTCTGAAGCCCTAATCAATGCACCCTATATGTATACAGCTGGTATAAATGAGCAACCCAACACTCTACGCCATGGCGTTCCGTATACGGACTGTTTAGACGCAACGAGGCGGCAGTGGTCCGCGACACAGCCATATATATCAAATCTACCTGTCCGCGGACCGCTCGTATATCAGAGGTTTCACGAGCTTCTCCACCAAGCCTTAATCGGCAGGCTGCGCATATTAAAACTCGCAAGCCGCGTGCAAACGTGCTCAGTGTACTGTGGAACGCAAGTGGATCGCTTTGATTGTGAGTAGCGGACAACCTTCCCTCAAACCCACTGTTCGAAAAGGCTAATTTATCTCCAGAAATCAGTGCTCATGGTCAACCCGTATGCACCGGACGAGTCACATCACGACCTGGTCGCAGAGACCGAATGGCTACAGGGTGCCATGCTCAGCGGTATCTTGTACGGCGTGGAAGTAACGCTGTTCATCATCTGCTTCAAACTTCTTGTGCAACAGATGAGGCGGGCAAACTACAAACGGCAGTGCATTCTTCTAGCATTCATTACGACTGTGTTTACACTCGGTACCCTTCTGATGTACAGCATAGCGGACATGACTCAGCTGTCGTTCATCAACGACAGAAACTTCCCTGGTGGTCCTGCGGCGTACGAGGTCCAGATGTACTGGATTCCAGTTGACGAAGTCGGGGTAGTTGCCATGGTCGTAGGGAACTGGTTTATGGACGCTCTACTTGTAAGTTTACCGCAATCAGTCAACAAAAGTCGTTCATCGCATGCCGGCCGTTTGTCAGGTCTGGAGATCACTCGTGATTTTCTCCGGTGTTTCTCAGAGGTCACTACGACTCGTCATGCTAGTTCCCTGCATAATGTTCCTAGCATCAATCAGTAAGCTTGTGCCCCGGAATTCCTGTTTTCACGGTCTGATCGGATTCAAAGGTCTCGGCATCCTATATCTCGTCAAGACATCAAAGTCATCTCCTTTCAACTCGGTTGACTTCACTGTGCCTTACTTCGCCACGACTCTGGCCCTTAATATCGTCGTTACCATCCTGATAGTTTCACGTCTCCTGTACCACCGCTGGCGCTTGGGCCGCGCACTTGGTCCCGCCTACGTGTCTCACTACACCTATCTGGCCGCCATCCTCGCCGAGTCCGCTGCGTTCTACTCGGTTTTCTCGATCCTATTCCTGGTTCCCTTGGTTCTGAACAACCCGCTATCGTCTGTTTTCCTTCAAGCACTAAGCCAGAGTCAGGTGTGTGGCCACACACAAGTTTATATATTTCCCTCCTCACCGAATCGCGGAATTCTGCGCCAGACTGTCGCCTCGCTCGTTATAATATACTATATTGCTTCCGGCAAGACGTGGACGGAGACGATCAGCACTCAGGCGACGTCCGTAACTCGACAGAGGTCGAACACAATCCAGTTTCGCGACCTGCAAACCAGCTCGTCACGTTCGGAGCACGAGTGTGACCTTCCGAAGGTCGATATTACGGTGGTGCGAGAAGTCGTCACTGATGGTGAACGTGCTTCTGTCTTAAATGACCGACTATGCTCAAAATAATCATGGCACTGTACAATGACATCGCGAACGGCAGTAATAGTACCCTCAACGCCAGCGGCGAATCGCTTCGATAATGTTCTTCTTCCCGATGTATCTACATGTTGTATCCCTGTTTCTCACCGGTCCACTAATACATGCAGCGTCTGTACTATTCGATTCGGTCAAATATATAGATTAATGAGTGTTCAAGACCTCACGCGCGAGCTTGCTTTCGTCGGGTTTCTGAAGGTCATTAGAGGGATTCCCCGACATCATGGCCAGTCACTATTGCGTGGGTAAATGATTCCATATGTACAATCACCGCGCCCTATGGTGGCATACTGTTGCATCTATATTACAGGTCCAAAAAAGCTACATTACACGCTATGAGATATATATAGATCCATCGTTCAATGCAAGTGAGATCCGCATAGATGCTGAAAGGGGGGTGGGGGTGGTTCGGACAGGGGGGAGGGGCTATATCGACAGATTGCATACATATCTGCAGGGATAGTGACACGAAACGCAACGCATCTCCCGCGTTCACGCCAACGTGCAGGCCTTTTAGGGGAAGCATCACGAGAGGCGAGACGTTTGCGCGCTGATGCTGCTGGTGACCGAACCGCACCGCCCACGCGAGACAGCTGTCCAACGTGCGCGGGAGGGGCGTTGACATGTACACAGGAGCCATCATGTTCTGCCACCAGACGCGATCGGGCGTCTGGCGCTGGATCGTCGACTAGAGCAATGTGCGTCACTCAAGTATGCGTTGCCGTCTATGGCGGGTATGGAGGGGGTAGAGGAGGTATCTGCCCAGGGCCAGGGCCAGTCCGTCCGCACGCCGTCGGCGCGATGTGGCTCGGATGAGTAAAAAACGGGTTGTCGTCGTATCAGTCAGGGTCGTGGTCGTGGTCGTGGTCGGGAAGACGTTCGGTCATAGAAGTTTCGATGCGCGGAGGTGTTCTCGCACGACCATATCTCGTACTGTATAGTATCAGGACGCCTTCAGCCACAAATCTCGATACATGGGCACACGGACAAGCGTACCGGATGCAATGATGCCGCCAGTCGTCTTTGTGTCCTGTGGGAAAGTGTCCAGATGAGCTCAAAATGATCCCTTCCTCCAAGACGGCGACACAGGGCTGACCGTCACGGAAGTGCAGAACCCGTAGAACTTGCGCGGGATTGGCGAGTACTCCCGGTGTATGGCATTGAACTTGCTGCGGAAGTCTGCGGCGCCCGTAAGAAAGATGAGCGATCACTTTCACGTACGAAAGGATCCCTGCGACTTGGAACACGCACATTTCTCCGCCGTCTCCGAGTCGTTGGCGCGCTCGCCGAAGCTGCGCACATACTTCGCGAGGCGCACGCCAGACGCGAGCTTCGCGGCGAGGATGTCGCACTTGTTCAGGAAGAGCACGAGGTTCACGCGAGCGAGAAGCTTGTTCGCGCACACAGCCTTCCAGAGGAGCACGCTGTCTTCCTGCCAGCACAAGGGGTCAGCGAGCCCGCGATAACAACGCGTCGGAATACAGGTGCTCACGAGCCGATTCACGCTCTTGTCTTCCGCAAGCGTTTGGTCGAAGCCCGATATGGGCGCGAGGAAGATGATCGCTACATGTGACCTTGAGATATACGGCGGTGTCAGGCTGCTCGAAAGTCAGAACGCACCATCAACTGAGAACAAGGGTCTACATCAGCGCCGGCCTTCGCGAGATAACGCGGACAGGGCACGATCTGACACGCACCATCATCGAAGAATGGGACCCATGTTTCTTTCGATCGCCCACACGCTCGCCATCAGCATAGTGCCAACACTGCATCCCAATGTCTGAAACGACTCACGGCGCTGCGCGCACAGTGGCAGGACACAAACAACACGTGAGCACGCACTCGCGGAAATGTACACGGGAACACGCACTTGGCTCCTCGATCCGCCCACGTCGATGATCCGCCACTGTGTCCCCTGCTCCGAGCCCGCCTCCATCTCGAACCGATACTCGGACACGCCGACCGTCTTGAGCCGCGCCTTCAGCACGTCATCTGTACCATCGGTGTTTTCAGCAGCGCACAGACAGCCACGCCAGAGCACGAACCATCCGATGGCTGATAATGCGGCTGCGTCACGCGGTCGAGGTCATCCAGAAAGCTGCGCGCGCACGTATGCATCCACACTCAGCTCACTACACCGCAGGCACAGCAAGCAGCACTCACAACCCCGGGCTCTCCTCCAGCCGGATCTTCCGCCGCTTCAACACCGTCCGCGCCGTGTTGTCCCGCCAGAGCGCCATCAGGTCCGCGCGGCACGCGACCAGCAGCGCCTGCGCCTCCTCCGCGAGCTCGCGCCCCCCGCCGACGCCCAGGCCGCATCCCCGGCCCTCCGGGCGCACCGCACGCTTCCACGCCGCCCCCGGGCGTACGAACACCTCGCCTGCCGCGTCCGAATCCGCGCGTGCGTGCCGCGCGCGCACCCCGCGCCCCGGGCTGCCGTACCCGCCGCAGAGCTGCGCGGGGAGGTACGGCGCGTCCTCGCTCGGCGGCACGAGCGCCGCGATGAGGCGCGCCTCGACGTGCTGCAGCGGCACGAGGCGCGCGCGCAGGGCGTGGAGATGCGCGGGGAGCAGCGCGGACGGCGGGTGGTGCAGCGGGAGCGAGGCCGAGTCGCTGTCGGGGTCCGACGCGGAGTCGCTGTGCAGGGTCGTGCGGCGCGAGCGCATCGAGGGCGCGGCGGGCGGGACTGCGGGGGCACCGTACCCGTGCGGGCGCGGCCAGGTGTGTGCAAAGGCAGGGTCGAGCACGTGTGGGGGGAGGTCGAATGCGAGCGCGGGGGCGAGTGCGAGTGGCGGGGGGACGGGGAGCTCGTGTGCGCGGACGTCGGCGAGCGCGTCGAGGATGATGTGGACGGAGCGCAGGAGGTTGAGCTGGATGATGGCGTGCCAGAGAATACGCTCTTCGCGGAATGCCGAGGGCGTGTATAGTCGCTGGAACTCTGGGGGACGCATGTGTAACGGCAGCCAGATGCACGTAACGAGGAGCACTCACGTCGTAGAGTTGTAGACTTCCCTGCGTGTCATGGAAAGCACGTCAGACAAGCTTTGACATTACATTCTAACAAAGTCTCGGATGTGCTCCTGCGTGGTGACACAGCACCAGACAACATCGAATATTGGAAGCAAGACTGCCATGAGGCAACTAGGCCCATTCCAGACCGTCCGGACACACATCTCTACATTATGTTGCCTCAGCAGTCAATAGCCGAGGCTTGAGCCTGAGCGGCGTAGGGGCGCCGTGCAACCACCAGAGACTTCTTCCAAGGGCATACTGCATTTCCCTGCTAATGGCGTCGATGCACTAGTGCAAGCCGACGAGCGCGGAAGACAGCGCGTACGTACGCGCCGTCCGTCTGCTATTCCGGCAGCTATCGAGGCCACCGCCGTTACACGCACCCATTAAACGAGAAACACGAGCACGGACATGGCGGAGCGGATCACACACCTGACTCGCTCTGGCCCAGCAGTAGCAACCTCACGACGCGCGCCTTCTTTTTCTGCAGCTTTTCCTGGCGTATGCTCTCGTCAATCTCTTGGCTGATGCGATGTGCCTCCGCCTCTGCAGCGAGACGGAATGACTTCTCCTCCAGGGTCTCGTCGATGGGTGGACGGAGGACGGCATCTAGGGGGTCGTTGTCTGGGGGGTCGCGTCCAGGCATGGTGGGGGTCGTCGCGAGGATGCTGGCGGGATCAGGGAAGGAAGGACGAGGGATTCGGGGAGGAAAGGCTGGGGAGCCGGGCACTGGATGGCGGAGCGCGAATGTTGAGTGATTGAGACATATCCTCTGGCGGGCGTCTATCTCGAGCGCATATGCATGCACATGCGTCTGACTGGCCCTTAATATTCTGAGCCGGCCTCTGTCCTCGCACGACCTCGATATTTGGGTTTACTCAGACCCTCGACTTTGGCAACGTAGCCATGCTTTGGGGTCGAGAACAAAGTCCGAGGACCTCAGTGCCGCAGTCAATCAAGGCATCAATCCCGGAACGCCCACACAAGCCTGGCAAGCGTTTGGTGGATCCCTCGCGACACGCCATCTTCTCCCACAATCCCAATCTTCGCCCAAGGACTACCCCGTTTCGCGACACCGCGCGCGCGCGCATATACACACGGTGCAGCGTGTTCAGTGCGCTTGCCCCGCGGAGGTAGACTACCGGCGAGTGAGCGGACACCTGCAACATGAATATGCTGAGGTGCTCATTCTAGATCTACAAGTACTGCAACGTGCCCATCGGCGCACATGTGCCTGGCGGCTTCCGCCGCCTTCGCAGGATCTGGGTCTCGTTTTCCCTCCGCTGCTCCGTCCGTGCCTGATCACGACACCCATAGTCGAAGTGCTTGCCTACCGCCCAGGCACACAGACAACAGACTCCGGTCTATCCACCTATCTCATCACCCCGTTGTGGCGCCGGCATGGTCAACTCGGGCCATGACTACGCCCTGTCTACCAGCATCCCCTGGAGATAGTTGGCAGCAGCTTCCTCTTTGGGTCCAGTGCGGGCGGCCGGTATACTGTCCCGGCTTTGCAGTCGCCGGAAGCCCATGCATCCGCTTTCTTAAATGCCTTTCTGTTGAGCCAACAACTCTGCACGCGCGACGCGGGATGCTGGAGTTAACGCCAGGTGCCCATGGTTGCGGTCCTAAAGCGCACAGCTATGAGCCTCCTCACACGTCGTCATGTCTGTGTCAACCAGCAACCAGCATAGGCCCGCTTTGTCCAAGGCAATACCAATTGCGGATGTCTAGTATGGGGCTGGCCAGCAAACTGTTCACATCTAGTCCGGAAGCTTGCCGATGATCGCAGCACTAAGCCCTGCGCCAGCGTTTTGGCAGCCCCACTCTTGCTTGCACTACAGCCGAAGGAGATACCGATAACGCCCAGCCGCTATGACACTTGGGAGCTTCGCTCAATTGCACCGCGATGGGTACGCCACACCCACTCCCAGGGGCGACTTCTTTTCCTCGGGGTGGGCATCTTCGGGTCTTCGCGCAGCAGCCATCCTGACATCGAGGACCTCAGCGCGCGCCCAAATGCTGGGACGGGTGTTACCCACGGTCGTAATGAAGGTGCATGCGTGCAGCCTGGCGTGCGGCAAGGCCACGTATCGCGACGCCCGCGGCCAGTGTTTCTCTATTACTTATCGCGAGCGTGTAACCGCCGTATCACAGTTAATCATTGCTAAGCTGCAGCCGCCGACATATATCGGGGGCCATCGCGAGATGTCTCACGATGCACGTCGCGTGAGCCCGTCTGCGCATCGGGCGTGCTCATGCATCCACCGGATGGCAGCACGCTGGCTGAAGAGCTCACACTGCTGCGCTGCGACGCCTGCGACGCGTCCTGATGACACCAGTGTTTTTTTTTCCGTCTTACCACGCGAATCTCGAGGGCGCAGGACGACCTGCACCCTGCACGCTCGCCCTGGCCGATCGGTCTTCCCCCGCACAACTCTATCACGCGCCTATTGTGGCGTGCCCTCGCATTCAAATTCACCAGGCACGTCTGTGCAAGAGCGGCAGGCGTGCGCCGCAGGTCAGGAGCCCGCTCCAAGGATTGAGACATCCGGGGCGCAGCCGTCGGACCCGCGGTAAGCATGATTAGGCAGGCCCGGTGGGTGTTGCACGTTGAGGATCATCGAAAGGCTATTGGAGCGGCGTATGACGGACACGCCCCAGGACGCCCAGGGTGTCTCGACGCTTCTCGGCGAGTTCCTGCGAGCGTTTGCGCTGTGGCGGCGCCTTGCTGTCGATGCCTGCATGTACTTGTCTGCGTGCTTCGGCGCACGTATGTATCTCCTGTCCTGGGGGAGCTGGCGCTCCGACTGACCAAGCGTTCCCGCATGGGCGCAGCGCATCTCCACGAGCTCTGGGCCACCCCCATCTCATACCATAGGTGTTCCGCGCGCTCTTGCCTCTTGCGTGCGCCTATCGCAGCGACGGACGCGTCCAGGTGTATACGTCATACCGGGTTTCTTGGTATTTGTCCCTTCTTTACTGTAGACTGCTGGTCCGCGGGTAACAGATGCATACACCCAGGCCGCCCAGGCACACACCATCGATATTTCACCTCCCGCAGACGATAGCCAACGGACACCTGCATAAATCCACCGTCCGTGTCTCCAGCGTTGTTCACTCAGACGCCCGCGTCTTCAGGCCTCGCTCTATGCAACGGCCTTGGAAGTCACACGAGTACGTCGTCATCTCGCTGGCTCAGGGACAGGGACTGCCAGACCGGTCCCGCAGCTCGAAGAGGCCTCGGGAGTAATCGTGCCTGTGGGATTGCCGCCCTGTGCTGAGCACGACCGAGGACATGCGCGCTCATCCGCCGCAGGGGCATCTACGCGCATGCTGCGTATGGGTTGTGGTTCCGCTGCACTGGGATTGGGGCTCTTCCTACTCGAGCGGTTCCCTGGGGATCAGGATCAGCGAGGGTGCCTGTGCCTGCACGCTCGCCGCCGGTGGCATAGCCCCGGATAACGGTAATGCGGCCGTGTGCAGAGCCAGTGGGTACAGCAACTCAGGGTGCAGGGCGAGCGCTGACAGCTCAGACCGGTTGCAAACCTCGCGGAGGCGTGCGCGCGGCATCCGTGCCCTGCCGCTACCGGATCCGCCAACGTGCACGGCTCACTGTGGGCGCCAGCGCGGAGCACTCTTCGACGTGTGATAGCCTTTGACGAAGAAGGCCCAGACACCACCATATCACGGTCGTGCGTGCCTTCTCTTCACCACCCCCTTCCCCAGGGGCATATACGTCTTCGCCAGCATTCGCATCGCACGTGTGTCCATGTGTGTGCATTCTTCGGCTCCCGGACCACCCGAATCCCGAATCCCGACGGACGCGGTATCTGGAATACAAGTGCGCGAGACCGCTCGGTTTCTGCAGACATCCAGGGGCATGATGCATCAGCGAGAGGCTGTGGTGCGTTGGTTACTGTGTGCAGACAACTGACCGTAGCGATCGGTGCCTTGGTGGTCGTGTTCCCGTGTCGTGATACAGCAAGCAAGGCACTCATGCCTAGTTCGGGCGGAAGGAAATTGAGTGCTCCTAGCGTGTCTGGGACCTGATCGCTATGTCCTGCCTCTCGTTCCCATTCCTGCAGTCGCTGTCTCTGGTACATGCGTCCTCGTTGATAGGATTTGAGTGCTTCCAGAGTGATGCGCACCGCGTACACCGGCGTCGTGTACCAAAGTCCACGGACTCAGCTCGTGTCGTCTAGTCCATAACGCGTAGCTATAGTCTGCAGGGACATGGATGCGGCGCCACTGCTGCCCTATGTACATTTGAGAAGCAAACAATGCCGCCGCTAACGGACGCCTTGGCAGTACTCGCCAACATGACGGCCGAGTTCACTTTGGACGAAGAGCAAAGAAGCTGGCCCGTCGTGTATGGCTTTCGGCGGTGAGTTTCTACATTAGCAGGGCAACGAGCTCAGCAGCCTGTCCTCGTCCCCAGTATCCATTAATTACATGCCATTCGGGGTCAAGTAGCATATTAAACACAAGTACAACTAGTAGGCTCCAACTCGAATGATACAACTAGGTTCTACGATTACAGCAAATGCAAACCTAAAGGAAGGGGTGGACGATTCCGTTTGCCGCTTTCTCTTGCGAGGGCGTGCGATGTCTGGCTAAACTGTCATTCATCGCTGAAAGTATCTTTTGTGACCCAACACTCGACCGTGGCCCATCTGTGTGGTCCAGGATTATGCACAATCGGGTTCCGCGCGAGGCAGCTGCGCGGACTGGACAACAGAGTCACGAGTTTCCGACAGCGGAGGAGGTCCACCAATGGCGACTTCGCCTGCCGTTCAGCTGGTGAGTTCGAAATGATACTAGAATCGGCCGACTTGTAATCGTGCGCACCTGAAGATCGCTAAAGGTATTAGGCATGAATGCTTATTTGCACGAACCACGAGCAGCGGCGAAGTGTCTGTCCAGGTGTGAGTGTTATGTGTGCCTTGTGCGCCTGATGAACTGCTCTGAGCAAGAATCAAAGTTCTCGTTCTTGCGACGTACCTCTCCGGAATGCACTCACAGCGGCTTGACGATGGGCGGTGTTTGTCTGTGAAGCCTTGCGATATATCAACCGCTGTCCCGCAATAAATATGTAAGATCCGAGAACGATGGCGCTCAGTAGGCGATTACAGTATACTTTGGCTCGTTGTATCGGAGAGAAGGCAATTCAGCGTTTCCGTGTTGACTGGATGAGCGAGACAGCGGACAATGCAGCGGATATACCAGAGTCATGGTCCTTCGTGGTATGCCCGGAGCCTGCCAGGGACGCATGGCGCTTTTAACCTGAGCACAGTGCGTAGGGTAGTCATGATCAGAATATGACTATGTCCAGTATTGGGATACGGAGTATGGATCAGCCATAAGAAGGGTCCTCAAGGTTGGCTTAATAGGATATGCGCCTGACTCAAGTCAGTAAGTACATCAGATATCACGCTCTCTGTGATGTAGCGACTTTTCGACATCAATGGCCATATGGCCACGTTCTTCTAGACTACTTTCTTGTAAACTCGCCAACCGCTGCAGTTGGCGGCATGTGATCAGAATAGCCACGGTCCAACTGGATTGACAGAGTATTTAGATACCGTCTCGAACCCAAAGAGAACAGTACACACCTCTGCCCCTTGCGCCCTCGGGCCTGATCTGCAAGCAGCTTTGGTGAATCATATTGAGCGCCTTGACAGCGTCGCGCGCGTCGATAACACACGAGATATTGATCTCGTTTGCGCCCTGGCTAATCATCTCGATATTGACGTTCCCTTGGCCGAGCGTGGTGAACATCCGCCCTGCGATGCCGACCATATTTCGCATGCGGGTGCCCACGAGAGACAGAATAGCCATGTCACGGCTGACGGTGACCTGGGAAGTGCAGGGGCGTTGTAAGTAGACGCACGTTGCAGCAGCGGGTGCAGGCTGCTCACCGTTCCGCTTTTGCGGAGCTCCCGCACGACGCGGTCGAGCACCTTCTTATCCAGCCCATCCTCGATCGCCATGCTGACATACACCTCACTCGTGCTGATAAGGTCGACAACAACACCATAGCGATCGAGCGTGCCGAACACGCCCGCAAGGAAGCCGTGCGAGACGCTCTTGCGGTTCGAGTTCACATTCAGCACTACGATGCGCTCTTTAATCGTCACCGCCGTCGGCAGCTTGCGCTCCGTTTGATCGCCATGTTCTCCCCTGGATGTAGGTGCCGCTCCGGGCACTGCGAACACCCCAAGCATGTCGTCCTCGGGGTATGGCGCCGCGTCCATGTCTGCATCCGGGTGGATAACCGTGCCTCCGCCCTGCGGGTTCTCGACATTTTTGATGCGTATGGGAATCTTCCTCCGGATGACCTGCTCCATCGTGAACGGGTGCACAACCTCGCTCCCGTAATACGTCAGCTCGGCCGCCTCCTCCGGGGATATGATCGGGATCAGGCGTGCCGTCGGCACCTTGCGTGGGTCTGCCGTGAAGATTCCGTCGACCTCTTTCCAGATCTGTAATTCTGATGCACCGAGACCAGCGGCAAGAAGCGCTGCGAGGAGGTCTGTGTACCCGCGACCTACTTGCCGCAGGAGCGAACCTGGTACGGGTCCAAAGAAACCTGGTGCTCGCAATGTCAGACATGGTAAGCAGACGATATGAGGCACATACCTGTGACGACGGGAACGCGGGGGCCACATTGTCGAATGCGCTCGCTGACGGCCTCTGCGACGCGGTCGTAGAAGTCCTGGCCGAGTGTCTCGTGCGAGTAAGACCCCTCGTCTTCTGTGTGCGGCACTATGTTTTCTAGGCTGACATATTCCGCATCGATTCCCTGATGAGAGATGAGTTGTATAAATTCTTTCAGGCAGCGTGTTCGTGCTCACCCTATCTCTCAGGATGGCTGTCATGACCTTACACGCTAACCGCTCTCCAAAACCAATAATATTGTCCCTCGATCTTGGCGAGATCTCATCGATGACCTGCACTTGACATTAGCGCTCGCAGTAAGCGAATGTTCATTATGACGTACCTGCGTCGCAAAGAGAAATGAACGTAGGCCATCGCAGTCCCGGTCAATCTCCAGCTCGAGCTCCCGCAGAATTTCTGAATCCCGGATGGCTGCACGTGCAGCGGTGATGTGTTCCGAGCGGATAATATCGACCGTGCTGTTAAACACTGCTGGAGCGTGATTCGCCTGAGACATGCTGAAGGAGCCTCCGGGCGTGAACAATTCCCTGGGCGATGACGTGCTGCGCTGCCGCGGGCTGCCTACTGGAGACTGGACTTGCGAAGCTTGAGAGAATAGGGCGGGCGTCATGCTACCCGGGGTATCTGAAGGGCTGCTCGTACGCTGCAGTGCTTCCTTAGCAGCGCGCAGCAAGAGATTCGTGGTACCGAGCGCCTTAGTCGAGCCCGAGCGTGCTGAGCATACGATTGCGACCTTATGCTGGTCTATGTACTCCCTGAAGGGCATGGAAAGTCACGCGCAGGACACACAGGGGTTGGGAGTGGGGTACGCACGAGATGATATCGTCCGCAATTTTAACCGCAAACTTCCCCACACTCGTACCGCCGAACTTTTGGACCAGCCATTTTGCTGCAGGGTCGATGGTGTTTTGGTGAAGATTTGGTGGTGTATGTGGGAGGCTGGGCGACGACACTGACGATGAACAGGATGAAGAAGCGGAGGATACGGTAGAACGATCAGACATGGCTGTAGCCCTTTCAGTGTTACAGGTTGGTCGTATTATAGCATACTGACATACCACCAAAGTCGACGGCTACTCCAGCTCAGCCAACAGTATGCAGCGCGGCGGAGAGAGTGAATTCCGAGTCGTCTAGGAATGTCAAGCAAACTAACGAGTGGTCCAACTGAAAGGCGAGTCAGAACAAGTCAGAGCAGTAGCAACATAACAACAGACACAGATTTCGACTAGCCCTAAGGTCCGAGTGGGAAGATGGCAAGACAGTCATGATTCGTGTCTTCATCTTGGGAAGGGCTCAGGATGACTCGCGCATTTTCCCAAGATGGAAAGTCCGGCGGCTCTGTTGGCCGACCCCGGATGTGCGATTACATAAAATCGAATTTGATTAATGACAACCATTCAGTTCCATATCGGTCCTATGTTACTTATCAACAGCGTGAGCAATGGACTTAATTTATTATATGATGTTCCTCTCTCTTCTCAGCCGCACATCACAACTAGCAGTCGGAAGCTGAGAGTCGACCAGTTCGCCAGGTTCATGCACAAGGCAAGATGACAGAAAGGACTCCAAGCGAGTGTATCTGCCACGTTGTGCCCGAAGGTGCACAATCAAAGCAGCGGTGTACTTGAAGTAATGAATGATGCACGTAAATTGAAGGATGTCATGTCACGGAAGCCGCTTTAGTTTGTTCCATCTTACGTATAGGGAAACGCACATCCCCCAAGCTGGCTGAACGTTAACATACGTGCCAGTCAGTGCTCAAAGAATGCCCTTTGCACAGTAAGTGCGGAGCAGAGAGGGGCATAAGCTGCAATCTACTACATCTCGTCCTCATTTTCCTTGATGCTCTAGCGTGGTGCACGCTGTCGCCCTATGTGTATCTGAGGACGAACGTGCGTGTACAGAACAAGCATCTATGCTTCCTGAAATTAAAAATGTTTGCCAAGCTATGGAATACCAGAGACTATTTTCAAAATACATCGCTATTCTATCAACTTTCTCTTAGATCAATATGTCAATTTGAATGATGAATCAGTTACCCAATTAGCACGATACAGCTGTACAATATGCCCCATATGTTGTGAAGAAAAAAATGGACGAGAGAACAACACAACTGAAAAGGCACGATACATAAAAGATATCTGGTCGGAACGGTAGGCCAACAATGCCATAAGCGAAACAGGCTGTATACAATCTATCACTGTGTGATCCCTGGAAATGTATCTCGTTCAGTATATAGATAACGCCTTCGTCATAACGTCACAGACCTTCCGTGGAGTCATCATCTGCTATTTCTCGGAGTGTAGAGTGAAGTATCATCACAACGGAGCATTTCAGCGCTTGCCGGAGGAAGGAGCCAAGTTAGATGCTCATCATCTTGCGCCGTCTTTGACTGCGCTTGGAAAATCATGAGTAGTGACGCAACAGACTTGACGCGAGGAATAGTTCAGCAATCGGGGCCAGCAATTGAGGCCGAGATCGGACTACGTACTTGTATAGGGGTCATGCATTGGTCAACAAAAGCGGAGAATGGATGGTGCAGCGCGAGGGTAATGAGAAATATGAGTGAAAAGGTCGCATTGAGTGCCGCAGACTCGGCTAGTATTGCAACTATCTTAGCATAACGGAATCCATGTTGTCGTCCAAGAATATGTGTGAAGGAGCGATAGCAGTAAAAGAGACGTATCGCGATGAGCAGTGTTACAGCAACGTTAAGGGAAAGTGTGGTTGCAAAATAGGGAACAGTGGCATGAATGTCCGCGAAAGGAGACGATCGCCAAGTCATCTGGAGATACACTATCCCAAGGCCTATTCCTGTGATGTGAAGTAAGGAGGAGCCTATATTTTGTCCTGATGCTCACCGATTGACGCAAGAAACAGGCCGCACGGGAGAAGCATCACTGCCCAGAGGGGAACTATAGAAAAGCCTGTAAAGATTATCTTGCAGCGCCAAACCTAGACAAGGAATTGTGAACTGCCTTCACCTCATGAGAGAAGGGCTACTCATACCAGCAGCGCATCCATGAGCCAGTTACCAATCACCCAAGAAACAGTCGCGACTTCATTCGTTGGAATCGAGTACATATCAACTTCGTAAGCAGACGGGCCGCCAGGGTAATTCCGATTGTTGATGAATGATAATTGAGTCATCGCCATATCAGAATATATGGCGAGAGTTCCCAAGATGAAGATGACAGTGATGAGGATCAGAAGAGACGCAGGACGTTTGTAGTCGTGACGATTGAACTGTTGTATAACGAGCTTGAGGCAGATCAAGAAGAGGGCCAACTCCACGCCGTATATCATGCATTCGCACAATGCACCCTGCAGCCACATGGTTTCTTCAACAATCAGTTCGTGGGTTTCATGTGGGGCATACGGGCCAGTGCTCATCTACGCGGTGATTTATCACTGAGAGTACAGATGAATGTAGAAGAAAACATACGACGGAGCCTCTTCGGGAGGTTCTGAGTTAATATGGGTTGTTAGAGTAATGTCATCTAGCACAACGTGTCCACCTCTTTCTATGGTTATCTGCCAGCGCTTCCCATGCTTGCGGTGAATGACAGCGTGGAACTGATCAAACGTCTCATGCTAAGCTGTACCGTAGATAATCAGTGTCCTGTACGTATGCAGCCTTGTTGACATCATAGAATGCAGTCAAGCAGGTTCGATACGGATGGTATCGCGAGATCCTCGTAGGTAGCTTCGCATTAACGAGCGAGACTTCATCTGAAAAACTAACTGTGAGATACAGTGATGTGTCAGCATCGAAACACGGGTGGATATCATGAGCTGAGACTTGAAAGCGTTGCGGGCCAAGGATGTGTTTGCTTTTGGGTGCAGCGTAGCCGCTGGCCCGAGGCACATGGTTAGTGCAGTGTCGCGGTGTGGGAATTGGACATATGTTGCGCGCCGTAGGTAGCTAATCACTGTCCAACGAGGCCGGTGGTCTTTCCAGCGTTGTTCTCACAAGATTGTGTGCAATTGGTTGAAAACTGGTTCCTGAAGGCATACCACATTCTCTCTTCTGTCGGTGGTATGCACCGGTGTCACTTCAAGTCCCCGTTGGATGGTATTGATGAGATGCGAGGCCACGTCGCGCTGCATAGAAGCCGCAGCGGTTGAGGCTGTAATGATGATAAACATTTGTTACCCGGCAAGTAGTATTGACGATGGATTTATATAGTATAAGGCAATCATGGAGTATTATCGTGTCCTCGGAACTGGTCACGTAAGGTGTGAATTCGATGCAGCCTGATCAAGCGATGGTACGGACTAACCATTTCTATCAGCCGCCGACAAAACCGCGTATCGAGATGTGTATGTACCTCAATCCCGAGTGTACATATCATGGAGTTCGTAATTTGAGTGCCTTGAAGAATCGTTTCAATGCAGAGAATGGAAAGTCATATGCAACGTCGAGTCCTTCTGCCAGCCGACACTTGTGGGGTCATGTCATGTGATCAGGCGCACTACTCAATTCGTCACTCGAGTCCTCAGCTTCAAGTGCTCAGACACCCCGTGCCCATGCCTTTAACTGAAGTCGGTGTAATCAATATTGTGTCGGTGATATCACTGATGACATTCAGAAGCAGTGCATACAACTTATAAACGTTGGTCCAGCATGCCCGGCCGGGCAATTATTGTCGGCTGGCTGCCACTATCCTCTTGAGCGAGATTCCTGTTATCGAGGCAACTTGGCCAATGAATGTTCTTGACAGGCTTAGCCCCGCGATTAAGCCACAAAGGCCGCACAATCAAAGCAGAATTTCATTTAACGGTCAGTCAAGGTACGCGGTCTGATTTAGATGATATATCAGAATGGAAGCTCTCCCTGAATCCGCTCTATCCGAAGCGGGATATGATAGCAGCCTCGCTGTTGAGCGGTTCGCTAATGAATTGTAACAGACATACATGCCAATCACGACGTCATTTGTTCAGGAGAAGTGACATCGGACGTGCTTTCGGTGTACTACACCGAAAACAGTCCAACGAGAGATGGGTAGAGATGGGTAGTGGCTACCCATTTCTCGTCTGGACTGTTCACACTCATATCCTTTGGAATGAAGTGGTAATGGTACTTTTGTTTTGTTGACGAACATGCATTCCTCTAATATACAGGACGTAAGTACTTTATTTCCTATACAATGCTGACGCAACGTCCCCGTCGAGTCGAACTTTAGCTTCGGACGGTTGTGAGTGGCTTCAGCATATGCCATTACAGCACCGAGACACTTTAGACACTTTAAAATAACATCACACAAACCTCATGACAAGGACTAACGTTTGGGCAACTATCCTTGGTGCCGGAAATGTTGCACTTCACATGACATCTACAGGTCGTCCTCAAGAAACCATGCCCTACAAAATATACTCCAGCCATTTCTACGCATATATCAAGTGCGTGGCCGATCTATTAGTAAAGCTTGCTTACCGTTGTGAAAGTGGCAATTGTGATTTACTTAGAAGAAGAGATCATAGAGCAACGTTTCGTTGGGCTGGTGTGCGATAGGATTGGGCGCAAAGCTGGACTCGTGTTCACCATATCTCTTATCATAAACGGCGCTACATTATGTACGGCCGCGCATGGCGCGGACGGGAGTCCTGATGGCCTGTCCTGGTTCATGACCATCGCACGGGGAGTTGTAGGGGTGGTGCGTATTCCTATAAACTACCAGATCTTTTTTGTGGGATGCGACAATGACCTCACGATCATGAGGAGAGCGGAGGCGAGTCTCCAGAGTTGTCCACTAGCGCAAGTGAAGCTGCGAATGAGGGAAAGAGCACGGAAAGAGCAAATTGTCAGGCAAATATATACACATCGTTTCGCATCTCCTGATGATTGTCCTCCAGTATTCCTCATGGCCACAAACCTTCCTCTAGTCGTACGCACAACTCGGATTCCGACACTCAACTTCCCTCATGTTCGCATGTCGATGACAACTTGGCTGACCGCTCGCTATCTCCGTCTTCCTCATTGTATTGTCTGCCGCAGAAGATGCCCGCCTCAGCACTGTTTGGCGGATATGCTTTGGGATAGGCATCGTCTTGCCCCTTACGGTGTTTTATGATTTTGTGAGTGCATTGATGTAGCCAAACCGGTAAGCATGTTTCATTAGCATGTGCTCTTACTGCAACAAAGCTCACGAGCGCTGAGTACGTCTGTATTGTATCGTCTAACTCGAGTCAAACCATCTCACATGCTTCTCATAGGTCATATCCCACATCAGGTCTGTATTGGTCTATGATAATATTCAACTCATCTGACTGAATCCGGCCACGTTCCGTCTGCTGCAGGGGACTTGCTTTGGGATTTCCGCAGCTGGCGTTGCGGCTTTCAAGCTCGTTCAGACCAATTTTGGCAAAAGGTGGGGGGTCACTTGCCTGTGGTGTCTGGTTGCTGGCTCATTCGAGCCCCATTACAGGTGGACGTTCATCGTTGCCGCGATATTCGGCGCACTCGGCATGATCGCAACCTACTTTTTCGTGCCGGATATGACAGGCGTAGATCTAGGGGAGGAAGATGCCAAGATCATGCAGTATCCTTATGAGAATGGGTGGGTGGGTGACGTGGGTGAAGCTGACGCCACGCAACCTATAGACCTGGTCATGCGCAGCAGGTCTGGGGTCATGTGTTGGAGACGAGCACACACAGCACCGAGAAGACTTTCAAATCAGGAAGTTCCCACAGTTCATTTGACGTATTGCGTAGGTCATCTGCCCGTGCTTTTCCCAGTGGCATGAGTGTAGTAAATAGAAAGTGCGCCGCAATCTGCAAATAACTGACGCCGCACTGGCAGGTGGGTCAGAGCATGAAATTGATGAATCAATGGACCCACCAGGAAGCGTCTGCAGGCGTCGTTGATACGTGCAGAATGCCTCGATTAGACAAAAGCAGCGTTGGCTTGTCGCCTGACTCCCGAGTCTATTGTGCAGTTTGTATATGTGACGTAAAAGATCCAATCGTCGTGAAGCCATGGCAATATCTCGCTGATTGTATTACGAGCCTTGCGATTGAATTCCAGTCTCGCCTGCCACATGAGAATTCCAAGAGAAGTAAACCGGCTCCAATTCAAACGGCTCGGACAGCTGATACGCGGTCACATGATCGTGACACGACGCGTGCCGGCAGACAATTCACTGCCATCCTAACACTGCAACATCCGAGCCAGCTTTATCTAGGTAATCACTGTGATCGCTGTTCTCTGCATCTCTTTCCTACTTTGCCTCAATGATCTTATTTGAGCCGGGCTGTACAGGTTCAAGAGTCGACAAAATCTGAAGCCGGGTTGCATCACGAGGCTCTCGACTCAAATCCGAGCTCCTGCGTAACCACTGGGTAGATCGATATTTTGGTCACTCATTGCCTCGCGCGTATAGATTGGTGGAGTACTTGATTCATCGCTTTTGACTATGACTAGCACAAAGTGCACCGAAGGCAAAGAGGTAATCGGATGGATGACAAATGAAGCCGACTCGCCACCTGATATGCTCTGGTCAGTCAATAATGCGGTGATACGACCTACGAAACCCTAACCCCTAACCTGGGTGCGACCTAAAGGGACTAGAGAGACGGATTATAGTCTAATGAGAGGGGAGTTAGCAGCAAGGTGTCCCGCGGTTCGAGTGAACACGAGAAACGCCCTTGGGAAAGGTTACGAACAAACAGGTAGGTACGAGGTGGCTTCGACACGTCGTCGAAGCTACTCGGAAGCTGTGGAAAGTTAGCGACGATCGAAGCTCGGCAGAGCTCTTCGATGTATCGTAGAGAGAAGGGACACGATTCGATAGGGTGTACTTAGCTAGGGCGCGGTTCGCAGTTTCTTCGACAATAGTCGAAGTCGAAAGGTTCGTCGAGATGGTATCGACGAGTGAACGCAGTGGACGAGGTTTCGAGGTTACGCAGTGGGGAACGAAGTGACGCAGTTGAGGACGTAGACGCAGGGCGAACTCGACTTATGAGCTCTGAACTCGAGGGGGGGGGAACGGATCTTGTATTTTTAGAGAGAAGTACGACCGATTTTATACTACACAGGACGCTACGACTATTCGAGAGTGGCATACGAGTACAAGGGGCTTTGCATTGTTCCTCAAGAACCTGCCTCACCGAGAGGCACATACCAAGTCCATCGGTAGAATGACGTCATGCCGAACGCGGAGATGAAGGGCAACATATGGCCACTTCGGACCGGTAGCCGTCGTGAAGGCATGCCGCGAGGTTCGATACCCAATCGGGAAAGACCGGCTACTTCGGTGTGGCTTGGAGCGAAGCGCGCGCTTGGCCGAGCGGCGTCAAGTGGCCCTATTGTTCGCCGAATGCGGAAGATGTTCCGAGGTCTACGCACGAGGCATCGGGAAGACCGTGCCGAGCTTCGAGCAAGCGTCGCGCACCGTCGAAGGTGTCGAAGAGCGTCGAAGGCGAAATCGAAGTGTTGGGAGACTGGGTCGAAGTGCCGGGCGGGATGCGAGTGCCGAAAAGAGGTGTATCGGGGCCCAGCGGGGCTCGGCGCCTATCAGCGGACAGACAACTTAAACCACATCAGCGACGCGGACTGATTCCAGCTTATATCAAGCTGACTGCGACTGACCTGCCAGGGCACAAGGCCTAGGCGGCGCCACGCTTCTAATCATCCTTTTGTGATCATATCGAAGGTCGGGCTTCTTGGCCCGCCCATGCCTCTTCCAAGTCACTATGCATCAGTGTGTTCAATCGCGTGCCAAGATTTTCCACTAGCGTTTCATTTGATAACGATTTGTTGCACACGCGCATCTCATCGTAGTGATATATTCCATGTATTTGATCAGGTCAATGACCTAGACTCACTGCACTAGATCATAGGTGTTCCGTCCAAACACCGGACATTCATGAATGGCTATGCACCATATATAGCCGCTTCGCTGTGAATAGGGGAACGTGATGCAGGCCGGATCGGGAAATGTCTGCAATGTGCATCTACTGAACTCCGTGAATGTGCAGTCGATGTGAGTGCAGTTTCTACGTGATATCAGCTGCCCAGAATCGCATGGAGTTTGCATGAAATAGGGCTTTATAGCCTCCCGCCTCTGCCATGCCGCCCTCTATCGCCGTCGATACTGTGGCCGCCGGGAAGAACGGGATGCGAAAGTACTCCCGGCCGGCCGGCGGCTTGATCGGTGCGGCGTCTCCTGGCGTCTTCACGAAGTCCAACTTCGTAATGACTATTTCATATGACTAGGCCAATTCCGTAAATCTCGGAGACGAGGTAGGGCACGGAACCATTGTAATCACAGGTACAGCATGCAGAGAATCACCGTTGCATGTCTATATATTGCAGCGGGGTGCGGCTGATCCGAGTTACAACTTGAACGCTCGCCTTCAGATTCTTCCCTCGATACTACTAGTACTCAAATGGCCACTGCCACAGTCCTCGCGAATAACGACCCTCTGGATGAGGTCAGAATCATTGCTCCGTGAGTTCTATTCATCCCTGTCATGGTGAAAAATGACAATTTGACGCAGGAGTATTCTCGCGATGACATAGCCAGGGAATGTTGGGATATGGCTATGACGCTGCAGTATTTCTCGAGTATTGCGAGAGGCGTCGGCCTCATGCTATCTGCTGTGACTCTGGCTCGACCGATTCTGGTCCCCAAAAGCTCGCTCTTGGTACCACGACGTGTCCGCGCGAAGCCTACGTGCGTGACCTGGCCCCCCTGGTGTTTGCCGCAGTGAAATACAAAATACCCGTCCTCATCGGATCCTGCGGCGGCTCGGGTACGAACGCGCAAGTGGACCTCTTCGCCGACATTATCCGCGAGCTGTCGAACGAACATGGCTATTGTGTCCGCGTTGCAAAAATCTACTCTGAGTTCGATAAGGCTGTGGTCAAGACTAACATTGAGAGTGGCAAGGTCAACCCGTGCGGACCCGTCCCCCCTCTTACAGTCGAGGACGTGGATGCGACGACGGTCGTCGTAGGTCAAATGGGCGCAGAGCCTTACATAGCCGCTCTATCAGCTGAAGAGCCTGTTGACATCATCCTGGGCGGCAGAGCATACGATCCTGCGCCATTCGCTGCTGTGTGTCTCAAGCACGGGATCGACGCAGGCATCGCTTGGCACATGGGCAAGGTACTTCCTTTCATTTGAGTATCCAGTCACTTTTTAACTATACGCCCACAGATTGTACGTATAATACGCCTGCTGCTAGAAACCCACGCTCACTGGTGCATCTGCAGCTGGAATGCGGCGGGACATGTGTCGAGCCGAAGCAGTCGATGATCTTCGCGACCGTACGCAAGGACAGCTTTGACCTCGAGCCGACAAACGACCATTCGCGCTGCTCCGTCACTTCTGTCGCGGCGCACACCCTCTACGAGAAGACGCGCCCGGACCTGCTTCCTGGCCCGGGCGGCGAGCTCAACCTGCAACACTCGACATACGAACAGCTGACGCCGACCATCGTGCGCGTTCGCGGCGCCGTCTTCGAGCCGCGCAAATACCAGGTCAAGCTCGAGGGCGCCAAGGTCACCGGGTTCCGCTCGATATATATCGGCGGGATCCGCGAGCCGGGCCTCATCGCGCAGATCGACGTGAGTGCCGCAAGTCGCTTGCGCCTCGCGGACGTGTTCCCATGTGTTCTTGATTTCGCAGACAGTGCTCGAGCGCGTGGAGCAGTACGGGCGGAGTATGAACCCGACGTTCGAGGGCGAGAACTGCCGCATCGCGTTCCATGTATACGGCAAGAACGGGGTGCACCTCTTTGACTATATGGCATCTTGAACCAGAACACTGATCACACTGCTCAGGTTATGGGCCCGCTCGAGCCGGTCATAGTTCCTGCTCACGAGCTGTGCATCGTTGGTGAGGTACTCGCACCTACACAGGAGCTCGCGCACAGCGTATGCAACACCCTGCGGGTGGCCACGCTGCACTGTCCATACCCCTACCAAGCGCGTGTACCCCCTCTGATCAGCTACCTGCTCCTTTGCTGACACCTCACACCATGCAGATCGCCACGGCCGGGAACCTCGCAGGACCGCTCAGCCCGCTGGAGTCTGACATCGGCGCAGCGTCCGAGTTCTCCGTGTACCACCTGATGGACGTCGACGACCCCGTTGCGCCGTTCCCCATCTGCCACGAGACGATCGGCACGCCCGGGAAGGACAATTCGCGCTGGCCGACGTACGTGCGCCAGGTCAAGGAGAAGTCTACCGCGGCGCAGGTGCTCGAGGCGGCGCTCAAGGAGATGCGGGCGCAACGCCCGGACCCGGTCGCGCGATGGCAGGAGGCAGTGGCACGTGGAGACAAGACGATCAAGCTACGCGATGTCGCGACGGTGCTACGGAGCAAGAACGTGAGTGCTTCCTCCTGGAATGTTCTGGAAGTATTAAGACTGACATTTGTTTTCGCAGAGCGGACCGTATGAGCTTACCTTTGATGTGATGCTACCGAACGAAGAGATCTTTGAGGCGGTGAGGACCAGCCGGACATTGACGAAGGAGATCCTGGCACGGGCATACAACGTCAAGCCGGAAACGGTCCTTGCTTGTCTTTTCTTCCAGCAAGCCCGCGCGTTCAAGTTCACTATTCCAAGGTGTGTTACGACGTATAGTTCTTGATGTTGATAGTGCTAAGTATATACATGACTCCCAGAGTGTATTCGAATGGAAGCTTCGGGGAGACAGATATGCACGGATGTCAGCAGCACATTCCGCTGGGGGACATCGAGATACCCCTACCTGCTCTCAGTGCCTAGGCCCTCAATCCGTAGTCATCTTAATGGGATATTGTACCTGTAAACGGAAACGAGACGTTTCTGGAGGTTTATGCTTACGCCCATACGATCGGGATTTCTGATTCGGCAAGTGACAAGAAAATGATGCAGCCGCTTCTATTACTCAATATGGAAAATACATTGGCGAGAAAAGTCCGCACATATTCTCGAGATCACTCGGGCTCCCGCCAGACCCCTTCTGCATTAACCTGACTCTCCGCGAAGTCGTGTGCACTCTGATCGTCGCTGCCCAAGTAGCTCTGCATGCGCTGCATGAAGTCCGTGATATCTTCGACACCTTGGTCTCTGATTTCGTTCTCATATCCGCCGTCGTGCACTGGCGCGTGCGGATCCCAGCTGATCGGTATGCCACGCCAGCCATTGTTCAACGCGACGTAGTTGAGGAACTTGCGCCATAACGGGTCGATAGACAGAACGAGTGGGTCTCCTATGACGATCAGGAGGGCTTTTGCTCTCGTGATGGCCACTGTTCATAGCGAACAGAGTATCAACATCATGCCCAGAATGCTCGAGTGAATTCTTACCGTTCAGCCTTCGTGGATTCGCCACAAAGCCCAAGGTATGTTTCGCATCGAAGGTGAGTAGTTCCTTGCTGCTCCGGACGGTGGTTAGCATGATGACTCTTCGTTCCTACGACGGCGCGTAAGCGACAACAGCTACCAGCGTTCATCTAACTCACGTCGCCTTGGAATTCCTCGACGCTTGCCACCTTGATGCCAGTTCCGACATTTGCGCGCTTGAGCGTGTCGCGGAACTTGCGCGCCTGCGCGTTGTAAGGCGTGATGATGCCGATCTCTTCATCAGCTAGAGAGGAATGAGATGTATGAATATATACCCCAGCCGAAGAAAGCGAGCACCGGACGTACCCACGACATGTCGACGTTCTGCCTTCAGCTTCTGGATATAATTCTTGCCAACCAGGATCTCATCCGTATTGAAGTACGATGGCGACGACGCTTCTCTTTCGTCCTTGCCGCACACCGCGTGGAAGATTACCGGGAACTTCCGATTGGGGAGTTCCTTCCATCCAACAAAGGAGTCGATGACCCGTTTAGGACCGCAAGCACGCAGATCCGAGCCGTAGAACTGCTCGTTCGAGAAATTGAGGATTGTCTCGTGGGAGCGGAAGTTCCTCTTGAGCTTGACGAGTCTGCAGAGCAACACCATCAGACTCGAGTTCCAACACAGGTAGAGATGGCTCACGTCTTTCCGCTCCCCCTGTGCTCATCGTACAGGTCTCGTTCCATCATGCGCTCCAAATAACTGACGCCCAGCCCCAAGTCGCGCGCGACGCTCGACCTGATGATAGGCCCCAATTGCTTAGGATCGCCGGATAGCACTACTTGCGTGGATGGGGTAGTCATCGCCTTCATAGCTGTCATTGTCTCTGGTTCTGTCGCCTGAGCGGCTTCGTCGACGAATATATGGGTGAAATGGCCAGGTGGTAAGCCCACACCGAAGGCGAACGACGCCGAACCGCAAGTGGAAACGACGACACGGAATTGGGCGAGCTGCGACACCTGAGGGACCGAAAAGAAGCCTTGGCTGTTTGTGTGCGTATGTTGAAGGAGGTTGTCTGGAACGAGTTCTCGACGCCGAGACACAGCATAGAAACGGAAGAGCTCGGTGCTGCTCAAGCTATTCAGCCGCTGTGCTAGGATGTCAGCAGCGCTGTTGCTAGGAGCGCATGCGAGAACTCGCGCTTGCGGATCCCGAGATAAGATTTGACGTATGGTTTCCACTATGGTGACCGTCTTCCCGGTACCTGGACTGTCCAAAGAGCATCAACTGAGCGCGCACGCGCGGAAGGTATATAGATGATGCTCACGGTCCGAAAACAATGAACGGCGCAGCGCCTTTCTGGAGCCGCAAAATGCATCTGATTGCCTGCAGCTGCTCCGCGTTGTCGGCAATGAGCGGATTAAAAGGGACAAGGGACAAGTCAGATACGGTAGGAACCGCCTTCAGGCCGATGTCAGCGTCCGTGGGGAACAAGAAGCGACCAGGAGACTTTGCAAGTGCACCTAGAGCCTGGTGCTGTCGGCGGAGTGGGATACGGTTCAGCTTGAAGCGCACGTTGAACCGCTGACCGTTCGTCGGTTTGAAAGAAGGGTGGAAACCCAGGCCAACGTCATTGAGTCGAGCGACATGTACCCACCCTTCGAAACACCTGCCTTGCTGAGATCCGGACGGTTGTACTTCTATACAATCGCCTAACCGAAAAGTCTTAAACGATGTGCGGAAACCAATGGCTAGAGACACCCTACCTACGACAACACTGGGGCGTTTCTCAGCCAAACCAGGAACTACCAAACTGGATGTGTCAGAGAGACGGCAGTGATGCATATGCGTGGATATCCCTGATTGAAACGTACTAGTACAGATTCCCTTCCTTCGTGAAGACAACATCCGCAAGATCGTACACACGAAGATCACGCCTAGACAGAAAACATATGAGTTCATAACAATTTCGCATACTGCCAACAATACCTACTCCATGCGGTACTCCTCGATCCACAGTAACAACTTGAAGACGCGGCCGTGCGTGGCCGCAGAGAATGTTTTAGGCCATATACCTGCTCGTAATTGCGCTACAGCGTCGGAAGGCACATTCTCGCGTAGTACTGATGCCACCACTTCGGGGATGCGGTATGGGCGAAGCCTTTTGATCCATGGGACAGCATCCATAGCAGGAGGCCTGCGTCCAGGGAAGTACTGCTGACCTCCCCTCCACCGGACCCGTTTGGGTTGCACATACGGCACATCGGCTTTCAGGGCCTGATGATCAGCGGCTTCGCCTATAGTGGCTCGTAGCTCTCGGACGATGACGAAGCGTGTCTGACTTTGATTTTGAAACACGATCGCAAGATAGCCTTCGAATCGTCCACGTTCATTGTAACGCAAGGTGACTCTGATGGCCGCGTTTTTCCCGTGAAGGACTTCGTTTCCGCCCACGGCCTCGGCTTGGAAACTTGCGCAAGGATAATCAGTCGATCTGCAGCCCGGCACACTGATGAACAGAAGACGTACGGACAGGGCATACTGTGTGGTTTCGGAGATACAACAACTTGCACGATCGTCGAACGCGACGACTTACGTGTGGACTTGACCAGCAGATTCTTGCTGACGCCTCTCTCGGACTCGACGATCTCGACGACTCCGAAATCAACGCCCCCAGAGACAGGCGACACCTCTACGCCTTGCTTGTCGCGTTCAGCCTCTTCGGCTGCAGCCCTGTACGTAGCTACCTTTTCGTGGGCTCTGTGCTCACGCGTCGTTCTGTGCACATCCCACGTGCTCTTGAGCACCTGTGTATTACAGACATGACAAAACTTGACATTCTCTGGGACGCTCGCGGAAGTGATAGGAGTTACATCCGCAGGGAGGCCTTGCGAAGCAGCGAGCTTTCGATGGCGAGCACCAGCGATATGCGGCTGCCATATATTCATATTGACGACCTCGACCTTGCAGATTGGACAATACAAATAGCTCGACTTGGGTCGGCCATCCGCCAGGTCCTGATGTTTCTTAGTTAATGCGTGAGACTGATATACCGCCGCGGGTGAACAGATGAGACCGCAGGGTTCGCACAACTTGACATCGTGCTTGAGGGGACAGCCATGGGTTGTGCACCCGTCGAAGTAGAGGACGCTGGGACAGAAGTCGATGTCTTCGGTTGACATTGCAGACGTCAGTAGAGGGGAAGAGAGACTGTGAGCGCGGCGCGTAGGAAGGTGACTTATGTGAAGTTGCTTCAGCTACTAGAAGCGAGCAGCGTGGCCTCGAGTTAACCTCGAGGCACACGAAGAGAAGGTGCCACCGGGGCCCCACGCTACATGCTGCCCTGAAAATTGTCCAAAAGATTTTCCAGCAAGCGTGTCAGTGTGGTGAATAGCACAGTGAGGGAAATGGAACCTTTCGGGCATCTTGTTATCAAACGGCGTTCAGCGCTCACGGGACTATATATGTACGACGGCTCCAGACCTCCCAGACGGGCCACACGAGCGCCTGAAAGAACTCGGCAAGCGAATGATTCTCGTCCGAATAGTCTCAAGCTCTTGAGAGCAGAGTAATAGTCGGACAATTCCTTCAATCTGTGCCGACTCCGGATATTTATGTCTCACCTCGTTGAGAGAGGCTGAGAGCCATTTCCGATCGCTCATCTTTCTGACACTTGCTTGCGGTTATTTGCAACTACTTGCTTTTGGTGGCGCCCTCAGAGGTCGTCGGTAAATTGTTTGAATTCTGCCACATGGTTGCGCTTGCAGTTGGAGGATGCCATCGCATGTCCAGCCTTATCCACGAGCAGATATATCGCAGACACACTTGGCGGCACTTCGAGTAAGTACAGAACGTCAAATCTCGATTGGCTTACCAATGTCCAGTGTCCACTTCTAGTGATACCGGTGCATAAGTTTATGCGTCTGGGTTGTGGAAGACCGCCGACAAGATTGCAAATGTGACACAGCTTTGAGGATCTGAATTCCAACCAATCGCATAGGTTATGCGCTTCCGGCTAAAGTTTCAGCTCATGGTGTCTACCGGTGACACTCTACACTCCGACAGATTTTGTTAGAAGCTCTCACCAGGTTATGCGAAGGCCATGTGCGAGAGAACATGCAACAGCATCCGTATCGAGCCTCCTTGACTGTGTTCTAGAATGTCAGCACGGCTACATACATACACTAGGCTGATGGTCTGCAACCCGGCTTAGCATACGTCGTTTGATTAGTTCGCCGCAGTCTTATCCCGCAGTTTTTTCATGCAAGCAGTCATCCACCCCATACACAAGGAGGCGCCGGAAGATAACCATACAAAGGTGAGCAAGTCGCGCTGGATTTCAACACTCTAACAAGTGATATTGACTCAGAACTCCCCGGAGAGGCTCCATCGTATGTTTTCCCACTATGTCTTCCCGTACTCTCATTGATAAAACCATCATGTAGATGAGGGCCTATACGTATGCCCCATCAGAAAATCACGAGCAGATAGTTGAGGAAACCATGTGGCTGCAGGGTGCACTGTTCGGAGACATCCTATACGGAGTGGAGTTGACGCTGTTTCTGATCTGTGTCAAGCTCGTTTTACGACAGTTCAATCGCCACGACTACAAACGTCCGGCCTCTCTCCTCATCCTCATCACCGTCCTCTTCATCTTGGGAACTCTTACTACGCTCTCTAATATGGCGATGACTCAGAAATCATTTATTAACAATCGAAACTATCCGGGCGGCCCGTCTACTTACGAAGTTGATATGTACTCGATTCCAATGAGTGAATTCGGGATTATATCTTGGACGATTGGTAACTGGCTCATGGATGCGCTGCTGGTATGAGTAGCCTCAATCTCGTGAACGGAAGGCAGTTCACAATTCGTTGTCTAGATTTGGCGCTGCAAAGTGATTTTTACAGGAATTTCTGCAGTTCCTATGTGGGCTGTGATGCTTCCTCCGTGTGGGCTGATGCTCACGTCTATCGGTGAGGCTCAGGAGAAAACACGACTTCTCTTTCAACTAACGTCACAGGGATAGGCCTTGGAATAATGTATCTCCAGATGACTTGGCGATCGTCTCCCTTCGTGGACGTTCATGCTGCTCTTCCATATTTCGCGATCACACTTTCTCTTAATATTTCTGTGACACTGCTTATCGTGCTCCGTCTCCTTTACTGCTATCGAGTTTTCACGCGTATTCTCGGACAAGGGCATGGGTTCCGTTATGCTAAGCTAGCCGCGATACTAGCCGAGTCTGCAGCGCTCTATGCGGCCTTTTCACTCGTCTTTCTTATTACATTGGCGCTGCACCATCCGCTCTCCGCTCTGGTTGACCAGTGCATGGCTCCCGTACAAGTACGTCACCGATCCCAACGTTAATTGCTGACCCCAATTGCTGAAACATTCCCTGCTTCAAGACCGTCGCGTCGCTACTCATGATTTTTCAAGCAAGATCAGAGACGGCGCAAGTTGATGAGCATCTAACACAGCTGCTCTCTCCAGCAAGCGCTGGAATGCTCCGCTTTGATAACGCTCCTTCTCCGCAATCCGAGATGTAGCAGATTGTAAATCGACAGGGGGTCTGTTGCGTTATGTTCATGATGACATCTGAATGTTAAATGAAATACACTTACAGGGACGGACACACAGTCAAACACTAATCACGATCCGTTTTGCTTACGTCATTGTTGGCCCACCGTTCCCACCAAATTGCTTATTACCTATAGTCCCATTTGCATGGTTCTCTCATTCATTACTTGTAATAATTGTAATAATTGTACTGAGCTGACTGCAATGCACCCCTCATTATCTGCGTACCAGGGTATACCAAATTGAAAATCAAGAAAGGACATACAATATGCGCAGTATTAGATACAACATGGGCAAACGACCGATGTTTGTGCGCCGATAGGACGCTCCTCACTCTACGTCTCGCCACGGCCGATCGACGTTTCCTTCGGCCTCATCGTCATCATCCGCAGACATAATACCATCCAACGTTAGCGATTCCATCCTCCTTGCGAAATCATTCATGTCGTCCAGGGCAGACTCCCTAATGGCTTGAGCGTATGCGTCTGCGGCAGCCACTGGCACACTGGTGTTCCAGCTCGGCTGGTTACCCGTCCATCCGCCGTGCCCGTACACGTAGTTCAGGAATGAGCGCCATAGCGGGTCCAAGGCGAGCACCTCCGCGTCACCCACGATGATCAGAAGAGCCTGGGCGCGTGTAACAGCGACTAGACAGAGCAATCGTGTTCAATTGAGCAGGTCACAGCGAAGTCGGCGATGTACCATACCGTTGAAGCGCCGTGGATTGGCGACGAAGCCGAGGGTGTGTTTCAAGTCATACTCGACGAACTCACGGCTAGACCGGACAGTGGAAATGATAATCACGCGGCGTTCCTAACAATGCAAACATTGACAGCCTGAAAGGGACTCGGAAGGGAAGTAGTACCTGTCCCTGGAATTCCTCGACGCTACCAACTTTGACTCCGTCTGCTACGCCCCTCAAGGCTGCTTTAATCTTAAGGCACTGTGCATGGTATGGCGCAACGACACCGATTTGATCATCGGCTAGTAAAGCTTCCGTAAGATGATCATACATCAGGATATGACGTCCTTACAGATGCGTGGACTCCGCAGAGAGCGGAGCTTCTGGATATAGGCTTTGACCTGAAGGGCTTCGTCGATGTTGAAGAACGACGGTGATGACGCCTCCCGATCGTCCTTGCCAGAAATTGCATGCATCATGATGGGGAACTTCGGATTGACGAGCATTGACGAGCCCATGAAGACATGTGTGACTGCCCTGTCGCCGCACGGCTCCAGGTCACCACGATAGAAGCGCTCGTTTGGGAATTGCAGGATGGAGGGATGAGAACGGAAGTTCTGCACAAGTTTGACCACTCTACGTGCATAAAGTTAACATTCCATCGATGGCCTCAGTCACATAAAACGCACGATATACCGTGACGAGCACGTTCCTCGTAGGCTTCTCGTTCCATCAAGCGCTCAATGTAGCTCTTCTCCAGTCCCAGCTCACGTGCGACGGCAGAGCGAACGATCGGCCCGAGTTGCTTTGGGTCTCCCGAGAGGACGATGTTAGTATCGTTGCCAGCCATAGTCCTGATTGCTATCATGACTTCGGGCTCCGTAGCTTGCCCAGCCTCGTCAACGAAGATGTGAGTGAAGTGCCCACGAGCAAGTCCAACTCCGTACGCCACAGATGCAGAAACACAAGTCGAGACGATGACCTTGAAACGCTTCAGCCGAATATTGGGCGGAACTGAAAAGTGATCGGTGGCCCCGGGGTAAGGAGGTGTAGAGTACGTGAACTTGACTAGTTCGTCGGGCACTTGATTTTTGAATCGCGACGGCGCGTAGAACCTGAAAAGCACCTCTTCGCTAAGCATAGACAACCGAGATGCAATCAGATCGGCAGCGCTGTTGCTTGGGGCGCAGGCCAGGACACGAGCGTTAGGATTCACCCGAAGGACCTGGCGAATGGCTTCGACCATCGTAACCGTCTTTCCGGTACCCGGACTACATAACAGTACGTCAAAAACATATGAAATGTACGCAGCAAATCCACTCACGGCCCAAAGATAACGAACGGTGCTGAGCCCATGGGTTTGGCAGCAATGGATGCCACCGCTTGTAATTGAGCGGCATTTTGAGCAATCAGCCGGTTATGGATGTATGGGCGTACGGCTACAGTCGAAGGAGGCGCTGCCGGGACGAGATGTTGTAGCGAGGGGAAAAGGACACGATCTGGATCGAATGCCGTATCGAGGGCTTGGTGCTGGCGCATTAGAGGAATCCGGTTCAATTTGAACCGAACGTGGTATCGCCGGTTGCCGTCGTAGGGGAATGAACCATGGAAGTAAAGCCCAACCTCAACTTGACGAACGAGATGTACATGACCCTCAAACCAGCGACCGCCGTCCTGGCCGTGTGGCTGCACGAGGATCCTGTCGCCTGGTTACAGATCAGATCGTGCATATGTACAGACTGAGTTGATACTCACCGACCAAGACGCTTGGACGCTTTTCTGCGAGCCCTGGAACCTCCAAGCTGCAATCTTGATCAGTTAAAGTACATTCGCGACATTGACGGACTCACAAGTAGTATTTCCCATGCGTCGTCAAACGGGCATCCGGTATATCATATATCTGCAAATCGTGTCTGCCAAGTCAAGAGATGAGACCCGTCGTCGTATGGGAGACGTCAATTACATACTCCATACGATGTTCTTCAGTCCATATCAGTGTCTTCATGTAGCGCCCGTGTGTCGCACTATTCAAAACAGAAGGCATGATCGAGGTGCGGAAGAAGTTAATGATGTGTGACGGCGAGCCACGCGAGAGAGCATCTGCAATCCGCTTTGGAATCTCGGCCTGCGGGAGCTTGACAACATATTTTATAGCGCCCAATGCCGGAGGAGGCACGCCAGGGACGACATCTTTCTCAGGGTCCCTGGCAGTCCGCTTCCGGGGGACATAAGGCGCGATCGGCTTTAGCAAGTTGTGGTCGGCTTGACTCCCAACGATCCCTTTGACAGGGCGCACAATCGCGAAGGACTTATGCAAGACAGTATCTTCGAAGAGAAACTCTATGCGGTCGTTGTAGCGACCCAGATGGTCGTGCCTGAATGTCACAACAACGTTCATCGTCCGCCCGCAGACAAGATTGCGAACAGCGGGGAGAGTAATGGAGAACCTGCAGGAAAAATGAGTCTAACATTCGTGGGATCGACTGCATACTCACGGCGGCGTTCCCCGATGCGACTTCAACGCGAGCTGCGCATCGACGAGCGTGATACGCGCAAGTGGGACAGTGTTCTGTATTTTCACAATGATTTGTACACCTTGCTGGGCATTGGGAACTTCAGTGATTCCAAAATTTACCCCATCGTCGTCATGCGACACAGTAGTCCCGTGCTTGTTCTTCTCAGCCTCCTCGAAAGCGGCCTCGTAGTTAGCAAAGAGCATCCTACGAACATGTTGCGGCGTCGTGAGATGGTTGTTCCATTTGCTCTGGGGGAGTGTCCTAGCGCATACGTTACAGAACGTATGTCCGGGCTTGACGGCTTCCTCCTCCGGTTCGACGTCAGGGCTCACTCCTTGACTGGCGGCCGCACGACTATGGCGTTTGCCCCGGACATGAGGCGTCCAAGATGTTCCCGACATGTTGATGCCGCATACGAGGCAATGAACAATAGTCGCGCGGCCAGATTCGCGATTCCTGTGTCGTTTACCAGATAAATGTGATTGGTATACCCTAGTGCTGAAGCACACAACGCCGCAAGGTCTGCAGATATGTACATCATGGTTCAGAGTACAATCTTTTGTCTGGCAGGCGCCAGTAGCGAGGAGCTGTTGACAGTAGCCCGCCATTTTGCAGCGAGGAATCAGTTGGGGGCAGGAGATAACACGTCGCGCACCTACTGTGCGACTTTAAAGCCGAGGTGAGCGTCTATAGAAAAGTTGGGCCTCGAGGCAGGTGCCTCATTTATAGTGGAAATCCCCAGGCGAGCGGCAAGCGAGAAAAGTAAAATAAGCATTCGTCCTACTTCTTCGAGGTCCACTAGTAAGGGGCACACTAAATATCCGGGCATGCAATTCCTTGGTAAGTAAAGTCGGAGTAAGGCCAATTGCCAGCCGACGACAAAATGATCCCGTATGCGTGCCATATTTGACTCACCCATGTGTACCAGGTTGGTATCGGGGGTTCGATGTGCGTGGGAACCTTCCCGTATAGGCCGTATCCTGCCGTATCCCATCCCATCTCATCCCACGTGCACAGAGTGCACAATAAAGTGTGTCGTAAAAGTAGTCTATGCTTTTCTGTTCTGCGAGTATATGCCTCCAACGCCTTGCCCAAATGCTATCTCACGATTCGGCTGTTTAGGTCACCACACGAGCCTTTGCTTAGCATGCAGCCCTTTGTATAATGTTCTGTGATCTGCCTGCGGTCTCTTTTTTGTCTATATATCACTAGATTGTGTATGAGGAGTCTTAATAAAACCTCGCCCTTGTAGGGCCAGCCCATTGCGGCACTTATTGAATCACGTGCCGCATGCATTATACGCGCCTCTCACAGAGCGTGTCGCGACAATATATGTGAGTGAATCGAGAGTATCTTAGGCTAGTATGATGCTCTATGTGTCCTGCTTATTTTATGTATAACTTCCGCCAGATTCCACATATGTAGACCAGAGGCCCCAAATCCGCCTGTCTGAGGAGGTCACGATGGGATTGGCTGTAAACTCTGACTAGTTAATATACTAACGACAAGGATAGTGCATAATGGAATTCTTATAAATGAAAAATTACGTGTCACAGGATGCAGGTCACAGGCCAAAGTCAATGTTGAGGGCAGGAGCCGCGAGTTCCTTTTACGGACATCAAGCCCATTCCGTGTCCGCATATGGCTGGTAACGCAAAGTGACGTTTGGTCACAGCGCCTCTTATGGTAATATAACAGCCACCACTTACCTACCAGGATAGGCAGGTGAGCCAAATAGGCTACATGTGCGGCCTTGCAGACCGGCAGACTTTAGAATCTGCCTGCTGAGATTTTCCTGAGATCCGAAGCGAGGACGATGGTCAAAAGATTCATTGGATTCGTATGGGCTTCGTCAAACACAGAGGCTCGCGCAAAAGTTGAACACTACTATAAATAACACCAAGCACGATGGAGTGCGCTCGCCATAATAGCTCGCGAGGCCTATGTTTGCTGAGATCTCAGCTTCTTTGACGGACATTCTCGCTTCGCTCACAATAACGGGGTCTTCCAAAATACATAAGCTCACAAAACTGCATGATCTCCCTTCCGCAGGCGAAGCCGGTATACCTATCCCTGGCAGCAGCACCGTATCCGATGCATGCGCGGCGCGTCAAGTCGTCGCAAGAGGCAGTGACACCGAAAGACAGGATGGGATAAAGGCGATTCGACAAGCGACGAAGAAATGCTACCCAGTTCAAAGCGTGTCGATGATACAATGGCAAGAATGATACGTGGGGTCCTAGAAAAATGTTCAAGACTACTCGCGCTCCCGCCAGACGCCATCTGCGTTTATCTGACCCTCCATGATGTCGTGTGCACTTTGATCGTCGTCGCCCAAGTAATTTTGCATGCGTTGCATGAAGTCTGTAATGTCCTCGACGCCCTGCTCTCTAAGCTCATTTTCATATCCGCCATCATGCACAGGCGCGTGTGGGTCCCAGCTGATCGGTATTCCGCGCCATCCATTGTTCAAAGCGACGTAGTTGAGGAACCTTCGCCATAACGGGTCAATCGACAGATCAAGAGGGCCTTCGCCCGAGTGATGGCCACTGTTCATAGCGAATAGAGTATCAACATCATGCCCAGAATGCTCGAGTGAATTCTTACCGTTCAGCCTGCGTGGATTCGCCACAAAGCCGAGTGTGTATTTTGCATCAAATGTAAGCAACTCCTTGCTGCTCCGAACAGTCGATAGCATTATCACTTTGCGCTCCTAACCGAGTCGTTGGATATGTTGCTGAAGACCACCTCCTCGACTCACATCGCCTTGGAACTCTTCGACGCTTGCGACCTTTATACTGGTTCCTATGTTCGCGAATTTGAGCGCTTCGCGAAACTTACGTGCCTGTGCGTTATATGGAGTGATGTCCCCGATTTCCTCATCAGCTAGCACATAATATACGTTAGCATCTTAGCATCCATAGGGTATTTCCAAGAGATCACAAAGACGCACAGGTAGTGAATCGGCGATCGGACTTTAGCTTCCGTATATAATCTCTGCCGACTAAGACTTCATCCAAGTTGAAGTATGACGGTGAGGACGCTTGTCTCTCGTCCTTGCCGGACACGGCATGGAAGATGATTGGGAATTTTCGATTAGGGAGTTCGTTCCACCCGATGAACGAATCGATGACCCGTGCGGGGCCACAGGCTTGCAAGTCTGAGTTGTAAAACTGTTCGTTCGAGAAAGTCAGAACTGCCCTGTGAGATCGGAAATTCTGAACAAGCTTGACAAGTCTATGTCGTCACGTCAGAGTCCGGAAAACGACTAGTTGGAAGATAAACCTACGTTCTACCTCTCCATAGTCTCTCGTTGTAGACGTCTCGTTCCATGAGCCGTTCCAAGAAACTGACACCCATCCCCAACTCGCGCGCAACGCTCGATGTGATGATGGGTCCCAATTGCTTGGGATCTCCACAGAGAACAAGTTGCGTCGATGGGGTAGTGATTGTCTTCATTGCCGTCATCGTTTCAGCCTCTGTCGCCTGACCTGCCTCGTCAATGAATATGTGGGTGAAGTGACCCGGTGGCAGACCGACGCCGTAGGCGAACGATGCCGAGCCACAAGTAGAGATGATGACGCGGAACGTAGCGAGATCAGCTACTTGGGGGACCGAAAAGTGGCCTTGACCGTCCATGTACGTATACCCCAGTAGATCGTCCGGGACGAGCTCTCGGCGTCTGGACACGGCATAGAACCGGAAGAGCTCGGTGTTGCTCAGGCTATTCAAGCGCCGTGCTAAGATGTCGGCTGCGCTGTTGCTGGGAGCACATGCTAAGATCCGTGCTTCTTTATCGCGAGCTAAGATCTGTCGTATAGTCTCAACTAATGTCACGGTCTTTCCGGTACCTGGTCTGTACGAAGGGCTCGAAGGTAAGCCTAACCTGAGAAAGTCTGATAGGCGATACTTACGGGCCGAATATAATGAACGGTGCAGCACCTTTTCGAACTTGCAGTATAGATCTTATAGCTTGAAGTTGCTCTGCATTGCCCGCAATGCACGGATTGAATGGTACAATTGGCAGACTGGCCGCATTGGGAGCTGTCGTCAGTCCGACATGAGCAATCAATGGGAATAGAAAACGGTTAGGTGACGGCGGACTGGCAGCCAATGCCTGATGCTGCCGGCGGAGTGGGATGCGATTCATCTTGAAGTGCACATTGAAGCGCTGCCCTGCCGTCGGTCTGAACGATGGGTGAAAACCGAGACCGATGTCATTGAGTCGGACAACGTGTACCCATCCTTCAAAACAGTGGGCTTGCAATCGTTCAGACGGCTGAACTTCAATTTGATCTCCTACGCGCACACGCTTCAGCATCTAATCCATACAATCATCGGAAAGAACGCACCAACGACTACGCTGGGTCTTTTCTCAGCCAGACCCGGTACCGTCAAGCTTTTATGAAATGTGATTAGGCATCTGCACATGAGCTTCAAGACTTACTAGTAAAGATGGCCCTGCCTGGCGAAGGAAACCTCACCAAGATCGTATGCTCGAAGATCGTGCCTACGGTACACGATGTGAGCGTGCGTGCTTGTCACTTGTGCGGTATTCTTCGATCCAAAGCAACAGCTTGAATAGGCGACCATGTGACGCTGCGTCCAACGCCCGGGGCCACAGCTTTTCTCGCACTTGGTGCACAGCGTCAGATGGTATGTATCCGCTCAGTATAGCTCTGAGCTCCTGTGGCACCAGATATGGACCAAGTGGTTTTGTCCAAGGTACTGCGTCCAACGCGGGAGGACGCTGCCCTGGATGATAAACCTGGCCGCGCCTCCACGGGACCCGCTGGGGCTTAACGTAAGGCGTGGTGGCCTTCAATGCATCATGTTCAACGGCTTCGCCGATCGTCGCACGCACTTCGCGTATGATGACGAATCGTCTATGGCTTTCATTCTCGAATACAATTTCTATGCGGCCTGCATAGCGCCCTCGCTGGTCGTGACGCAGGGTGACAACAATATTGGTTCCTTGATTGTAAATCGCACGAGTGCCGCCTTGAGTAGCAGCACGAAAACTGTGTCAGGAGATGAGATGAGGCCGTAAGTTACAGGAAATTCACTGGCTTACGGGCACGGCATGTTTGAAGGTTTGGCGGAGACATTGATATCTACAATTGTAAGGCGAGATAATGCGCTTGTGGACCGAATGACGAGGGTTTTATGCACGCCATGCTGGGCGCCTGCGAGTTCAACAATCTCGAAGTCAAGGCCTCCGACTACCGGTCGGACCTCCACACCCTGTTTGTCACGTTCCGCCTCCTCGAACGTAGCCTTGTATGCGGCAACGACCTCCCGTCTTCTATGGTCATAAGTACTACTATGGGCAGCCCACGTACTCTTGGGGACCTGCTGTTTGCACATGGCACAAAAGACTGTGCTGCCAGGAAAACCGGCAGCAGTCATGGGGGCCACGTTCGCGTTAAGTCCTTGCTGAGCCGCCGCATTGCGATGGCGCACTCCACGGATGTGTTGCTGCCAAGTTTCTGTCTTATACCCCTCGAAATTGCAGGCCGGACAGAAGAGCCAGGCGGTCGCCACATCGCTAATGAGATCTCGATGCTGCTGACTCTCAACGTGGTTCTGATATAGTGTTGCTGGAGAGCATATTACGCTGCAAGGCTCGCATAGCTTTGCGTCATGCAAAAGTTCGCACCCTTCGGTAGTACAGACGCCTCCCAAATACAAAGTATCGGGGCAAAAGCTAGTGATAGGTGTGGACATGACGGTTCGAGAGGAGTAGTGAGCGGGACGACCGTCGGAAAGATGGTGAAATCAATCCTTATGTATACTGTACGTTGCCGTGTAATCACGGCTTGCATCGTGTTAGCCTCAAGGCAAGCGAAAACGGAAGCATCATCCAAATTGGATTATGCCGCAGCTCCCGAGCGGCTATGCATAGCATAGCTACATGGGCAACGAGACCAGCCACAATCGAGCATCAAAGACAAATCCATACATTACTTCAAAGATCCGCCAAGAGGAATGACGGCGGACAGATTGGTGTTGTAACGCGTGTGTCTTCCTAGCGCCGCTGTTCTATGGCCATTCTTCAAGAAGGCCCACATGACGCTCTTCCCATGCCGGCGGGCCAATCAGTCGGTCGCGAAGAGGCTCGTAGTAGGTAATCCGGGGATCTATCAACCATTCAGAGGCACTGCATGTAGACCACAATCGCCTCCTAAAGCAAGAAGCATCAACTCCCGGCACGTCATAACATCTACGTCGTCTGTCGCATATGCTGATGTCAAATCCTATACTAAACCTGCAAGCTTCATAGTAAATGACATTGCACATCGGCCAGCATCATGTTTATGAGTCTCGCTCACCTTGCTGGTAGACCTCGCGTTGAGCGATGAGATCCCATTTGCTTGACTTAAATTTGGACACGCCATTGCATACTCAAGCAGCGAAGGCATGTGAGTAAGCTCACCGTGGAACCCTTTCGCTCCTGGTACTTATTCTTTGTACCAGCAAATCTTACACCTAGGGATTTCCGTAGCAAGTCCATGACATGAATATAGTAACCTAGTAAAAGACAAACAATATAGCAATCAAGAGAACAGCTTGTTGACAGAAGTGTTCCCTTCTTGGTTCTTCTTAAGAACCTGCACAAAAAGACAGACGTCAGAAATCAATCATGAATACAATAGTGGGAGCAATCCATTCTACCTTTGCCACTGCGAACTCGAAATCCTCTTGCGTAACATGCTGTCTCCGCTCGCGGAGTGCGTACATACCTGCAAAGCAGAAATGAGCGAGCTTCCGATCAGCGATGTTAAGTACATACCTGCTTCCGTACAGATACCGCGCACTTCGGCGCCGGAACATTGGCCCATCTTCTCCGCGAGAGCGCGGAGGTTGATACCTCGTTGTAGGGACATCTGCATAATCGGTTGAGACTCTGTTCGCAAGGTACGCAGTATTCAAACGCACTTTTCGCGAGTGAATGCGTAAAATCGCGACACGGGCCTCAGGACCTGGAGGCGGGAACTCAATCTTGCGGTCTATACGGCCCGGACGAAGCAAGGCAGAATCAAGGATGTCTGCGAAGGCATTAGCAAGTACAGAAATGTATGATAGCTGCAAGCATACCTATCCGGTTTGTAGCCATGATGACCTTGATGTTCTTCGTTGACTCGAATCCGTCAAGCTGGTTAAGTAACTCCAACATTGTTCGTTGGACCTCAGAATCACCGCCACCAGAGCCGCTCTCTCCTCTTGAACTTCCGATGGAGTCGATCTCATCCATGAATATGATACTAGGCGCGTGTTCCCGTGCCATGACGAAGAGCTCCCGAACCATCCGACTACCCTCGCCAATGTACTTCTGCACGAGTTCTGAACCCGACACACGAATGAACTTGCAGTCTGTGTGGTGCGCGACCGCTCGTGCGAGCAGTGTCTTTCCCGTTCCTGGTGGTCCGTAGAGTAGCACACCCTTTGGCTGCGCAATACCGAGCGACTCGAAGAGTTCTGGGTGCTTAACCGGTAGTTCAATAACCTCCTTGATCTCCTTGATTTGCTTGTCGAGGCCGCCGACCATCTCATATGTGCTGTCTGGAACCTTCTCAACCATCATGAGAGATACGAGAGGGTCAACCTTGTTCGGCAGGATCTTGTGAATGGTATACGAGTCGGAACGGAGAGCGACACGGAGGGATGGCTTCAGGGTTGTTACGTCGATGTCCGCATCGAAGTCAACGACTACAGTGTCCGTGCATTAGCATCGATGTATAAAGACGGGTGAGATGCGTACTGTATTTGCCCTCTGGTTGAACCTTTACAAGCACCTTGTTCTTGCCCATGACTCTCACGACCTCTCCGACATAGCTTCCAGGTTCATGCAGGAGCTGGAGCTCTTCCCTGAGTAGCCGTACTGAGCAGATACAGTCAGATATTTCCTTATGAGAACCGAACCCTTTCTCACCTCGAGCATTGAGCGCGTTCCGCTGTGCCTCTAAACGGCGGAGGTTCTGGGTCTTCTGATTTATATCGAGTTCTGCGGCCTCAATCTTGGCCTGATAGTAGGGCTTTATACCTCCTGTCTGCGATGGTGCGTGTACAGCGACTGGCATCGTGTCGGGCGTAAGGGAATGAAGGTTGTGGAGGAATTCGGACTAGACGAAGGCAAGACGAAGTCCTCACGTTACGCGTACGCGTACATAGTCGCGCGTCCGCGGGGTCACGCACATGTCACGCACGGTCACATAATGTCACGACTTACTGAACGTCAGTCACACTTGAACTTATTTCAGTACTAGTATGGCAACTACGGCCTCAAATCGATTCTGGTCCAACATATCTTCCTGCTTACATCTTGTTCGTGATTCACTTTCTTAACGAGCTCACAATATTTGTACTAATACCCGAAGTGTACATTTGCAAGGTAGACATATGTTTAATCCTACGCTCATTGTGATCAACGACTTCACGCAGCCGTGGTACGCGCAGCAATCTTGTGAGCGAACAACGCGGTGAAAGTTAGATGGGATTATTCTCGCGACCATGTCAATCCAATCCACTTGTGATCAGGCCTTCATGCCCACAGTGAGTCGCTGTTTTTTTTGGCTCGACCTTCGACAATCGAATAAGCTAAGTATTATGGATCGTACATGATCGTTCTCATGTTCACAGTGTTGAACATTTTTGACAATGCAAATTGCTGTAACAGGCTTTTACGAGATTCGCGAAGGTTCCTGTGGCATGATATGGCATCGGACAAGCTGGCATCCTATCCACGAGTGAGCATCAGACATGGGGTTTGGCCTGAGCATTACAAACCATTTCAACATTACAACCGACCTAAAGGTCGCCTTGCGGACACCTTTGTTAGCCGCGTAAAGGCTCACCTAGATCCCCCAGGTCAAGCTTCAAACGCCCGCTGATATCCATGTGGGAATCATGTATGACTGCGTACCCAAACTACGGATCGCGAGGACCACCCTGTGCTGCTTGGGTAGACCCGCGGATCTCGTCAGAAGGACTACTGGCGCCCCACGTAAGAGAGCCTTAGACTTTGCGCTCCTCTTGGTCTGCTCCTGCTCCATCAGGAATAGCCCTTTTCCAAAATTACCCCGCGTGACTCCTATCCGTTGAATGGGCTGGTTCTAGCCTTCAATGCTCGACACTGGGTGCCGAAGGAGTCGACATGCCGTATCTTATGACTTCGCGAAGTTAGGCTCATCGTGCGAAATGGGGTTCATGGGCAAGCAAAGTGCGAACTGCATTCCCCGCCATCACACGGCGGTAAGGTACTGCTCGTCTCTCTTTCCATGACGATCAACCGAATGTTCGTCAGCCAGAGGAGGGCACGCCCCCGCAAATACATATCATACCTCCTCCCTGTGTGTCCGCCATCTGCGGTGCCCTATGCTGACACAGCGGCAGTTTTGTTTTGTCACTCTTCGCAAGAAGATTGTCATGACCTAATTAATGAGTAAGGAGATCGTCTTCAATTCATTTCCTTAAAAATGCGCAGGAGTGGCTCACATCCTGTATTTTCGCCTGAGCTCACCCCATCCAGACGCAGCGGTCGGGTGTTGGCGGACGAACTCCACCATGTCCTGCTCTGGTATGCGGTTGATGTCCACCCTATTCCAGTATCGGTTTATTGCGAAGATGATGTCTCGAGCGTCCGCCTCCGCGGCTCGGCTGCGGCCCGCCTGGTTAGCTCGGGGCATGTTGTGAACAGGTGCTACTTAGTCATGACTTACATTGTCCATGCCTTTAATTTGGCTCGAATGAACTCAGAGTAAGCGAGGAAGGGAACCTGACGAATTGTCATCACTGTTGTGGAGTCGAGCCGTCGCGGCCCCACCTCGCCTGCAGGTAATATCTCAATCTGCAGAAAAAGGGTTCAGCTACTACCATCGACGGCTTGAGGAAGCTCACATCAATGGTCGGGATAAAGCCATGGTATGTAACCTGCAAACTAGGGCTTGTTCGGCGATCGTTTATTTTAGATGATAATAGTAGGTAAGACACCCACCGGCTAGCCCATGACAATGTTACAAGAGTGAAGTCGTCACTGCCCGCACAGGCTTGACGAACTCGACGAAACGGGTGAGTTGTCCCGCCTTCAACGATGCACAAAATTTCCTGCGATAGATCAAGCTTATCAAGTTCACCGAATAAGACGGACGTACATCTGAGTGAGGTGCGTTCGACAAAACTGCAGTCCACACATTGCCGTAAAACGCATGCGGCACCTCCAGTGCTCGTAGTACCCGGGAAAGTGCAGCCGCAGCTTGCATCAGCCGGCTCGTCTCATGCATGTCGAAAAGTGGAGCAAGCGGGATTGGCGTCGAGCTGCAGCCATGGTATACAAGTACTCATTCCGATCCCGAGATCAGTCGAGAAGTGAAGAAGAAGGGTGGGGACCCCCTGGCGTCGTCCGGAAGTATTTCCGTAGCCCACACGGATCCATTGCCGGGGGCGTCTGGGGGCTGCTACAGATCTCCCGGCCTAGTCCGCCTGGAGGGACCGCAAGTGACGGCGTGCTACGGGCATCTGTGCGCCGCAGTACTGTACGAAGGAGCCGGCGAGCATCACATGCCCTCCCGCGTGACTGAGGAAATTCCCGGGTCATGATGCACTTGCATTGGGCAATTACGACTGTCCACGTCGTCAAACACAGTATATCCTTCTTGGCAGGCATGCACTACCATAACCATATCCGCTGTACCTCAAAATTAATATACTTTCAATCTCGGAAAGTGCAGACCTCGAATTAAGTCGCATTGAGGCATGACTTGCGAAGCGCTGCCAAATAAAATCGCCTGTGGACGCATATGAGAATGATCCAATGAATTGATTCTCGCATACTGCTTGCTTCTTCATATTCGGCTGGCCCAACGTTCATCAGTCTGAGAAGCCGTTGTTGAGGAGTGTGCCAACCTCAGGCAAGCCGCACGGGCGCTTGGAAACATGCAAATTACGTAACGCAACGCGGTCATGAGCTGGGCACGCGTCGAATTTGCAAGTTGCGGATTCTGCTCGACCACCACCACGCAAACCCTTCGTTTTACTGCGCATGCATAGCGTGCTCAGCAAGGCGGTAGAGAGCCATGTAAAAGGCCTATGCAACAAGTCCTTCCGGCCAAACGTACTCGACATCTCACAGTACAAATCTCGGAGGGTTCAGACATACGGGACATTCGCGCACTGCGTCGAAAGTGTGCCCGCGGCAAGAGGGCGCATACAGAGATGTGGTCTATTGTGTATAAGCCCACCTCGGATGCATAATCTCCGATTGATACCGGTCAGGCATATGGCGTGGCTGCCGAAGTTCAATTTACGACAAAGCGAGCCATACTCTGAGCCATCAGACGGGCAGGAGGAAGCTGCGAAAGTCGCCATATTGGAGAAGGCTATGAAGGGTCGGCAACCCACAGACCTCATGCTGCGCTGTGAGTAGTCATATGCGCTAATTGTATGCTGCGTCTTTCTGACACGGACACAGGCACTGTGTTGGATGCTGAGGGTGTGCCCCATGGCGTATTGACTTGATTATCTATCTCATCTCGCGTTACGTCCCAGGGAACGTGAAAACCATCTCCGGTCAATTCAGAAGGACGGATCTGTGCTCGGAGCACCGACTGAACGTAAGCGAGATTCATAACAGCCCGCATATATCCACATTCACGAGTCGCAGCCGCGTGATCTACGTAAAATCGACTCCAGGATACCAAATCTCGTCCCCACGATTCTCGTTCGGAAGGAGGCCATACTTGTGGGTAGCGATATTGGCGGGTATAGAACGTGTCAGCAGCTCTGATCCCCAATGGAATTTAGGTGAACATTTTGCACATACGTGCGCTTGTCAAGGCCGACGCCGTTGTACTCTTTGATACCTATGGTTCCGCCGATTCAAGATTACACTCGGTTTTCCTATACCACCTGGAGGTGTGTACACACTTGCACGCAATTGTGTAATCGAGATTCAGCTCCTTTATGCTAGCATAACTTGAAGGCGAAGACGGCAGGGCTGCCGTACGAGTTTCGGTGAGCACTGTGGACATGAACAGTTGTTGACACAGTCCCTTACCAGATTCAGCTGCTTTCTTGTCTACACAGAGCACTGGACTCGATTCTCCTGTCCGTATTGAGTGCGCTGGAGGCTGAGATGGTCTTCATCCGAAATCTCATCGGCGGCCTCCTGGCCGAGCTCGAGGACGACATTGATCATGACCGGTTCAAGCGATTGCTGCACTATTCGAGACGGCTGGCGAGTTTTTCAAACCGAGCGAAACTAGTCAGTTTCATAATCTCACTCTGGGTTGTTGACACGTTAGTGACCGACCCAAAAATTCCTGTCTGTCATTAGGTACAAGAAGCTTTGGAAGAAGTCCTTGAACAAGGTGACTAATTTGATGCTTGGTGTTCTATGTCTACTAAAAGTCTGCGTGACCAGACGAGGACCTAGCGGCTATGTACCTTAGCGATAAGAACAACGGTATAACCCGCAAGCCCAGTGACCATGAGGACCTCGAGGTTCTGTTGGAGTCCTTCTCGAAGCAGGTTGAAGAAATCGTGAACGAGGCAGAGAATATACAAGTAGGTGTCAACCAGTTTGTCAGCAATGTTGATGTGCTCAATAGCTACGCAGAGCAACGTGCAATCCACTCAAGAGATTGTTGAGTTGCTTCTCGATTCAAATCGTAATGCACTATTGGCGCTCGACCTCAAAGTAAGCCGTTGGCGGATAATCATCCATGGAACAGGGTCTTTGAACTGCTACTCGATAGATTTCCATACTCACCATGGGCATTGGCATTGGGACCTTGGTCGCTGGTGTTTTCGGGATGAACGTAAGCGCCGAAAGGATGTTTGTCCGATGTCGTAAATTGACATTGACTTGTAACAGCTTAAAAGTCATATGGAGGAGAACGAGTATGCGTTCCTTGTGATGTCGGGCTTATCAATGCTCGTAGCATTTGCATTCTCATACACTGGACTAAGACGGTGAGCGCCGATTCCGTATATTGTGAGTCCGTATTATTGACGTCACCGGATGCAGATTAGCGAGAATACGGAAAGTCGGGCTTGCTACTAATAACAAGAAGACCAATGCAAGATATCGTTGGCTGGCGCATTACTGGCGCAGCAAACGCGACGGCTGGCCATGACGTTGACCTGATAGACTACGCGTATGTGCCTCTCCTATTCTTTCCACCCTCATCTCCGCCGTTACATATCTTAGTACTCTTCATAGACATCGTACATGACAGCATAGCATCTTAATCTATTTCCTCGCCTCGCTCTGACATCGACATTAAGCATGTCTCTGGCAATGTCGCTCCCGGGTACACAACCGCACCGCGTAGTCCATGACGGGGACCCACAAGTGATCGACATTTCGGCTAACGATCGAGGTTTGCTTCCTCGGTTCATATGCACATCTCGGACGACGCACATTACCCCTCGCATGTCCTGCTCCAGTTGCTCGTCCTCTACTTGCTACCCCTCTCCTGTGTTTCGACGAAAGGTGGTGGAGCTAACATGCATCACACCAACTTCAGGGCAGGCTTCGTAGGAGCCGAACGCGCGCTTGAACTGCGGGCCTTGCCGGAGGTCTGCTATCCTGGTGACCGATTACAACCAGCTGTGAGTATCGGTCCGCGTCTTCTCTTCTTGACTGGCACCGATTTCACTTTTATCGGCGCGTCCACCAGGAGAGGTAAGTGTCAGCGCTTTCTCTCTGCCGCATTGACCCATGCCCTGCCTCCATCACCCACTGTGATCCTACGCTGACCGCTATGCCAGCAGGGCTACTTGAGCGTAGCGGTGTCTTCCCAGGCCGCAGAGGGATCCTCCTGACGCTCCCAGGCTCGATTTTGTCGTTCAATCCCACCACGACCTCGTCGCAGCCTATCAGTCTCCCCCTGAGTCGACAGCCGTTCTCGACGATTCCCTCATCCTTGTCGACGAGCTCATCGGTCTCATCGCCGACAAGCACCGCACCGGTAACGCCGAGCTCGACCCCACCTTCGTCTGTAGTCTCTTCTGGTACGATATCCTCGAGCTCCTCTGCCTTCACGCCCTCATCTTCGGCGCCATCGCCATCTTCTATAACCTCAGTCCCTACTACTTCGAGTCCCCTTCCCACCTCGACGGTATTCTCGACGTCAGGTCTGACATCGGCCACACCAACCTCCATGTCTTCATCCCCAATCTCCCAATCCTCCTCGAGCTCCAGCGTAACGCCGACAGTGGTTGCAGCCGTGTCGTCGTCCCACACGAATGTAGGCGCTATAGTTGGTGGCGTGATCGGCGGTGTCGTTGTGTTATTACTTGCGTTGGCGGGTCTCCTTTACTTTCTCCGCGTCAGTCGCCAGGCGTCCGGCCATACGCGCGGCCGTTCAGCCAGCGAAAACGACTCTCACGGACCATTTGCGAAGGCGCAGTGGAATGGCCTGTCCTCTCGAGAGTCAACTATGGACCCCGGCGTTCGCGGATCTCGCTTCCCGTCGAAGATACAAACCGCTAATGTCAACGCAGTCGGCATGATAGTCCCACATTCGACCGAGAGTACGGACCACGGGAAGGGCGTCGGATTAACAGAGGGCTCCTCTGAGGGGGATGATATCACGTCTCTTGGCGAGGAGGTCAAGGTGAACGGCAGGCGGTCGGAGTACATCGAGACCGTCCCGCCGCTTCCGTACGGTGTTCAGGCGAGCCCACCGCCTGACACATCAGGCGCGTTCCGCCGTGGCCGCAAGTCTTCGTCTGGTCAGGCACAAATCCACCATGCCGTCGCCCTCGCTAGACTGAATGCGGGTTCGCCGCCTATATCGCCGAACCTTGCATCTCCCCCCATGGCACTACAGACTTCCGTCGACCGTAGCGCCTACATGGTGAGCCCGTACGGGACGTCTGCCCTCCCGCTCTCCCGCCCGACGCCATCCTCGCCGCATTCGCCGCGTTCGCCCACCTCCCCGCTGTCTGCCGAGGCGATGCAGCGGATGCCCTCCGCCGGCGTCCGCCGGAAACCTGTGCCGTCGTACCACTCGGCCGCGTCGGCGGGCACGGTCATGCCGACACGCACGATGTCGACGAACACGCACGCTACGGACACTACAGTGAGCGGGGGCGACTCCGGCGCGAGCACGCCCACACGGGACACGACGCCCTCTGTCTCTCGGGAGGACGTCGCGCGGCGCTTCAACGTACCGGAGCTCAGTCACAAGTCGAGCTTCGGCGACCCGCGCCAGGTGCACTACCTGGTTCCGGACATGCCACCGTCCTCGGGAGCGCCGCGACAGTCAACACGCAGATAGCCAGAAAATGTACCACTAATGGCGTGCGGTCGCGCCCGATGCTCCATATATATTGCTCTATATGTTTCGGTAGCCTTGAAGTCAAGGACTACGTTCATTTCGTGCTTCCGTGCTTCGAATTCGGTGCCACGCTAACCCTCTTCCTGTTACGACCTCCCGCTAGTGAAGCCAGTCACCACTTACGAAACTCATTAGCCGTATAGTTCATCTCGCTCAGCGGGTACGCCCATCTTTTGCCACCATAGATCGTGCGATTCGCCAGTTTCACTGTACCCATTCATGCTGTCACGATCTTGGTTGTTTTAGTATACCTCGGCTTGTAGTTTTCTGTTGTACCTTGTCCTAGGATCGCTTTGGAAGGACGGATTAGCAACACGATGGATCTTTCATCACACTCATATACTGCGCATGACAGTATCTTCTCGATGAAGCGGACTATAATTAAACTCTAACAGATGGCGATAGATGTAGCGGAGTGAACAGGTAGGCTTTCATTTCTCGTCTGATGCCTGCTCTACTTCAGTCAGCTGCTTCCCGAGGATCTTCGCGCTGACCTGTGTGTATTGCACAACGCGTCAGAGACGTCATAACGCATCAATGACATGAGGCACCCACGTTGCGGATATGGACCGCTGCGCGTTCGACACCGAACTTCTTGCTGCGCTTGTATTGCGCGAGGGCATCTTCAAGGCGGCCACCTGTCATTGTGGGTCAATAGAGTGTGTGGAGTGTGCGGCGTTTTGCTCACAAGCTTCAAGGACGGCTGCGTAATTGAAAGCAATCTCCGGGTCTTCTGGCGACAGAGACGATGCAATACTGCGAGTCTCATTATGAGCAGGGAGCGGGGGGCAGGTTATGAGACAGCGCACCTGAGATGGTGCAGAGCGAGGTCTGGTCGGCTCACAGGAGAGATGATATATGCGCTTGCCAGGTCTGAACGCGGTATAAATGGGTTGGCCAAAGTAGAGTGGAACATAACGCACTGGTGTGAGCGTCGGCGCTGGAGGGCTGCAAAGCTATTGACTCTTTCCAAGCAGCAATGGCTTCGTCATACTCCTCTGGATAGGTTAGCTTTCCCGACATTTACTGACGAACAGAAAGCGCATACTCAGGTGGTAATGCGTCACCCCAAGGTTGAACAACGAGCTCGCGGTCCGCTTGATGTCTACGCTGCGCTTGTATAGCTCCTAGCAGGGGCATAAGTTCAGGGTGTAGAATCCCGAGGAAGGTCTCACCGCACACCTTTGCGGAATTCACGTCGCCTTCCTCAAGTTTCTGTGTACCCTCTTCCAGGCATTGCATGGCTTCGACCTCCGCTGGATCTACAGTACTCGAGTGGTCTGTAGTCGAGGTTGCCCATCCTGCATAGCGTCAGAAATGATCCATTGGTGAAGTCTTGGAATACAGCTCACGCCGAAATGGCACTGACACACCCACTCGTGTTTGGCGTGGATGACCCGACGTCGCTAGACGGGTATAGATTGTTCGTGCTTGAACATTGGCGAGGCAGATGAAGCGTTCCGTCGAGCACTTTCTCAGACATGCTTTTCCAATGTTGGAGAGCATGTTGGCAACCAAGTCGGGATGTGAGGTGACTGCAATCTGCAACACTTGCCGCCTAACAGACAATAGGTGCACGTGATCAACCGAGGTTAAAATAGGCGCTCCGAGCTGATCGCTACACTTCTGCGAGGGATTTAAAAAGGCTTTTCGCAGGTTGCAGCTCAACCAGTCTCAGTAGGAAAAATAGAAAATATACCGCTATCAACTGCGGATGACGACAAAAGTAGTTCAGCCTGGATTCGAACCAGAGTCCCCTTAAGCGCGCGTAAAGTGCGACAAGTGCGATTACCACTACGCTACTGAACCTTACGTTCAGAACGAGGCGCAACATATGTCTATTTTACATTAGCAGAGAAATGCCAAAACTGGTTCAGCCCGGGTTCGAACCGGAGACCACCTGTGGGCACTCAAATGTGAGACAGATGTGATAACCAACTACACCACTGAACCCTATTTATTCTTGCCCAGTATGATGTAAGCGTATTTGTCTCACCACCACTACCTTCACGGCATCGACCAGTGGCCTGCAACGTGAAATGCAGTCCCTAGTCATATCCGCTCAACAGAGTGAAGGCGCAATACGCTGGAAAGAACCGGTTGTCATCCTTCTTGTTGGCCTTGTCGGGTCGGGAAAGGTGTGTTCAGGACTCACGCCATCGAGTGATACTCATTGTCGCTTTCTCAACTCGTGCAGTCCACCTTTGCACAGGCCCTGGAGCACTATGTCCCCGGCTTCCGGAGATGTAACCAGGACGACCTGGGCAACAGGCAGAATGTAGAATCCCTTGCACGCCAATGCTTGCGAGACGGACTTTCCGTATGCATTGACCGCACGAACTTCGACGCACGGTGAGTTTCTCGCACTTATATCGTGCTACTTGTCATGAGTGACATGCCCATACCCCTGCGCTACAGGCAGCGTGCGACATGGATCAATATCGCACATGAGTTCCCGGACACGCCCGCGTGGGTCATTGTCTTCGATACACCCTACGAGGCGCGCCTGAGACTGAGTTCTGCTGCGTTACACCGGACGCTTACTTTCACGAACACAGGTGTGCGCACAACGGCTGCGCGAAAGTATGTATGCGTCTCGTCTGTACAGTGTCTGCTTGTTTATACCTCATACCTTGCAGGGAAGGACCACCCCAATATCAAGACTCCCGAAGAGGGTCTTTCTATACTTGCGCGTTTTCGCTCGCAATACCAGCCACCTTCGGCTCACGAAGGTTTCTCGAGGATCTTGTACCTCCGTCCATCGGACCACCCTTCGCGCGAGTATACACAGAGCGATATCACGGAGATCCTCCGTCGCGTTGAAGCTACGCCACCTCCGACAAATACAATAGACACGTACTTCACCCCACAGAGTAGCCTGGGACATAGTGGTCGAGGCTACGGTGGCTTCAGGGGGCGTCGATATCCAGGTTTTCGCGGAGCCCCGGGTCATGTAGGGTATGGACGCGGTGCACCGACGCCCAATCACCAGCCACAGCCGTATGGTCAGTATGACAATGACACACGAAGTGAGCGTTCAGATTGGAGACCGCAGCCTACCTCAGGTTACAGTGGCGGAAATGTCAACAGTAACTGGAGGCAAGCCTCTCAGAAATGAAGTCTATGTCGTGCTGCTCTGTCCAATAGCTCTTGGTTCTTACTGTTGTACTATACGTATAAGTTGTGATTCTATACATGCTCCGAGCAGCCTAAACTATACAGCCACGACATTAACGCGACGGCCACCAGAACACAAGCGGTATACACACGTCGATCGTCATCCCACTGGCGCAGTCAAGGCCATCCACACCTGCTCTGCAAACTCCCGTGCTTTGACCTGCAGCTTGCCCATCCTGCCTTGCTCGTCCCTGACAAAGCTCTTATTCAGCTTCCCTGCGAGCCTGCGCACGTTCTCGTCCCCGCGCGCCCACTCGCCCTCTGTGCGCCCGCGGTCCCACCACTCGCCCGCCGCCGCACGCAGCGCAGGGTCGCGCATGACGGCGCTGCGTGAGACGCGCAGGGAGATGACGCGCATCATCGTGTCCTGCAGGACCGCCTGCGTGGCAGCGATCGTGCTTGATGGGTCTTCTGGGAGGGCAGAAGGCGGGAGCAAGTATGTTATGATGGGGAGGACGAGGAATAACGACTGGCGGATCGCCCAAAAGTAGTCGTGCCACTAGAGTGCAGTGATGAGCAATGAAATGGAGGATGTGGCTGTAAGCCCATTACAATCCGGCGCTGACACAGTCCTTCCTTTCACCTACCGTGGTTTCAGGGGTGCCTGAACCCTAACTTAGCAGGTAGCCTGCGGTGGGGTTTCGCGTAGCAAAGGTATGCAATCCCTGCGTACAAGTTATATATCGTGTAATCCGTGGCGAGGCGTGCTGTTCAGACAACCTCTCCATAAGGCGGTATTGGCAATTCCCTTTCGCTACGCATTCTGCATGCCGAGCTTTAAGTCCAGAAAAGAACTGAAGGTCTCATTGCAAGTCCATATTACACATTATGAAGAGGTTGGCTGTATCACACTATTGCAACCAGGGACGAAGGGAATGGATAATACTGTAGCCACGGAGCACACCGGATCGTAATGAGACGCAGGGAAGAATTTCACGCACCATAAAGACACCCATGCCATTCTCTGGGATCTTGACTGTGGCGGTTATGATCTGATAGCCCTCCAGAATTGCGGCGCAGACAAGCGCACCCAGAACGTATGTTCGCCAGCGCGTACGACCACTCTGATGGACGGTCAGGAGCCCAAGGACGGCGGCCTCTCGGATATACTCCAGAAGCGCCCCAGGGAGTGCAAAGAGTGCAAACTCGTCAAAAGTCCTGCAGTGCTCACAGTCTTGCAGCACGTCTTGGCCAAACCTGCATTGAACAATGTGGCGTGTCAGTAGGGATAAGCGAGAGAGCTATAAATGCAAGCAAGAACCTGACATAGAGCATGCGCATTTCGAGAGACGAGATTCGAGACAATAGCGTCTCTAAGACTCTCGGTAGTGGAGTGTCTGAGTCGAGTCTGACGTGTCTCCGAATCGCCGTGCGCACGTATTCCGGGGCCGCGTTGAGGGGTACATGGAGAGACCAGAAGATATTTGGCGGCCGGCATAGAAACAGGAAGTAGAGGATGTAAAGCGTATGCAGAAGGAGCAATACAAGAAATATATCTATGCCAGAGTCTTGATGTTTACGAGCATGATAGATAGTTGCGGCGAGGATGAGAACTGAGGCAGAAAGGTAGGCAGTGATAGACGTGCTGATGATGACCATAACGAGACAATAGCGAGCATAAAGATTCTACCCCGAGTCAGATGACGGAAAAGAGTGAGTTCTGAGCGTAAGACGAAGCTCTATTTGCCGACAGATGGCTGTAGCGACTAAAGAGGATTCCAATGGCTGCGGATAATGAGCGGGTGGCGGCGCCTCGAAAGGGTTGCACCGGCAAGCTCCGAAACATAGAACGGCGCGCCTAAGACAAGTACGAAGCAGTATGTGCCTCTGTAAGCTAGTCATCCCTCTCTCATTAGCAAGCTTTCATCATGAAATGCGAGGAAAATCTGGTCTTCCGTCCTTATGCTTGTCTAATAGACAGTGGGAAGTTGACATGATTTACGTCTAACGCTCATCATGGAGTTATATGGCTTTCCTTTTATGGCGTTCATACTACCTTTCCGGGCTCGTACGCCAGTCATGACCAGCTGCAAAGAACGGCCGTCATTGACAATGTTTGTGTCCCCGAGGTATCAATGCCCATACGTCAATTTACTTCTTTGCCAAGAATATGAATATCTGGTCCGCAAGCTCACTCTCTTGTCTTTTGTACTTTGGTTCTATCCAACAACCAGTCGTTCGTTCCCAAGCGGCAACCCTCTTTCCGTCCCTCTTTCCATCGCCAACTCCCTCTCTTTCACCATTCAACATCTCACTATGACGGGATTTTGCATTCAACGCGTTTTCCGACTTGAGGATCAACACATCGCAATATTACATCAATGGTTTTGAGACTGGGCAAGTTAATAGGAGGTACGTATTCCTCGCGAATTAACTGAAATATGGAGGCTCAGCGAGACCATGCACAGCCTTGCGTGCTGCACACCATGGGTGAGTTTAGGCGTTCGTCCAGTAAAGGAAATGGTACCTTAGATTATCCGAGCATTGGGCGCTAGAGGGATAGTTAAAGCATAGCATCTATCCGCTACCACAGCCGCGTACTTTCTTCCGCTGCTACCATGCCCCCGCCCGACAACGACGACACTCAGCTCGAGGATGACGCTGCCTCTCAGCCCATCTCCGTGCCCGACTCCGGAGATGCAGGCGAGAGCGGCAAGCTCAAGATGATCATCTCTCTCCTCAAGAAGTGCCTCGGTGTCAAGGACATCGCGTCCATGTACGTAGTGTTCTCGACCGTCCTACAGCCGCCACTTCATGCCCTCGCAGGCGACTTTCGCTCCCTGCGTCTCTGCTCGAGCCCATTCCCAACCTGGAGTATTGGCACTACTTAGATCGCCCTGATTTGTTTGCTGCGTAAGTTCTATTCCTTTGCCCCACAGGTCGCCATGCTCATAATACACAGCATCAATGATTCCGACGACCCGTTCGAGCGCATGCTCGCTGTTCTACGCTTTACGTTCTCCAAGGATCTCAAGTTTATTGTGAGTCCATCTGTGTTTCGTGCTCTCATCGTCATACTTAATCAGCGGCGCAGCGCGGGAAAGTGTGCAAACCATACAATTCCGTTCTCGGAGAGCATTTCCGCTCGCACTGGGACGTCCTTCCCGTGGAGTATCCATCAGACCCGACGGCCCCGCCCATCCAGCACCTGTATCTCACACCGCCGGCAGCCGAGTCGTCCTACTCTTCGCTCGCCCTAACCCCCGCTCAAGCGCCGCGTGTTTCGGTCTCTGAGACGGCGAGTCTCAGTGGGCGCAGTGTCAAGAGCGGAAAGAGCGGAGCGAGTGGGCTTAGTCTCGCGTCGCGGGCTACGTCGACTGCAGGCAAGAGCACACCGGCGACATCGCCGAGTCTTGGTGAGATGAACCTGGATGCAGATATGTCCAACCTCAATCTAGCAGACGATGCGTCGGAGGTCACAGAGCTAGTCGAGGCAGATGACTCGCCCAATGCGAAAGGCAAACAGCGCGTGCGGATAGCATTCCTCACGGAGCAGGTCTCCCACCACCCACCGGTTTCCGCTTACTATGCCAAGTGCGCCAGTAGACATGTCGAGCTGGCGGGGATCGACCAAATTTCGGCAAAGGTCTCGGGTACGACGCTCAGGATCGTCCCTGGCTCCTACAACCAGGGCTTGTTTGTAAAACTCACAGGCGGACCGGGCGCTGGCGAGACGTACCATATCACGCACCCCATCGGATCGGTGAACGGGATGTTCAGGGGCAGCTTCTACATCACAATGGGCGAGGCTACAATCATCGAGTGCACGGGCGGGAATGACGACGAGGAGCAGCTCCGCGCGATCATCGAATACAAGGAGGAATCGTGGATCGGCAAGGCGCATTTCCTTGTCGAAGGCGTGATACACACCTACAAGCCGGGCGAGACACAACACGAGGAGTGGACGCGCGTGAAACATGTTCCGCGTTCCCGCATACTCGCGACGTTCGACGGGTCATGGAAGCACAAGATACGCTGGAAACGTGTCAATGCACCTAGCTCAGAGTACGCGACACTCATCGATCTGTCGACGCTGCATGTTATACCCAAGTCGGTGAGGTCACTCGAGAAACAGCTTCCTGACGAAAGCAGGAAGCTGTGGGATAACGTGACTACAAGACTACAGGCCAAGGAGTACGGAGAGGCTACTAGACACAAGTTGGCGATAGAGCAGAGGCAAAGAGACGAGGCTGCGGAGCGGAAACGGAAGGGCATCCAGTGAGTTTGCCATGTGCATCTGTTGGAGCGTTCTAGAGCCTGGTCATGAATCCCCTCCGTGTAGGTTCGTTCCGAAGTACTTCGAGAGCGATTACGAAGCAGGACAGCCGACCCTTACCAAAGCTGGCCGGCTGGCATTGGAAGAGGAATTACAGGAGGACATCGTATACCCACTGGAGGACTCTTCGACACCTTCGACACCTTCGACACCATAAGCATTAGACGGATACCTGCAGTCACCGACGATCTAACGACCTATGTACTATATACATGCTTGATCCCTTCACATCATCTTCCCATCGGTACACTACATATCTGTTTACTTTTCCTTCTTGAATTGATGGACAATCCATGGTTTGGCAGCAAGCCAACAGATTGATTTAGTTACACGGAATATCAAATTTGATGACGACAGCTGCATTTGAGTTTAGAAAAAATGACCTGAGCCGGGATCGAACCGGCGACTGTTTGTGCTCCTGGCTCACTGCAATGGTGTAAGACAAACGTGATAACCACTACACCATCAGGCCCTAACTCGTAGATCTCAGGATACAAACCTCATCTGCGGGTGCAAACCACATAGGGAACTTACCACTCGCGCGGCCTCAAGCTAGCTGTTCCCTGTAGTCATGCAAAGCCACAATGAAGTCCCTCGTTATAGCGTAAATATTGAACTTCTTAATGCTCGAGTATAGGCTCACAGTTAAAGATAGGATGGTGTGTGATTTCTTTCATCCCAATGCTGGTGGGGTAGAGAACCACATCTACATGCTCAGTGCGAATCTCATCCGCCGGGGACACAAGGTATGTTTCTGCACGTAGTGCATCGTCATTCTCGACTGCTCCTGATGCGGCTTTGAATCAGGTGATTGCCATAACACACAGCCATCCTCCGGACCGAGTCGGCATACGCTGGCTTTTACCTGCCCTAAAAGTATATTACCTCCCCTTCCCCACCATCGCTTCTTCAGCGACCCTGCCGAATTTTTTGACGTTCTTGCCCTACCTGAGGACAATCGTCCTCCGTGAAGGCGTTGAGATCATACATGCGCACGCCAGTCTGTCGTCGCTGGCGCACGAGGGCCTCCTGCACGCGCACCTGATGGGCGTACGCACTGTGTTCACAGACCACAGTCTGTTTGGCTTCGACGATGCTGCAAGCATATTGACGAATAAGCTCCTTGAGGCGGCGCTAAGGAACGTTGATGCTGTCATATGTGTATCACATACGGGGTATGTCATCGATAACGACAGTGAAGCTGGAGACGAGCCTAACTAGTGAACCTATAACAGCCGTGAGAATACGGTTCTGAGAGCTCGACTTCTCCCTCAAACAGTACACGTCATACCCAATGCCTTAGTGGCTGACCAGTTCAAGCCCATGCCTACCATCCGCTCGAACGACAATGAGAGTACGTCAAGCTTCTCCTCGCCTTGCTACATTACTGATAGGAAATACAGTCACCATCGTCGTCATATCACGGCTGGCGCACAGGAAAGGCATTGATCTCCTTGTGGCAACGGCGCCTCGTATTTGTGCTCTATTCCCAAATGTCAAGTTCGTTATAGGTACGGAACGTGTCTGCACCAGACGCGTCACCGGAGTTATTTGACCTGTCTGGTCAGGAGGCGACGGCCCTAAGCTGATCGACCTGCTCCAGATGAGAGAGAAGTATATGCTCCAAGATCGCATCGAGATGCTTGGGCCTGTCCAACATAGCGATGTTCGCGATGTAAGACTGCAATCGACCTCTCCAACGTGTCAACGGCCAGTTGAGGATGCATTCCCACAGGTCCTTGTCCGCGGCTCTATATTCATAAACACCTCGTTAACAGAGTCATTTGGGATTGCTATCCTGGAGGCCGCCTGCGCAGGTCTTTATGTCGTTGCAACTCGCGTAGGTGGCGTACCGGAAATTCTCCCGGAGGATATGATCTCCTTTGCAAATCCAGACGAGGATGGTCAGTCCTGCACTCAACCTCAATCTTACTCAAATTGTGAACATGTGTTCGCTAGACGTGGTTAGAGCCATGTCAGAAGCCATTGACATCGTGACGGCCAACAAGCACGATCCTATTCGCGCTCACGAGCGCGTTCGGAGCTTTTACAACTGGTGTGACGTTGCTGAACGCACAGAGAAAGTGTACGACACCGTGATGCAACAAGAACCATACGACTTCTGGACGAGATTGCGACGGTATGTAATTTGTTCTATTGATCAGCCTATCTGACGGTGATAAACAGCACTCTACAGCTCGGGCAATTTGCGGGGCCCATCTTCGCGATAATCCTGATTGTGGATTGCTTATTCTTCGTATTTCTTGAGTGGTGGATTCCTCGTGATGACATCGACAAGGTCGAAATGCATTGGAACCAGGATGACTTCGTCGAGGTTTGGATGTTCATCCTGATTTGCTCGTTTCGTACTGACCAGTGTATTTAAACGATAGCTCGTCGGTGAGTATGAGAAGCAAAACGCAAACATTCAGGAATCACATGGCACGTAGCCTCAATAATGATGGCAGCAAACGACAGTGAGGTAAAGAGCATATTCGACCGAGCATATGTAAAGGTCCGGATGGCACTTCGAACGCGTTGGATGTAGGGCGGCTCCGCGCGTTGCTCTCTATGCATGCGGGACTATGCCCAATAGCTCTAGGACTGTTATCGCAGTCCCACGATGTCCAACGTCATCCAGCGTTATCTCGACACCCAGGCTGTCCGCTTGTGTGATATGCACATCGCGTACAAGTATACTCCGGTCATGATGCTTCAATTTTCCTACACGTATCGATCCATTACTACTCAAAGCTGAGTCTCTAGTCCATTAGGGCTCACTCCCTGGTGCCGAGTTCATATGGAGACGGCGCTTAAATGTCTATTTTCTACGTTCCTCAATGCTATTGTGACCAGCGTTCAAACATTCATCACGGAGCCACGCGGAGGTGATCCGCCCATCGTGCTATCTTTGTACAACTCACCACGTGATGCTGGTACCCGGATTATTGAAATAGTTGACCATCTTTGTACAAAATGAACGGAGTCCCCCATTGCTATCGGTTGAGCACCCCCAAGCCGCTGGGTCAAACATGGAAACACCGGAAGATGAGAAGAAATCCGAGATCGCCACTCAGGACTCCGAGGATGTGAGGTCGTTGCGATCAAAAGCGAAGCAGTTGCGCGATCGCGTGAACCACTTCTTCTCTCGATGGGGTATCGAAACCAATGGGTATGTGGTGATCATCGAATACAAGGATATACTCATTTAGAAGGGTTGTAAAAGGATCGATCCCATTCCACCAGCGGAGAGGACAGATACCAAACTCTATCAGATGTTTTTCGTTTGGTTTTCTGTAAACATGAATGTCCTCTCGTGAGTACGCATAAGAGTATCGGCTACATGACAATGACGTCCTTCATGCAGCTTTGGAACTGGATCCGCGGGTCCAGCTTTCTATGGGCTAGGCTTGCGACAGTCATTGATCACGCTATTGATAGTTGACCTGATGTGCGTATTGAAAGTAGTGCTGCTGAGTCGTTGCATTGATTCTTCTTCCATAACACACAGCTCTTGCACGATCCCGGCATACTTGTGAGTTGATGTGCACGCGGATGTGATGTTATCCGACTGCTTCAATCAGTGCTATCTTCGGTCCCAAGCTCGGCATGCGGTCAATGGTTCAAGCACGTTACACTTGGGGGTCCGTATAGTTCATGGTGTTCCCTAATAGCTGATCACTGAGACCTCAGCATTGATATAGGTATTACGGAGCAATGCTCCCAAGCGCTCTGAATGTATTCTCTATGGAGGGGTTCTTGATCCTCGATTGTATCATTGGAGGCCAGATGCTTGCTAGCGTCTCAAATGGACATCTAAACGACACACTGGGAATTGTCATAATAGGTGTTATCTCTCTTGCTGTGAGCTGGAGTCTACATTATGCGCCAGCCGTCGTTGACTCGATCGAGGCAGGTCACGTTCTTTGGCTATCGGGTCATCCACTGGTAGGCACTGTCAATGAACCTCCCCAATGTGTGGTTCTCAGACTTATTTTCAGGTATGAGAGTGTTGCGTGGATACCCAACGTCATCGCCTTCATTATTATGCTTGGCGTTGGTGGGAAGCACCTCACGATCGAACCCGCACCTGGTCCTGTAGCACCGTCTCAAATCATTACGTTCGCTACTGTGGTAGCTTCCAGCGTTATCAGCTGGTGCACGATGACCCCCGATTATGGCGTATACCACCTACAGAATACCTCAAGGTGCTCTTTACGCTGTCTGGTAGTATATATCAACTGACGCGCAGTTGCAGAATGCGGGTATTCATATATACATATCTGGGGTTCTTCGTGTCAAGTGTGAGTGTATATGTGACTCTGCGCATTGGCCTATCAGCAGCAGACTCACAATTTGTAGATCACGGCACATATGCTTGGTGCTGCTTTCGCCGCCTCAGCTCTATCGGATCCTATTTGGGAATCAGGCTTTGACAACGGCAACAATGTTGGCGCCCTGGTTGAGGCAGTGCTTTCTCCTGCAGGGGGTTTTGGCAAGTTCATAACAGTCTTAGTCGCGCTCTCCATTCCAAGCGCATGTGCACCTACGATGTATACCTTTGCATCAAGTCTCATGACTATCAGCTATTATTTCGCAAAGATACCAAGATACATTTTTGCTATCATCTCAACAGCTATGTCAGTCATACTTCCACGCTCCTCACAGTATATGCTGAGACGTATTCTTCTACCAGTCTGATCCCCGTGGCCATAGTCGGCGCCACCCGTTTCTACGCAACCTTCACAGACATTCTCAGTGAGTCCCAGAGCGGCAATGTCTACTTATCTTTATATCTTCCCTTGTCAGGTATAATTGGTTATTGGAGCGTCATCCACGGCGTCATGATCCTTATAGAGCACTTCCTCTTCCGCAAAGACAACTTCAACGCGTACGTATTGGAGGACTTCGACAAGCCTCGCCGCTTAACTCCCGGAATCGCGGCGTTGCTCGCATTTTTCTGCGCCTTCGGGATAATAATCCCCTGCATGAATCAGGCATGGTATGTCGGGCCCATCGCCAGAGCGGGCAGTGGAGACATTGGCATCATTGCGGGTAGCTGTGTGATTTGTTTATTATATCCTAAATTTAGGGCGATCGAACGAAGGTTTTCTCGAGAAAATAGAGCGCAATGAACGAGATGGGTTTATAGGATATATGTTTTGTAGTTCGTCTCATAGCGGGGAATAATATTTCCCTGGAAGACAATACGCATTCAATCCTTGATCTGTGAGGCATTGTCCACCAAGAGCAAGAGCCTTGCATACAAATATGCATCGAAAGGGAACGAGGTGAGATTGAACAACCATGTCTCTCCAAACACCTTCGTTGAACAGACTATATCAAAGCTTCGGTTCTCTCTGACCATCGCACAACCGAACATTTGAACGGCCGTGGGTTCATTTAAAAGCATCAATAATGAGCAAGTGAAACGAATCATTGTGCACAGGCCTGATTGAACCCGATGTATACACAAGCTCAGGCTCGAAGATCGGACTTTGGGACATCACTGAGTGCTATATTGGCGATATAGCAACGGCATAGAACAAGATAGAGATATTTTTGCATTTGAAAGATGCATGCCTAGACATAATCAGTCCAAGTTGACATCCACACGTAGCCACAATTACAATATCGCTAGCCACAATATCGCTAGCCACAATATCACTAGCCACAGTCAGGTACCTCTCTTCACAATGACTTCTATAGCGAGCTTGTTCGAGTCCAGGGTTACCATGAGCTGCCCATGCATGATGACTGGTACAATACCGCCCACATAGAATGAAAGCCTCCTTCAAATGCACAATCATGTCTCGGGTTGCAACTCACTCCATTGATGTCTTCCATGGCTGAAACGTAGAGAAGTTGAATACACTCACAATAACAGGCTACCCCGTGGGTCCTGGCGGGAACGGCGTTCTCGAACGATTGATCTGACTATTGTTTATAGGGGGCGCCTAATAATTGAGGTTCGTGTGCTGCAGGCTGCAGCGGCTGAACGTCTTGCACTTGCACGCTCTCATCCGAGACCAATCGCTGGAAGGCATTGTGCATTGAAGTCAAGTCAAAGGGGCGTATCTCGAAGCATCCCCGTACCAGCGGTGAAAGCGGTGCAATGCACCCATGACCACAAAGTTGCAAAGCAAGCATTCAATGATCATCGAGTGTGTTGGAACTTGAGATTGTGGCGAGCGCATGCCACCGTATTTGGCATTGTTTGTAGTACCTCGCAGACTTTGCGCGAGCCGTCCTGTATGTTCCTTACGCGTTTGACAGAGCTCAGACAAACGCGATATATCTTCGTTGATCGTTCTCGCTTCGGGTCTCGGACGAACTTTAACAGAGTGTTCAAGTGTGACACCAAGCCTGCAACCGTGAACTATGATCAATCATTGTACTTCTAAGCATAGATGCAACAGTGTTGCATTTATTCAGATGCAGTCCATTAATAGGAACCTCGCATGTTGGTAATTGCATCATCAAGGATATGGCGAGTGCGGACTCTAGGAAAGCGATCAGTTAACAGCTCAGAGCATACGTGGCAGCGATGATTGACTTGAAGCGCGAAGTAAAGATGAAAACTTGAGCTTTATTGGCGGGATTGAAGACAGATACCATACAGAGGTGAAACACGATGTAAAGAGTACTCAGAAGGTCCGTTATATAAAGTACATACATACGCAATGTTCGACAGAAACCGTGACAAGCCTTCGGATGACGGCGATACCAAGGTTGGGCCCAGTATGCAACGGGAGCTAACACAGTGTAGCAGAGGCTGCGGGGTTGAGGACGTGTTTTGAGCTCGGAACTGATGGCGACAGAGACCGCGGCAGAGTGGCATGCAACAACCAAGGTGAAACCAGACAGAAGTCAGGCGCGGGACTTAGAGATGAAACAATGGTGAAATGGACCAGTATGCCATGGTGTGTCGGTCTCGAGGCGCGAGATTTGCAATAAAGACGGCTTGATAGACCGGCTGCATGCGAGTTCGCAGTGATGTGGCTCCCTAAAACCACATTCGCTTGCAAGCAAACATCCTGCAACTTTTTGCGTACTGTATACATAAACGAGTAAGTCAAGCATCGCCACATATGTATAAGCAGAATGGTTTAACAAACCGGCATGATTTTCTCGCATTCTGCCATATATTTGACGATGAGCTCATTGCATTTGTCGACATGTACTGCCCATGCTTCTTTCAGCTCGATCTTTATCCTTTCCAAGTCGGGCTTGTGGTAGATATAATGCCCATCACCCTTCAATTCTGGACAGTGGTGAGAAGACGATGTCAATTTAACTTAGCTTGCACTAACCTAGATTCACTGGGAGGAGGTGACCATAGTACACATTGCGCGAGAGGCGGCCTAAATGCTTCCTAGATTTAACGTCGATCATCCTGTCAAATTGGTAAGCGTATGCTTTCTTCGAGAGATGTACAATGTCTTACATTTGTGCGCTACAATAGCCACAGTAGCGCACGTTGTACTCCCAGTATGTCCATCGTCTGGGCTTGAAAACTTTGGTGCCGCACAAGTAGCACTGTTCGCCGAAGGCAAGGTCCGCGTATTGTGGCTCAGTTAGCCACTCGGGGCATGGTGGGAGGTAGGGCGTTTCGGCAATGGCGGCCGTCCAGATGGACCTTGACTCGCGGTGCATGAGCGTGCTTCTGAAGGGCTTGTTTGTTCGCGCCAGGATAAGAAGATCACCAGGGTCGAGGAAAGAAAAGATCTATAGAGCGGTGAAGAAGGTCGTCTGAACTGTGCATTATGCAGACCAAGAAGACTCACTTGCAACAATATGTCCAATGGAAGATCTGTTAGCGTCATCGTGCTTCCTACATGATCTTCATGAGCCTCTACCACAGCCACAGATTGACTGCTCTCTGCGTGATCTTTGGTATCCTCGACCGCAGCCACAGGCTGACTGCTCTCCGCGTGATCTTTATTATCCTCTGCTGCAGCCACAGGCTGAGTGCTCTCTACGTGATCTTCATGATTTTCTGCTGCAGCCGCAGGCCGACGGAAGAGACGCGCGATGATATCTGAGCAGATCTTGAACATATCCCCGATACTCTCCGGGCCCTCTGTACGACGGCGTTTGATGAGATGTTTTAATTCAAGGTGGAGTTCGGTCTCATCGTCTTCATCAATTCGCTTTCGCTTATTGTACGCGCGAGGGTGGAAGTCCATGAAGGGAGTACTGGTGTCTTTAGAAGACGTAGCCAATGCGCCGTCGTCCTTTGACACGGTGATTTCTTCGACTATGGCCATTGTTCTGTGGCGACGACAACTTCACGGTGATAGTTGAGATGATGCTTCAGACTTCCACAGCCAATTCGGTGGCAGACCCTCACAAGACCCAAGAGCAGTTGCAAAGATGATAATGGGCTAGTGTTCCTTAGCGAGGATTGTAGGTATGCCGAGTTTCGTTCAGCGCGAAGGTGAGAAGTAAAGCACCGTGGGAGTCATTTTGTCTACTGCCATATCTGGTACAACGAAGGGTCACACAAGTCACGCTGAGGCCCACTCCATCTCTGTGGCACTCTACTGAACACAAACAATGATCTAGAATGTGGTGAACTTATGAAAGGTTGCTTTCTAAAAATTCTGTTTGGCTGATGTTTGTCGCAGCGGCTTAACTGCATTCGCTCACTAGCACATTCGATTGATCCGCGTTCCTTGAGGTTCAAACGCATCATTCATACCAACGCGTATTCCATTGGCTCACCCTTTTTCTTTTTCTTATAAGCTTCTTTCAACCTTTGACATCCAGCGCGAACCTTGCCTACATCAACCACCATTCAGATTATCCTACTAGTATCAAAGCGCGACCCATCTGAATTTCGGCCCAAGAGGCCCAATCGCAGAATATCAAGGCTATCAAAAGGATCTAAATAATACGGACAATGAGGTATGGAAGGTAAACTCATATTTCTATCGCTAGCGACATCTGGACAGAGCTTCGTGACACCTGGAACATCTCAACAAGGAAGATCTGGTCGAAAGTGATACCACCATCGCCCAGTCGCCAGACGTCCGGGATGCATGTGGTTTGACGAAGTTCCTACAACATACTTAGGTCGTGCAATAACAGAGACGCTCTAAGCCATTACATACATCGTAAGCGCGGCGTAATTCCTCTGCGAGCATGACTGCTGCTCGAGCCACACTGAATTTGCCGCGTGTTGTACGAATGGTCATTTGGTGCGTCCACGGCCTATATCCGAGAATCTACACATATAACATGGGTGTTAGTCATTTTCCAGCCTTATTGATATTTTCATACATGCATTTATTCTGACAGAAACCTTGGGCCCAGTCAGCCCGGGGAATGCAGAGTTTCCTGCACCTTGCAGGCGAGCCGCAACGGAAGGATCAAGCACAAGCGCGGCCAACCGTACCCCGGAGAAGGTGCTCCCTCGTAGACGAAATCGCGCAAGCATACGACGAGTGAATTCTCGGGAGGGGACGTAGTCTCGCTGCTGCAGTAGGGTTTGCTGCATGGTGAAGTACTGGGCGGACGTTTTGCGGTGGGTGGTAACAAGTACGGAGCATTGTGATGCTGCAGTATTTGTAGTGGAACAGCAAAGGGTGAGCGCTGCTTCTATGAGACTCCGTGCGCATAACTAGCTGTCGAAGGTGGGCTGTGGCTCGTCGAATCTTCTACATACAGTCGGCCTCTTCTCTCTTCGGAATTTGCCTGACGTTAGCGCCATCTAATTGTATCTTGCAACTAGACGCCATTCTAACTATCGGAGGTTGCCGTACAGCCAGGTCCGTGGTACACGAGCAAGGTGAAACCCGAAGCTTTATGGCATCTATCTCGGACCAGGCATTCCACCGGGAACGGGATTGTGGTGCATGTACACAGAGCGCATCATCAACTTTCGCCTTGTTCCGCCGCATATCCATGATTCCCCTACCATCTGTGGTCTCCGCTGATGCTCGGCACATTGCAGCCGTTTCGGCCATCTGTGATTGTTGAATTACACTATCTGCGCTTTCTTCTTGTACACTCTACGAAACATGGACCCTATTATATGCTGCTTACTGGCGACACCGCGAGAAGGTGTATGCACTGGCCTAACATTGTTAGGTCAATATCTTGACCAACGCAGCCACTGTCCTAATAGGCGATTGCCGCGCCACAGAGGCTAATATGCAATCCCATGTCGACACACAGAGATATCACTGACCGGAGATGTCCAGGTGCTGCTGCGCTGTGGACAACGGCTCTTACGGCCGCTGCCGGCCGCATACTACGGTGAACAGGAGTAGTGATTCGGAGCGGCTGATGCCGTTTACCCGAGGGAAAGAATCCTAGTAATTCAGCCGAAGGTAATGATGCTCCATCATCCAGCAGCTGCCTTGCCTGAACCCATATTTCCCGCTGGTGTTGCACTGGCTAGGAGACAAGATGGGTTAGACAAGGGGTGTACGATGGGTGTCTGTGCCTCGGCCATATGCACGGTGCGGAAACCCATCTGAGATAACTTGCCGGCCGGGATGACATCCAGGATGTCGGATGACGACTAACTCAAACACAATCGGTGACTCCGATCGAGATCGTCCTGTCTACCGTAGTCAGTGCACGGGATCTTAGTACTGGGAGGGATGAGCGCCCACTGGCAGCGAACTGCACCCGAGAATCAAAGGGACCGATTAGCGTACAGTAGAATCTGCGTTGTATTGCCACGAGTAATACTCAAGGTACAAGGTACAAAAACTCCGCGCGCGCACTCTGACGGTGAGCAATGATGATGCGACGAGACTCACCACACAAGTGCGATCTCAAACGCTCGGGTGGCACACGAGTCTACGCTTTAGAGAAAATGGGATAGAGATTTGGGGGGACCATGTGAATTGAGTTGCTCTGAGACATCCCAAAGTATCATGTAGGAAACAGATCCGTATGACAGGAGCGATGCGACAACAAAGACGATGTCATAGACGCTGAGAGAATTGGGTTGTACGTGAATGTCCAGAAGGGGTAAAGCACATGCTAAATTGAGACGGGAGCCGCATCCCCGACAAGACATCGTGTTTCGTGACATGCTCAAAAAAGTCTCATATTGCCCAGATTGGCCGTGTTTAGACTTATCACATCTATGTATCAGGGGCGTGGCATCACCAGCAGACGAGAAACGTCTAATACGACGAGGGTCATCTAGCCACAAATACGAGATACAGAATTACAGCGTGCTGGCATTAGTGTTGATTAATTTTTGTGACAGTATAGTGAGGAAGACTAGCGGAGTGCGTGTTTGAAATATCTGATTCGGCGACCCTGGCTATCATTACAACAGTCACCTACTCCGTCTCCCCGGACTCGAAATTACGGCAAGGGGGATAGATATTGAGTCTATGATTGTTTATTAGCAAAATATAACGGAACCAAAAAGAACCGGAACGAATTCTTCTCGCAGTGCCCTCAGACTCGTATATAGCGCGTCAACATCCCCTTGTGCCGGTCGCTGGGCGACTTAAACGTTGGGTGAACCGTGGATGATACGTTTGATGTTCCGATGATATCCTGCTATGCTCTCCGAGTCGTCTGATTCCTACCTCTTTCGTCCGGAGCAACCGTCGTGTTTGTGGTAGCTCTTAGGCAAGCGGTGTTCGATGTCTACCCGGCGTTCAGCTTCTTAAAGAGTAAGCAGTACCTCGAGTTTCATTGTTGTGCCCAACTTCTTGATTGTGATACACTGCGTGAGCACATGAGGACGAGGTCCGCTCGACCCCAAGCATGAATAATCGCCTTCCGGAGTCTAACAGTCTCAGGGCCATCCAAGTATCCTCCCACCCATTGCACACCTCGTTCAGGGACGACGCTCCCAAGCCACATCCTGCGAAGTCGTGGTTTCATTTTCTCAATACAAGGGAGCTGTACAACAGTGTTGCGCTTGAAAACTGAAGCCGCGCCGTGGAATGAAAATATCAATTTCATGAGGGTCTGGCAATCCTCCAGAGCAACCCAGTCCTGCCAATCATAAACGAACCGTGTGTCCCAGCCCTTTGGAATCACATAAAGGGTATATCACAGCATACCAAAGCAAGTCACGGTACGGCGCGCTAATTCAATGAGATCTCTTCAGTCTCACCCACATCGTCGTCCACCGTATCCGGCATACTATGCGGGGCCACCTCCTTGTCGACTGGCGGCGGAGGTGGGACCTCCACGCTTGACGGCGCGACCACGCCTACCGCTGTCAATGCTGCCTCTTCCGCGTCCTGCGCCTGCGGTGTGGGCTGGGGTTCTGGCCGGGTCTCCGCTTGTGGCGGGGAGCCGCCCTCACCCGCGCCCGAGGGCACGGGCGGCGGGGTAGGCGGCGCCGGCGGCGGGAAGCGGAAGTTCTTGCTCATCGTGCCCTTGCGCACGTGCCCCGTTCCCCGCGGCGCCGCCTCTCCCTCCCCCTCTTCGTGCTCCTCGGGCGTCGGCTCGAAGCGCCGGCCGGGCGCGGAGTGCGGCGACGAGGACGGAGGCGACGCGGTGGCGACGCGCTGCGGGGGCATGGACTGCCGGTTCGCGACGTGCTTCTGCTGCTGCGAGGGCGATGCGCTCTGCGTCTCGCGGGAGAGGCTGGCTTGCGACATGGACTGCGGGCGGGAGTAGGTGGCGGGAACGGGCGGATTCGCACCGAGGTAGTACGGGTGGATCGGTACCATTCTACGCTGACTTTAAGTCACTGAGCGATGAATGACCATGGAGCGCTCACTTTTTCGCAGAATGACACGCGAGAATCCAGTGTGGCTGCACGACCGGTATGCTGAGCTGCAGCGCTTTCTGATACTCGACCCCCGGCGCGGTGGTTATACTTCCGGACGCCTGCGCGCCGCTGGGGGTCGCCGCCGGGGTCGTGCACACAAAGTGCGTCGTGTCGATCTGGATCTTGTCGCTCCATTTCGCGCCCATCTCGCGCAGCGCCATCCTCGAGTTCTCGAGCAGCACAGAGTCCTGCACGTTGCCGAAACAGACGGAGATGCCCGACGTGTCCGTCATGGTGTGCGTGCGTATGCGGAGCAGGTTCGATGGGTATACGCCCGCGGTGGTGCGCAGCACGAGCTGGAAGGTGTACTCGCTGTCGATCTGCAGTCCCGAGAGCTTCGTGGAGGTGTTCGTGAGCGGTGACGGGATAGATGCGAGGCGCTGGCGGTTGCGGTAGATGTCCAGGGAGCGCAGCTTTGCGGTGGCAAGCTGCAGAGGCGGCCACTCGAGTGTCACAGATGTCTGAGTGACGTTCCTGACCTGTGCGGTCATGAGTCGGGCACTGCTGAGGCAGATGCTGTGTACGCACCTCGAGCTCGGGGTTCTCTGGCGACTTTGTGCCATACATCTGGAGCACCTCATTTTGGAGGGTCCAGAAGTCGCTGTCCCGCTTCTTTTCCTCGGCCAGGTTCCGTTGCACGGAGATGTTCACAATGGATCCGGTGGTGGCGCCTGGTGGTAGCAGTAGGGATGGGAACTCGATGAGATGGGCACGTTCCCCTAGCAGAATCTACACGGCGTTTCAATGCTCAGGACACGTCTTTCAAGTAACGTTCAGCTTACAGCCATCCCGGCATCTGCACACAGACGGTCATTTCGCGTGCCAGAAGCGACAGCCCGGACACGAACCTAGCTTGCCCACTGTAAACATAAAGCTCTCCTGAGACTGCGGCATGTTGTACTGGTCGACTCGAAGAGCTGTTCGCGGGAGGGTATGTGATGATCGTGGTCGTGGTCGAGCAGACCATTCGCGCCGACGCGCACTGCCGCGCACGTCGTCGCGATCAATCACGTGCAGTGACATACTCGACGACATTCAGCAACGACCACTGCAGTAACAAGTTGAACGCTATGAGGAATCGACAACAGTACATTGCTTCCTAACGTTCAGAGAGGCAGTCCCGGGAGTACAACAAGCAGAGGTTACAACGACCAAAACCGGACAACACTCAGCCACTAACCGCTACCCAGCTTGTGCCCACTTCCCCAACGGTGTCCCTGATTTTCCTCCCTCACGCGCCTAGGCGGGACAACATGAACACCCCCCGCTGCAGTCCCACCCACAGACGGCGTACCAGTGTCGCCCAGCAGCCTCTTCAGCCACAGCGGCGCCGTTCCAAAGTTGCGCAGCACCCGCGTGTCCCACACACTCCACCACCAGAGGTGCCCAATGACAGCGCCGGAGATGCTCATTGCCGCTGCGGCGCGCCCGCCGGACATAAGGTCGAGCACGATGAGCGCGAAGGGCAAGTAGACGACGGGAAATTTCACGAGGCCAAAGAGAGACGTTTCGGTACCAGGTGGTGCGAGCTGTGAGGTCATGTAGACGAGGGCATGGAGAAGCGGTCGGCTGTGCACTATGGAGTGGAGCGGGATGTTGAGGGCCTACAATAATAGACTATCGGTTGGGCGGTCGCCGCGGCAGGGTATGTCTTACCAGGATAGCGGCACCTGCGAATACCAGCTGCCATGCGTAGTCTGCTGATCGGCCAGTATAGTAGATGGTTTCCATCTGGTTTGAGTGTTGGCTGAACAAGTTGCGGATATCAGCGCACGGGTGGTGCATTCAGATGCAGACCATACGCAACTAGAGCATGACAAGCTCGAAGATGTAACTGATTCCAGTACCTATTGGGTGGGATATTCAGCACGCACGCTTGACGTATACACCCCGACGGGACTTACTACCGAGAGAGAAGCTGGTAATCACTCTCCAGGCCTGACCCCAGCCGAGATGTCATTGCGGTACATGAAGCCTGCAGCGCGAGCATGCGTACCTCAAACCGCTTCATCACCAGCTCCTTCACGAATATATAGAAGTACGGAGACACAACCTCCAGCATTACAGAGCTCGTGACGAGTAAAGAGGACCCGCACAGAAAGCGAGTTACTGGGGGTATCTTGCGGATTTCCTCGACGAGCGACATGATGCGTCACAATGTGGGTGGTGCAGTGAGCGAGAGGCGAGCTTCCTCGACGAGATTGAGAGACAAGACCCTCTGAATTGGACGATATCAGGACAAGATTGAAGGCGAATAAATCAATTACAAGGTGGATGTGGTCAAGAACATGTTAGTAGACGCGTTGCAGACAGCGCTGCTGGTAAAATGTTGGGCGCTTCGGGGGCGGCCCTCCTTCAATCATTTCATGAACCGTCTTTCAGTATCTTGGCAGCGCAATATCTGAACTCGACCATTCAAAAACTGAGCCCAGGATAACAAGGATAATCGCAAACACATTTTGTAGCTTCCATGCTGGAATTGTGCCTTCTCCAAGAACTGAGCCGATACAATTTACGTATCATGACCTTCGGCGCCGTCACTTCAACCCATCCCTGGATCGCCTGAACTAACAGTTCTGTAGCTATGGTGCAAGCCTCAGCAGCTTCGAATGTCGCTTTTGTGACTCGCGAAGGTTACAGCAGACGGTTGACTAGCGAGATCGCTATTGTCCTCACGGTATTGTTACCACGACTATTGTGTCCGGACAACACGAGGCTGGGCCCGCCTTGCTTCGTTGGTCCTCGTCTGAAACAAGCTTTGACAGAGCCCATAGTGACGGCTGACATCGCGATCTGAACGCTTGTCCTCGTGCCTGGGATTGTGTTTGGTCTGGATAAAAAGCTCAGGTCTGCACCTGCTACACCACCTGCCTCCCAATCCCGACGCTCCTCACGACCTCTGAGGTTCCTTTCTTTTCCTTCTCTACCCTTGCTACTATTGCTTTCATTCTTCAGCATGCTGTACATGCTACCACTTACGCTGCTGGCTGCTCTGCCTCTCGTTCCAGTATGGGCTGCGCCCTACAAATGTTCCTTGAAACCCCAGTCCGGTGTCTCAGCCGCCGCATCGAGCACAGGCTCCTCATCGCCCTCTGGTGGGGGCACCGGTACCACCAGCAGTGGCGGAATTCCTGCTTCAGATCTCGTATCGATGAGCTGGTTCGCCGGCTGGCACGCCACGGCCGATCCTGCTTTCCTGCCCGCGAACATCAGTTGGTCCAAATACACCGCCGTATCGTATGCGTTTGCGTGAGTACCTCATGATTTGCATTTGATCTTCTTTATTGATCCGCCTGTAGTGTGACCACTGAGGACCCCAGCACGGTCTCGCTGGGGGCATCCGACGAGGTATTGCTGCCGCAATTTGTCCAAGCTGCGAAGCAGAACGTAAGCAGAATTTCTTCTGATCTTACTTCATGTCTCATCAGTCTTTGAACAGAATGTCAAAGCGATGCTCACTGTCGGCGGCTGGACCGGCTCGCAGTACTACTCAACCGTAGTCAGTACACCCGAGAACCGTGATACGTTCGCCAATGCTGTCCTGGGCCTCGTCTCCAAATACGACCTCGACGGTCTTGACTTTGAGTGAGTGTCACAGTCCTGCGCTCTATAATGTCTTCTGACAGCGTGCTCCAGCTGGGAGTATCCGAACAACGTCGGCATCGGCTGCAACAACAAGTCACCCGATGACGCCGCAAACTTCCTCTCCTTCCTGCAGACTCTCCGCTCACAGCCCGCGGCGAAGAACCTCACCCTGTCCGCCCCCGTAGGCTTGAAACCCTTCGTCGGCTCCGACGGCTCGCCCATGACCAATGTCTCCGCGTTCGCCGACGTGCTCGACTACATTGAGGTCATGAACTACGATGTCTGGGGCTCGTGGAGCACCGCTGTCGGACCCAACGCACCGCTCAACGACACGTGTGCCCCCGCCGCAGACCAGCAGGGCTCCGCCGTGAGCGCCGTAGCCGCGTGGACCGCCGCGGGCTTCCCTGCGAGCCAGATCGTGCTCGGAGTGCCGTCGTACGGGCACAGCTTCACGGTCGAGCCGAGCGCGGCGCTCGTGAGCGGGAGCGAGAGCACGCTCGCCGCGTACCCCGCGTTCGTGGCGTCGCAGCAGCCGCTCGGCGACGCGTGGGACACGAACGCGACTGCGGGCGTGGACCAGTGCGGGAACCCCACGGGCGGGCCGTCGGGCATCTTCGACTTCTGGGGCCTGGTTGAGGAGGGATTCCTGACCGACAACGGCACCGCGGCGCATGGCATCGCGTACAGATTCGATAACTGCAGCCAGACAGTGAGTGTGCTCTGCTACAGATAAATGTTCTGGTGGGCTGATTGCGGGTCCCCAGCCGTATGTGTACAACCCCGACACGAAGGTGATGGTGTCCTTCGACAACCCGCAGTCCTTCGGTAAGTATATTTTTGATGTGCGAGTGGGTCGTTGGCTGAATCAAGGTTTGCGGCAGCTGCCAAGGGGAGCTTCATCTCAGATTCGGGGCTTGGAGGCTTCGCCATGTGGGAGACTGGTGGTGACTATGAAGACATGCTGGTCGATGCAATCAGGAAGACTGCCGGCTTCAGTAGCTAGATCCTTTATGACCCAAACGAGAACTACATCTTTGTATCTACTAATTCAGGACAATTTGTAGCTGTTTATGTGCTTGTAGCGAGTCGATGTCGTTGTTATGATGTTCAGCACTCTGATAATGTTCATGTTAAAGGGGACCCTTGTTTGCAATTGACTCGAGCCGTAAGAATACCCTTGAATCTACCACTACGCCTTGGAGATAGAAAGTCATCTGAGAGATGAGACTGCAATCAGAAGGCTTGGTTTTGTCTGCTGGTAGCACTCACCGCGCTCTCAATTGAGCTCGCCTTTGGTCATCGGGTCATAAATAGTCACAGACGGCGAAGTACCCTTGCTCGCAAATGATCCTCTGACAATGAATACGCAAATCAATTTCATTGACCAATACACAGATTGTAAGTTACACAGAGCTGGCACAAGTTGAGAAATACGAAATAAGCTGAGTAACAATACGACCGTGACGTATGGAGGTCTACACGCCAAACTGGTGCCACCACAGACAAGCAATGAGCAATAATTGTCAGAAAGATGAGCGACATTTTCGACGGACATGGCCTTGCTCTAGCGAGCAAGGAATACTTTTGTGGGCGCCCTGCAGTTTACGCCTTCTGACTTCATGAGTTTGGCTTGTCCCTAATACCTGCTCGCAAGTACTACGGACGCGGAAGCGGGTCTTCTGATGTGGATATCATCCAGTACTCAGCTTACAAATGCACTGCTGAATTAGCTTGTCTACGATATAAAACGACACACAACGCGTCGTTGTACATGGGGTACGAACACGTATATAGTGGATGAAGAGGTGCATAATAATAATCTGCAATAGGATGCGCACGAAAATTGCCGCCATGATTTTGACCCAATGAAACCCCAGTAACCCAGTATAGTGAATAGAAAAGAAGAATGCAATGCATTTCACCAACCAACTCGCATGTGAGCAGCAACATCGGCGCGGGGCTTAGATACGCGTTTTCGAAGACAGACTCGGCCCATTGCAGAGCTCCGCGCCGACCTTTTGAGCCAGATGCATCCCGAGCGGCTCCAGGGCCTCTCGCCACGCCTGCGTCCGCCGCCGGCCCTCGAAGATGGCCATCGACCGCTCGCCCACTTCGCCTTCCGGCCCGAACACATACACCTTGTCCTCAGCCCAGGGCGCCTCGCCGTGCGCAAACGCGATCCACCGCGCTTGCACCGCGTCCCGCACGCGCGCGTACGTGTATTCGTCGACCACCGGCAGACCCCAGTCGTCCACGAAGCCACTGTCCGTCGACAGCGTCGACGACGACTCTGCCGCGTCCATGTCGGCCTCGCCCATGAACACGCCTTCGTCGTCCGAGTCCGCGAGGTCGAACGACTCGGGCATGTAGTCCGCGGGTAGCTGCGAATGAGACGACCCAGGCGACGACGACGACGGCTGGGGGACGTTGTCGAAGAGGTAGACGAGGTCGACGGCATGATGCGGGACACCGCGCCCGGGACCCTCCTGGTCGAAGACATACCGCCACACACCGTGCCCACCACGCTCGTGCCGCGCCGCAGCTGTGATGCGCTCTGCCGGCCAGGCGAACCGCGTGTCGTTGATGAGTTCGAGTAAGCGCGAATGCAGTTCATCAGCAGGGATGTGTGGATGGATGTCGTACGCGCGGAGTAGCGCGTTCGCTTTCGTGAGCGACTGGCACACAGCACGCACACGCCGCTCGACACCCGTCGCACTCCACATCGAAGCCGGTAGTGACCACAGCAGCGCCTCGTCGCTGCAGTCACCGATCATCATTGGCTGGCGCGGGCCGTGGCTCGCGTGGACGTGCTCATGAGGATGACGTGTACGGGAGCGGGAACGGGAGGAAGGTCGGAGATGACTACGGTTCTGTGTCCAGTGAGAATGCCGCACGGCCGTATCGGTCGAGGAGGATCCCGAGTAATCGTCGAGATGATTTTCATATCGGTGATGATGTGCGTGATGATGTGCGTGATGTTCCGGCGGCTCATCTGCGACGATCGAGCCCGTGAAGTGCTTGCGGAAGAACACGCCGTCGTTCGTGGCTCTCATGTGTTGGCCGAGAGTGACGAGTTTCTCAGGCTCGACTGCACGCAACTCATCAATGGAGTGTACGTGCAGCGCGCACATGATTCTTGACAGCTGCCAGCCCGCCGAACTCACGCTGGGGATCTCCAAGTCCATGATGGCGCTCTGGATGATCGTCCGCTGGAATAAGGGCTGCTTCTCGTTTGCAGCAGAGTGCAGATGGCACAGGATGTCAGCAGCACCCGAGGACGCGCCGAAAAGCGTAATGTTCCACGGGTCACCCCCGAAGTCGGAAATGAATCGATGCACCCATTCAAGAGCTCTGCGCTGATCACGAAGACCTGTGAAACTACGTGAGAAAGTGTCCACGGTACCCGCGGCAGCAGTTAATGACGCACCGTAGTTGCCGACTCCCTCGTCACCTGCAGCCTTGTTATCGTCGCGCAATGCGTTACTGGCTGCAAAGCCGAGCAAGCCGAGGCGATAGCTGTAGATGCCAATGGAGACAAGCGTCAGGAAGGGACCACAACAGTGGAGACTTGACGACCACTTACTTGAATGTGACCATGATGACGGGCTTACCAGCCGTCATGCTCTTTTGGACAAGGGCACCACCGTCGTAGATCCAGCTCGAACCTGAACCACGGTGACCGCCCCTGTCTCGCCTGTCAACACAAGATGCAGTGGTAAGGGAGATCGCATGTTGCCTACCCATGAATCCATAGCATAACTGGCAAGCGCGAGTCCGGGGTTGCATCGCCAGGACAAGTGATGTTGAGGTTCAGACACTCAAATTCGTTCTGCTTGAATGTCTGCTGGGGGATTACATCTTCGGATACCCCGAACAACTCTGCTTCCATGCCCGAGTGATTATGTTGAGGGCATATTGGGCTACATTCGTCTGTCAGTTCGGTCTACGATTGCCTCTGATACTGCACTCACCCATAGTGTCTGGCGTCTACTACTGGAGGGTACGAAGTGAACAACTGGGACTGGCGGAAGCGGGCATGTATGCTGGCATACTTGAGACCGCGGTACTGGTGAACGGGCGCCTCTGACGTGGAGAGGGGGTGTACGATGCCGTTGAACGTCGTCTGGAGTTCTCTGTGCGAGACCACAGGCTCCGCCGTTGTGCTAAATTTCGCTATCATCGTGTTGACGACAGAGTTTCAGAGCGTATACACGCGCGAGATTGGACGAGCTAGCGTCGCGGCAAGGGGTGGAGGACAAAATGAAGGGGAACAGATACGGGGGCCCATGGGGAAACGTCTGGAGCGGCTTTGTAGGACTGGAGCAGGAGGGCGGGGCGCGTGCGCATATCGATGCACCCGAATGTGGACACGCAGTTCTTGCTGAAAACTGGACGGGTGTGCCAGAAGAGGCAAGCCCCGCACGGCCAGCCCATCGCAGGCGCAGCCCAGGGCGTACTCTGCCCCTCCGGCAATCGCCGAGGCGCCCAAATAACCGTCACTCCCGTTGCAGAAAAGACTGGAACTCACTTGGAACCCAACAGGGGCGTCCACGGGACTACTGCCTCGAACACCGAACCCATCACGCTTGACATCACGCATGACGGCGCCGGGGGCTGTTTCGCGTCCTTGGATCCGACTTTGCCCGGCGTGTATTGCGCCCGCATACGTGTAGCGTCGCGCTTGAAGGTAAGCGCCTGGGACAGCTGATGTTGGTGAAGCATTCAGTTGTACCGCCCGCGCCACAAAGCACGGGATGCTGCACAAAGTTGCAGGATCGCAAAACGAACACGTACTGGTAGGCGCAGCAAGCATGCAAGGCTGTGTGGTGTTCGCGAAGGTACACACGGCCAATGGCAGATTCACCGCCCGCAAGTTCGTGGTGATGGTAGCTTCTCTGATCATACGTGGCAGGCCGGTCGAGGTCCTCGACAGCCCATCCATCCGATAAGGTCAGGCGTCGTTGACTTATGGGACGATGTTCATTGAGCGAAGAAGGCGTTGAAGCGTGCCAAGGAGACCGTGCACGCTTGACAAGCTTTCATTGATTCCGACCGATCATCACTAGGGTGCATGTTGAGCGTGGACACGGCCAACAACAACTCACCAGGCAAGAATAACAATTGTCACGAGGCTTTTGACAACATCTCAATGCAAATGCTTCCGCAATCACTGAGTGTTGGCAGTTCCAGAATCAGACATTTTATGGCATCCGCATAAGCAACCATGTCGTGTACGTGTACTCGCTACGGTACATGGATCATACAACGGCGTAGGATTAGACCATATGTATGTTGCATGCCCGGTAGCCTGGAAGCGAGACAGCATCTTGAGTATAGCATCCGAAGGGTGGGAGGAAACAAGACACTTACCTTGTTCCGGAGGCCAGGGCGGACGTAAGGTTGCCTTAAGACGTAACTGATACCCCATAATAGTGCATGCCTTGCCTAAAACGGCCGCGCAGCAGACTTCCTGTGGCCCAAAGTATTACGGGACGAAAACAGAGATCGGTTCGTTCGCGTCGATAGGACGATCTGTACCCGCTATTCATAGTTAAACTGAGTTAGACACCTCACCGTGAGTTGATTATACTCGCAACAGCGAAGTATCACACGCATATACTCTGTCATGAGACTAATCAGCCTGGGAGCGGCATCTGCAATTATTCAATCTCATAATGCGAATGGTCAGAGGGCCTTCGCAGTGTCTTAATCGCGATTAACAAATAGCGCAAACAAATTCAGAAATGACCTGTATATCAAGCTATGTCCGCGTGTTCAAAGAGCACCACGCTCACACCGTTGCTAAGTCTTCTCGCACGTAGAACTGCACCTGTAGTTGTAAAAGTTACAAATGAGAACATGCCCTCAAACGCACAGAGAGAGACCTACCGAGCCTTCCGTATTTCATGCATTTCGAACTGCACCAGGATGTGCGCAAGCCTTGTGCGCACGAAGTCACTGAAAGACATGTTCACGATCGAGGGCGACTTCGGGAGCACCGCGTCCTGTGATAACATCGAATGGTGAGAGTTTACACGGCAATGCCGGCCCGTTTGCATCGCTGTACGTCCTCAACACACTTGATGCCTATTCGCAGGACATAGTACACGCGTTGCGGCCAAGGATACCAGCCTAGATGAAGGCCCGTCCACAGCACAACCTAATTTGACCAGAGACCAAATGCTCGAGGATCGAGCACAGTGAGTAGTAGCAGGCGGCAGAAGCGGTATCAGACTAGGGAGCAGAGAACAGAACAGCGTTCAGAGATAGCATGCAAGACAGCCGCCGCACTCGCAGGGCTGCGGTCGCTATATACCTGCGCCCCAAGCTAAGCTCCACCCGATATGAGGGGAATGCCGCAAGGTCCGTGGATTACAGCGCGCAAGAAAGTGGTTTAAGGGTGCCCTCGACGTGCAGCGTGACCAATTGAGAAGAACACGGAGGTGTAGATATGGGATAATGCATCAGATATGAAGGCGTTTTGTGGAGCAGCGTTTGGTCCGTGAAACGGCCCATACAGCGAAGATGTACTCTCTGAGTCAACACCCTACATCGAGGATGTCGAGGGCAACGAACCTAGATGGCGGTAATGGTGGTCGTGGTGGTCGTGGTGGTAAAAAGAGAGGCGTTGGCGAGTCGTGGTCACGGCGGGCAGAAGTCACATCGTCACGATCGTTTGATATCTGTCACAGATCTATAGTACCCTGTGTGTCACAGCGCGCTTGAGCACTTGAACATCTCGGCACAACTTGGCACAAACCAAGGAAGATTATTACATCACAATTTCAGGTACATAAGTACACAAGACTTGATTGAACGTTAATGGAAATAAAATTTAGATTTTAGGCATCTCACGATATCATTTGGTGCACTCGATTATACCTTGAACTGATGCCTCACTAAAACAGTGTCCGATGTTCAACGTGCATACCGAGACTTATGTCTCCTCACGCCCTAGCTCCAGCATTTTCTGTTTGACCACACGCCCCTCGGACTGCACGAGCGAGAGATCTCGTACCAGACGGGTCGAAGGCTGTGGTGGAGAGGATGACTTACGTCGACAATTAGGATTCCAAGTTACATGTACCGTAGCGTAGAAACATTCATGGAAGCCTCTTGCACGATCTCACGTCGTCTAGAATTGTCTATGAAATTTTGGTCACAGGTCAATATAACTGAGAGTGCAATGAAGAGGATGTGATATATGTTGTACAGTCGATCAGGCTAGCGCGTCATCAGTGATGAGCATTCCGTGTATGCTTCATGGTGATCACGCTTGTGAGGACTCACCAATCCGTCCGGCGAAAAAGAGCTGCGTAGTTCAGGGACCTCACCGTTAATATCGAGGCTTGGAGATTGGCGATGAGGGCATATGCTTGCTCAGCCATATAGTCAGCTATATCAATTAGAGACACCGTCGGCGTCGTTTACTCTGGATAATGCAGAAATGGAAGTGATATGAGGAAGATGTTCTGCGTCTTCAGGACCTCCAATCAACATATCGGCGGTGAGAGTAGGAAACGTACTTCTCGTGGGCATCGTGCGAATTTAACGGCGACATGGTCAAGTCGAGGGCTCCTCGTGAGCGGTCGTGTGGCCACAAAAGCCGTCGTAAATAGCTGGACCGAGCGAGCATTATGAAACGCATGAGCGATGATGCTGAGATCGGTGACATAGAAGGGTAGGGTCACCTGTGCATTGAAGGAAGACAAATATTCTTCAGCAGATAGGTCGATCATTTGGCATGGTCGTCAAGGACGTGCAATGTATGGAGTCTGCAGGTGAGCCGCTCTGACGAGAGGGTGGTGAACGGCATATCGCGATCGGAATCAGGAAGCTCCCACCTCCACCGACAAGTAAGTTCCTTGAGCGATGAAGTCACCCTGGACAGCATCTGTGTCGCAAGAATTCCGGGGTATTTGGCCAAGACGATCGTCCTAAGGCATCCGCCAAGCACGGGTGGGCTCCCAGGATGTTATCCATGTCGAATAGGTCCAGGTTTTTGATCCCCACAGCGTGTCGTAGAACATTGGAAAAAAGCGGAGCAGACGAATAGTCGTGCTCATACTTCATAGCATTTAAGCAATGGATCGACCGCAATATCCGATTGCCGTCGGAGTCGTCTTCCACCACTATTAATATCCCGGGGGCGCAGGAATGTAAGACGTGATAGCTTGATAGATTTGATGCATGGTGCGCGTCCAGTGATGTCCGCCAAAACGAAGCGACAGAAAGCAGAAAGCTGTGTAGGATAAATTCTAAGAGGTCCGGAATCGATGTAGTCCCCTGCTTAGGTCCATTCCGCTTACCAGTAAGGGACTAACCGACCCGCACGTGCGCCTCACATGTTCATGATGATATTTGTCACTCATCAACGGAAAAGGGAATGTTGGCGAGATTGTCGGATGCATTGGTTTTTGGCTGCGGAATCTTCTGTCCGGAGAAATCAACCTGAGAGAGCCAGTGGTGTGCGGTCAATGCCCGTGGTCAATAGTCATAGTCAATGACCGTTGACTTGCCATTGACCGTCAATGACCCTGGGACAATCATGACTCCGAGGTAAGCCCGGGGTCCTCGGGCATAGTGGTGTTCGAGGTCGAACCTCCTTTTGCGGTATTGGAAGATCGTCGTCTGCCCAGTGCACCGGGCTTGACTGAAGTGCTAGGCCAGCGCTTACTTTTGTCAAAAACAGCCATAGTAGGCCCTCTGATGCATGTTTGGACATCATCAGGCATGTATATGTGTTATGATCATGCAGAAATAATATAGTGCTCATATAGTGCTGTCATCAATGACAACCCGACACCTGGTGGAAATGGCTATAACTTCACATGTACACACTGGAGGGCGGCCGTAACAGCTACTTCAAAGACTATCTAACGTATTGGTCACTAATATGCTGACACAAGAAAAGGCCACTCTTATCAGCGCAGGGACACCAGCTGAGTTTACAGGTCTCTCTGCCACCCGACGTACAAGTACTACAGCCACTGTCTGTCGCTCAAATTGGCAAGGACACGAGACCGTGGGTAAAGTCATCGCACCGTGGGTAGAGTCACGGTCATTCAAGTCATTTCCCATCAATAGTCAATGACTATGGCAAGTCAATGACTCGCACATCACTGGAGAGAGCATATGCACAACAGCAACGGGATAGAATACCGATTCACCGAAAGGAGAAGCTATAGCTTTCAACATGATGCTCTCCACATAATACTTAATTTTCTCATGACCTTGCAGCCTGCCTTGAGCATAGCCATCTTTCATGCAACCTTTCGCATCTTTATCAAGTTCAGATATGCCTTTCAAAGCACTTCCTCGAGCATGGCTTGCGAGGTGGTGGGATTCGGATGCGGTGGGTATGGGTACCAGTGTTGGGCCAGTCATCTGCCAGTCGTCCCAGTCGTTCCCACGACTGGGGCGATTAATCGACGACTGTACGACAGTCGAAAAGTCGCGGCGACTTTTCCCACGGCTTGCGCAGACACGGCCCGATATTCACGTGCGCAATTCTGGTATGCAGGCGCCCGAAGAGTCCCAAAGAGGCATCGGATCAAGGGATGAGGGGGCCCAATGACTTTACTTGGCTGCCTCTCTCTGTCATTGAGAGATCTATTCGACTTCACCGCAAGGATGGAAAAGAGGGTTGGACATATTTGCAGGATGAAGTTGAGTTGTATGAGCTTCTCGACTTCTCATCTTCAATGCAGAAGATAGTATTGACTGAGTGCTGAGTCTCTGCCAATAGGATATACATGTATTTTCATTTACATATCTTGCTAACATCACATCCTGTTGTGTACATTATTTTGTGGCCAAATCTCCCTCCATTCCCGCATCACCTCTAATGTCAGGTGTGACTGAATGGTCGTGGGAATAGTCGCCGCCGTGGGAACAGTCATCGTCGTTTGTAGTCGTTTCGACCGACATCATGCGACTAAACGACAGTCGCACGATCATTCGACGACTCGCACAACACTGATGGGTACAGGACAACGGAAAACGTGTTTGATCCGTAAAGTCCGGAAACACCGAGCTAGAGGATCAGGGAGGAGGAAACCAGAAGCAAGTGCAGTCGCGTGGACGTCAGTATATCGTCGGAAAAAAGACCGTGACCTTGTAACGCATTGCCATGTCACCCAATGCCCCAGCACGATTAGCCTCTGAATATTATACTTATCACAGCAAGATGGTCAATCAGAGACCGGAAGCAAACCATTGCAACTACAGTCCCCCATGCAATGATCCAGACTGACCGCAATGTGACGCAACGGCTATCAACGGAGTTCCAATATGTCCTCATTGGAATGTGCCTCGGAAGTGTCCGATAGATCTGCTCTTGCCGCGTTAGCATGCGGTGCTCAATAAGTACTACACGCGGTTCAAACTTCGTACATGCTATCCTCATAAGTCTCCAGAGGATTCACCTGCTCCCTCAGCTCCAGGGGATATTAAGCATATTATTCTCTCTGTCACCATGGTCTACCACAAGAAGACCAGTGGTCCAGTAGCACTGGACACGGGCAACACACAGGCACCAAAGACCTAAATATGTTGCAACGGTCACATGTATGGTCCTGGCTTCCTCCTCTGGCTCGGTGTTTCCGGGCTCTGCGAAACAAATGCGTTTTCCGCATCATTCTGAAATTAGCGGTAAGCGTCCTCTGATCTCGAAGCTGGACAGGATCACCGCAAATCGAGTAGAAGATCGCCCGCCGCCGAGGACCATCAGCTAATAGTTCCTCCAGCTATATAAACCACTCTTGCGGTCGTATTTCAGTGCTCCAGTCCGATCTCCCCCCCTTCGTATTACCACACTCATCATGGCAATTGCATCCAGAGTAGCCGTCGTTACAGGCGCAGCACAGGGTATCGGCCTCAACATCGCCCTCCGCTTGGCTGACGATGGCCTCGACGTTGCCGTAAACGACACAGCGTCCAAGAGCGAACAGCTAGAGGAAGTCGTGTCTCAAATCCGAGCCAAGGGTCGACGAGCGATCGCCGTTTTGGCGGATGTAACGCAAGAAACGCAGGTCGAAGACATGGTTTCTCAGGTTGTCGAGCAACTCGGAAGTCTCGATGTGGTGGGTCCACGCTTGCGTGATACGTTGCTTGGAATGGCCATACTGAATATTATTGTTCTAGATGGTTGCCAATGCGGGCGTGCTTGTCGTTCAGCCCATCATGGAGGGTTTGTAGCACCTTTTGATAACGAGATTGCCACTGCTCACTTCACCCAGTGTCAGCGGCGGATTGGGACCGGGTGATGGCGGTTAATGTCCGCGGCACCATGTTGTGTTACAAATACGCTGCGAAACAGATGGTGAAGCAGGGACGAGGTGGCAGAATTATCGGTAGGGAAATTTCAGTTCGCTCTCCTGGCTATTTCACATATCAGCTATGCAGGTGCATCGTCCGTCGCTGGTAAAAAGGGTAAGAAATTGGAGCACACCACCGTGGATATTCACTTATGCTTTGTACAGGCTGGGCAGGAATATCTGCGTATTGTGCATCTAAATTCGCCATCAGAGGTCTCACTCAAAGCACAGGTTTGTCGACATGCGTCATATCGATTTGCAGCTGTCTGACTAGGATCTACAGCTGACGAACTGGCGAAGCACAACATCACAGTGAACACGTATGCACCGGGAATTATCAAGTCTTCGATGGGTACGTACCTATGAGTGTGCGCGATGGCAAGCCATACCAAATTTCACTTGCTTTTTGTTAGCACAAGCCTTGGGTGATGGACTAGAGGTGCGTGCTTACCAATGACGACTTGCGTTGTTTTTTCCTGAGGTCACATCAGGCATGCGGTATGCCAGCGGATCTGCCGTTGGCCGACCCCGAGGTGGTTGCTGCTGTGGTCTCCTTCCTTATCAGACCGGAGTCATATTTTATTACCGGTACGTCGCCTTGCTTTCATCAGACTGTATGACCATGTGGTTTTAAATTGCCATCAGGCCAATCCATATCACCGAACGGTGGAGCCGTCTTTGATTGAATGTGGCAGCCAGGCTCTTACTGCTCATATCGGAGGCGATCCGGAAAGGTAGTGACTTTCTGTACACGTTAGACGACTTCATTGTAGCCTCCGCCAAGGTGTATGTTATATAAATATCACCTTGTATTCGGAACCCAAATAATGTCGTCTCATGCTTGAGACGGAGCGCTGACACAGAGGATATCGCGAATATTGAGGGATTCGATGAGCAGGAATGTCCCCCGTGTGCGTGTATATCGAGCCCTTTCGCATCCTCGCGCCAGAACAAGGTGGAGCTAAATGTTCTCGCATCGCCACGCTCTACTGTGATCATCGGTCTTGAACGAGCTGGCTTCTGAGGTTCTAGGCGTGATACATCGGCGGAGATCATACTTGAAACGAAACGTACCGACTCGGAGATGCTGCGGGGGCACGCTGGGCCTCTTCCCGGGCCATCAATCAACTGAGTCCAGCGAGGACGACATTGCGTGAGTCGTGAATTCATCCCATTTGCTTATCAGCCGCCTCAACACAAAGGCCATGTATATGCTTGAAGGTTTGAAAGGCAGCTTCGCCTCCCATTCACGCAGGACTGGGTGCTGGGCCTTGAGAAATGTTGCAAATCGCCCACTTCTTCATTGATTTAAATAGATAGTTTCCTTATGCCGTCATTCAGGACAGCTGCACTAACAAAGCTTCATAATCAGTCTAGTATATTCATCATATTGCATTTATTCCTATGAACGCTCTGCGACGCGACTAAACCTAGCGCCTACCTTGAGCTTCCTCGCAAGGTGCCTGGGAATGATGTGATCTTTGATCGCCTTTTAGATACGGTACTCACACTGTCTTTGTGTAGGTTTGCCCCGACTACGGAACATTGAGCGTGGGCTCTAGTAAAGGATGTCTGACGAGTTGTGGTAGGGCGGGTATAGGTGATCACTGACGTCAGGAAAGCTTGAGGGCATTCTCAAGCGTTTAGATTGACAAGCACAGCATAAGTCCCTTTTTACCAGAAAGGACACGCAGGAGTGGGTACCCCATGGAAATTGAGACAATCACGCCCGAAAAATGCCCAGCCATGTCGAGACTCAGCAGACGTTCGTATCCGAGTAGAACGTCCGAGTGCGGCCTCGTACGTGTCGCATCTCCCCGCAAACCGCTGAACGCTTGTGTGATGACCCTTGCCAGACACAACTACAGAGTCGGCAGAGGGGTAGAGCTCACTTTATTTGCATGAAGCCATAACTCGCGGCCTGGTTTTAATTTCAGAGTGATAGAACCAGATGGTGTGACCTCCATGCGTTGGAAAATTCGGGTACTTAACGATTGCTAAAGAGCACCCATCTAATTCCCTCATAGATCACGCCCATACTGGGCGCAGCCCACTTCCTAACAGAGCGCGGGGGGCATCCGACCGGGTCGTCATAATCTACATCTGCATAGGTAGGAATGAGTACGGCACTCACTGTTGAGAGAAGAAACAAATGCCACGCACTAACCAGCGCCCGCAGTTCCCCTTTCCTTCTTCTCCCGCAGCGCCCGCTCAAACGCCTCAAATGCGTTTGTGATGGCCTCCCGTGGGGACTCTTGCTTTGGCTCTGCCTGGGCGGCCGCGTTCTTCGCCTTTCTGCGACGAATGCCTTCGGGCCACTCGCGCTCTGGAATTCCACGCTCGTCCAGAGCAGCACGAAGGGTATCGACGGCGCGCATGTAGTCCTCACGCGCGGCCTCGTATATATCGTACACGCAGACCGCACAGCCAGACATGCAGCATTCTAGCATTTATGACGTCAGGGTTGAATGCGGAGGGAGGGATAGCGGAACACGCACCGTCTGACTGGGGCTCCTTCGGCTTTTCGGGCACGACCAGACCATGGAAAGTCGGGGGTCCGATATTCAACGAGGCAGCCAAAGCATCCGCATGCTCAGCGTCTTCCGTCTGGTCGACTAGCGTGTTCCTGTGGGCTCCGTAGGCCTCTTTCCCGCGCAGCGAGCGCTCTAAGCGATGGCATCGCTCAGTGAGATTCTGCCCGCCGCGCCAGCGATCCTTTTGCCGCTGTATTCGTATCTGTGTTGGAAGAGAGTTGGGCAGCGGTGCCGTCGGTCCCGGTAGCACGTTAGAATCGAGGTTCGTGGGTGACTGAGTGAGCGAGGTCGGGGACAGCGGTTGATTTGTATAGCATCGACATTGTAGACATGATGCGCTGTTTATGTACTCAATGTATCGCGTGTTTCTTCTGGTGCCATACCGCTTTAGAACGTCGGCGCAAACGAGGAAAGAACGTGAGGGAAGCATTCACAGCGGACCATGTCGCGGTGGAATTCTTTGCGAAAGTAGGCGCCCGTTGAATTGGTGGGCGTATCTCGATCTCCATATATTCCCACGCCTCATTCACCATCGCCTCGCTCTCGCGCCAGTCTCCTTGCCTGAGACTTGCGCGTTGTCTCCGATGGCGTCCTCGTCCAGCACAGCATTCAAGACATTCTCGCTCACAAATGACGTGGTTGAAGTCTCGCCACAGGACGAGATCTACCGCTTCGATCCCGAGGCGAACCGCACGCTCAACCGCGAGCAGCCATGGGCGCGTGAGTGAGTGAAATGCCGGTGGCGATGGCTGCATACACGGGCAGGCCAGGTGTACAGCGGACGATGTGATGCTAACAAGGTCGCTATAGCCCTCACTACTTCAAAGTATGCAAGATTTCCGCCGTTGCATTGATCAAGATGGTACGCCTATCCTATCTTTGTCTCGAACCTCTATCCTGATATCTGCGCAGGTGATCCATGCACGCTCAGGTGTACCACACGAGATCATGGGGCTGATGCAAGGCAAAGTCATGGACCGAGCGCTTGTGATTGTTGACTCGTTCGCGTTGCCCGTGCAAGGAACAGAGACGCGCGTAAATGCCGCTAATGAGGCGAACGAGTATATGGTGCAGTACATTCAGGGCAGCGAGCGGGTGCGTCTCTCCTCCTTCTCTCATACCGCGCCACTCAAACCCATACATATAAATACGCACACAGGTCTCCCGGCAAGAGAACGCGGTCGGGTGGTATCACTCGCACCCGGGGTATGGCTGCTGGCTGTCCGGAATCGACGTGAACACGCAAATGACGAACCAGAAGTTCCAGGACCCGTTTGTCGCGGTTGTGATCGACCCAAACCGTACGATCTCCGCGGGGAAGGTCGACATCGGCGCGTTCCGTACCTACCCCGAGTCATACACACCGCCTGACGCAGGCTCGTCCGAGTACCAGTCGATCCCCCTCAACAAGATCGAGGACTTTGGTGTGCACGCAAACCAATACTACCCGCTCGAGGTACAAGTATTCAAGAGCAGTTTGGACTCGGAGCTACTTGGGCTGCTGTGGAACAAGTACTGGGTCAACACGCTCAGCCAGAGCGCACTGATTTCCGTAGGTCAATGTATGCTGCCTTTTTGTGGAGGCGCTGAGTCATCCTTTGCAGAACCGAGCATATGCGGCATCCCAGTTGGCTGATCTGGCACAGAAGTTGACCAAGGCGCAAACAGCCATCTCGAGCACGAAGGCACCAGCGCCTTCACTCAAAGACGACAAGCAGGCTAGGGTGTGCCACAGTTGTCAATTGTCATGCGATGATATACTCACTGTTTTTGATATACAGAAGGAAGAAAAGAAGAAAGAGGATCAGAATCAGCTACTGAAGAGTGTCCGGGATAGGTATGACATATTCTCAATGGCGCTGAAAGTCACTCATCCCGCCCGATGTCGTAGCGACAAGATCGCGTCGGAAGGGCAGCATGGCCTCATCGCTCAGGTGCTGAAGGACGTCATCTTCTCTATGCGTCCACAGGATGCTGCTCGAAGTGAGGTCTCGGAGATCATGGATACGACCATGGCCATCGGTTAAGCATCCAACATACACCGTGCCGAGGGGTCTGCAGTTCCGGGAGGGAGCGACGTTGTGTATATTAGTGCGTGCCTTGTCTTTGCTATTGACAAATTGTCAGATCACCAACAATGTATCATATGTCCGAACAACGTTCAAGGGTTTTACGTGCTTCATCGTGTCGTGCGTTTCATGGTGACGTGAATTTATTCGAACCTGTCTGGACCGTCTGGCTTGCACGAACGTTCTACTCGATAATCGAACATGGATGCTATATGCGCCGCCGCAGACTGACAGTCTAGTCCTGAACCCTTGTCATCACCGGAGTCCTTACACAGGATATTCACCTACGCTGTGGCGTGACAGTGGATCAGCCTCCAATACGACATGTGTATTATTAGCGACGTGTCAGTACATGGCACACAAGTACATAAGTCGCAGATGTAAGTAGCATTGATCTCCTAGAGCTTTAAATTGTAGGCAATACTCTTGTCTCTATTTCAGTAGCACTAGCCACAAGGCGTAACGAGGCACTTTTTGTCGACGTCGCTTGGACTGGATCGGATTATCTGTGAGTATGACGCGGACTATTGATGGTTGTGGAAGAGAGGGAACCATTGCCCTTCCCTGTGCGATGATTAATGTCAATTTGGCTTGTGCACAATACTTCGACGGCGTCAAGCATACAGGGCCACATCGGCTGACACCTTCTCCTCAAGCGCTAGTGCTTTATTCGTCCGCTTTGGACAGTTGGATGTACCGGTGATCCCGACGCGAGATATGGCAGAGCCGTTGCCTCAAGACGTGACGATCTTGTTCGATTCGTCAAACAGGGCACGGTCAATGGCTGCCAACGAGCAATCTGACTCTGCGTGGTCATGGCGAGTGACTGTGGTGCGCTCTAGACGAGACTGCTGGCTCGAACAGACGACACAGGACGGGGCAGACAGAGTTATCGGAGAGTAAGACATTGCGCCTCGCTTTGATCCCCTCCGAGTTGTCGAATGACGGTGAGTCACCAGTCTACCTTTATCTTTGCAGCCAGTGGCGAAGTTCAATCGGCGCCTGTTGTTAGGGTTGTGTGCACGAAGAGGGACCTTGAGCACCGCAGTTGTGTTCGTGACCAACGCGACTCCACTGAACGATGATGTTTTCGTACTGATAGACTCTGTTTTTATTGAGCGTTGAACGTAAGTTCATCACGGAACGCAGATATACAGAACCTTTAACGCTCTGTTTCACACTAGGTGCGCTACGAAAGATGATAGGACTGGCAGAGCAAGCACTCGAGGTGCTCGCAAGGCGCAATGCGTTACTGGCGCGATTCGAGGTACAAAAACCGACAAATGACGATGATGGTGCGGTATACGAAGGCCCGAGACCTAGTACATCTGCCGCACAGCAACAATCCGCCAACAGGCCTATCATCGCCCCCGAGGTGGTTACGCCATCGGATAAAAGCCAGGCGGCGTCCAGTAGTAACTCTTTTTCTCCTCGACCGTCAGAAACCCCTTCCCAGAGCGCCCCTCTGTAGTGGTTAAGACCACTACACGGCCATTGTACGTACAAGAGGATCTTTACTTACCAATGGCCATTCGTAGATAGCGATCTGTTTGTATCGCGAGCGTGCACGCGCGCCGCGCTGGTTCCTGTTACGGTAATATCCCTCTCCCGCTCTCCCCCTGTTTTAGATCACTATCTCCATATGCACAGGTACCCTACGGTCTCGATGTAGTTACCGGCTCGTCCATAAACCTGTTGTGCGTACGCTGTGTAGTCTCGTCGAATCAACGCCAGTATCGGCGCCCCTTTTGTTCGCGAATCCTCGCTTGTCTCTTCGCTCGCCCTTGACAGTTCGACGTCCGGATCCTTTCCGCTACGCGCTTCGCTCGACGTGCCCGTTACACCCTCCATCCGGATCTCCATCCCGTTCCGCACCATTCTCACCTTGTCCGTCTCCATCCCGGCACTCCTGGTCAATGGAGACAGACTAAAGCAATGTCAAGCAACCCATAATTTATACAGTGACGATAACTCCATGGTTTCACCACCGTAAATGGACTTCTATACCCCATCTATACAGCCGTCGCATACGTATTCTCAATCTGCCTTAAAATGGTGAGATTGTAGCATACTTAGATTGTTATTATCTTATGTCCACAGTAGTACGTCAACTACGAAGAGGATTGCGTAGATGATCATCGCACTTGGCATATGCAGGAAGTAGACCCAATAGACAATCATCGAGCCAAATCTGGATTTTGGGCTTGCCCTTCTAGCTGTTCTCAGACTAATTGCGACTGACACGAATTTGGTTATGTTGCCACGGTATACAACAGTATAGCTCAGGGCACGTACGGATCGCGGGTGGTAGCTATGCATCGATACTGGCGTGCATAGAAACGAAACTGGCATAGAAGAGTCTTCAGAACGCGAGCTGACATGGTCGCTCACCAGAACATACGGTAAATCTGAGTGTGTTTGTTTCTGACCTATTTTACTGTATGGATGGCCTAGAACTAAGATGAACGGCGCCGCAACGCCGCCCAAACCCAGGCGTCACTTGAGGGTGTGGATGAACACATTGGGATCCTACACGCGACAATCGTAGTATAAGGATATTAGGGTAGGGAAGCTAACAGGTAGTACCCTCCACGTATCTCACGTGCCTTGATGTCATCGTGGTGTCGATAATGGACAGGACATTTGCTTGCGCAATATCCGAGGTCGGGCATTCGTTCTCAAAACACTATTGTGGGCCCTGAGAAGCTCAAGAAACCAGTATCAGTTGTTGCTGTCTGCGATCTTCTTGACCACGGCGTCTACGTCGATCGGATCGAAGAGTCGGCAATGCAGTGGAGGCAGGTGCAAGACTCTACTTATTCCAGATAGCGCGAATTATGTGTTTGCCCTTCCTGCTGGGGTATAAATCTCAGCTTGGAATTCTCGAATCACAAGAGAAGTAAGCGCCAGAGGCGGAAAAGCTACTGTAAGTACCTGGGCAGATTTGCCAGGGCAGTCGGGTGCCAATGATGGTATGATCAATACAGTACCGGAATGGATGGAAGGGGCACCACAACGGCGATTACAGTCGTGGTAACCGCGATGAATAAGCTAATCGATTAGAGGGGTCGCAAGCCCGGCAAAGAACAAGATGAAAGTGACCTGGAAGAGCAATGGCACAATCGCAATCGCATCCTCGACTCCCCAGTTAATCAGACCACGGTGTCGGAAGCTCCAGATGCGGACGCTCTGCCGGGAGGTCTGCGGCCCCATCGGCATGGTGCTGTAGCCAATGCCAAGCCAATGGCTACATCATCATGCCAAGGGGGCATCCTGGCTGATAGCGAGGCAAACTGATGCGACTTCAAGGCTGAGGATGAGGGTAGATCTACACACTGGTATTGAATATTGAAGTCGACGACGGCGGGGGCCATGGAAGATGAGGTTGCGGACAGAGACATCGATTAATGAGCGACAGTCACGTGCCGTAACGTAATAGCACGTTACTTGATGGACAAATATAGACTACCGTATAAAATAATGGATACATATAGTCTGCATTGCTAACCATACACGGAAATGGGAGACAGTCGATCCATGTCTAGTATATGGGATACCTACGATTCAGTTACCGCGCGATTGAGCGCCCGGCCTTATTAGGACGGGCGCGCAAGGACGGTCGGAAGCTAAGTTGTACTCTTACCTCGGTACCCGCACGTCTCTAATATGGATAATATGGAGATTGGTGCAGCATACCTCTGGTTCGGGTGAGAAGTCTCACACCTTCAAGCAACCACCCTCACTCCACGCAACCCAATAACCCATGATAGTCTAAAGCCCACGATATGATACGTACGACCATGTATTATCCGGCACAAGTCGTCGCCCTCCGGCGGATATCAAGCTGGATTTAGAAAAACAGTAATGTACACGAGAAGGACTCAGGCATGACCTGCGCCCATCGAGCTGGCTCTGACCAGATCTGTCGACGGCACTGAAAATTCGCGCAGTCGGCGTGCAACGCCCCTTACTTCACGCCACACAGCCCAAGTGATACGCCAAGACAGAACGCCACAACAGCCGGTCACACGCGCACCCCGCCCCACTGCCCATCGCGCTACGATACGATACAATACAATACACTGTTCGAACACACCTGGAATAGCAGCGCTCTAAGCCAGCTCCACACCCCCCGGCGGCGCCAACCCCGCCTCGCCCCCCAGCACGAGCGTGTTCAGCACCGCGGCCAGGCGCACGCCCGCCATCGCCAGCAGCCGCTCGACGACCCACTCCGCGCGGATCTTCCCCGCGTACGCCGGCGTGTCCAGCTCGAGCAGGTCCGGGTGCGGCCGCGGGTGGCCCGCAAGCCCTTCCCCGCCGCCATCCGCATTCTCGCCGTGCGCGCACCCGTGCGGGGCCACGCCGTCTCCGTCTCCCGCGGCGGCAGAGAGGGAGAGCCCCGCGGGCCACACGGGCAGCGCGCAGTTCAGCTGGTGGATCTCGCGCGCCCACGCGTACGGACAGAGCGCGTCGGTGTCCCACCGCTCCTCATCATGCCCGCCGCGCCACACGCGCGCGAGCGCCCCCCAGGCCCACCCCCACAAGTCACGCTTGGCGGGCGCGAACTTGGGGCGGGACGCGCGGTGGCGCTTGCGGATGCCCGCGTTCCTCTTCAGAGACAGCGTGGGGTGCTGGGCGGTGAATGCTGATGCTGCGTCGGGCAGCCATTTCCCGCCCGCGTCGCTGTCGTCGGCGGGGCAGTCGAGCCATTCCTCGACGTCCGTGAAGCGCCCGGCCACGGCGTCGGTGCCGAAGCCTTCGTAGATGATCCTGCGGATGTACGGATCGTAGATCGCACCGCGCAGGTGCGCCTCGACGCCGCGCATGTCGGGCAGCGGCCAGGTATAGTTCGGGGGCACCGTGCGCAGCGCCTGTGCGATGAGCAGATTGTCCCACACGCTGTGCAGGTCTACGATCACGCAGATCGTTAATGTCGGAACGTATAGTGGAGAAGTGGAGTGCGATCACTCACTCGAGACGCGGCCATCATATGTCACCTTCGCACCATTGCCGCCGCGCTCCTTCCCTGTGAGATGAAGCGGCATATGCATGTCCCCCATGAAGTGCACGAGATATTTCAGCGCCTCCTCGCCCTCGTGCAGGCCCGCCTCGCCAGAGAGGAACGCGGCCACCTGGCCTGTCTTGTTGCTCACTGCCGCGAGCACATTGATGTTGTGCCGCCCGGCCCAGCCGTTAGGACCGGGGAAAGCGCAGGAGTCTGCAGGAGCATCGTCGACCGCACCGACGTAGTGCAGGGGAGCAGTCCAGCGGTATGCAGGACTGCCGCGCACGCGGTCGGCCCAGGCGGCGATAGGGGCGAGGTGGCAGGGCGGGTAAGCACTAGATGTCGAGGCCTTGTGAGAGGAGGAAGAGGGAGGATAGAGTATGTCGCAGAGGACCGGCAGCACGGAGGGATCGAGGTGAATTTGAGCAATTGTAGCGACTATCTCATGGCCAGCAGCGCCCCATGCCATCGCACTTGGCAAGGAGGCGAGACCCGCGAGAGTGCAGGCGAATGTCTGTAGCTTCATCTTGGTGTGCGGAGCGTAGGAGGTGAGAATCCGCGTCTGCCCAGGACCCAAGCGTTATGTAGGCTTGTGGTGGTGTTGCCGCGTTAACCAAACTGGTGTTTGCGAGGGCAACCTGGGATAGCAGAGAAACAAAGGCGGCGACAAGCGGTGGTCAGCCTGGCGAGAACCCAAGCAGAGCTGTGCAGGACAATTGTACTGCAAGCAGGACGCAGCAACGGACAGCGCCAGGAGAACAAAGACAAGTCATTTTAGGAACTCTCCGCGACCCTGGCGTCGCGGAGATACGTACACAACACAATAGACGCCCCGATCAGCGAATCGCGATCGACTGCTCGACCACGTGATCGTCTCGGATAACAACGGCGATTTAAGTTGCAGCAACAAGCGACTTTTACGTGAGCGAGGGGAAAATAACGGCGTACTTGGGAGCAACGTCGGTATCGTGGATGTAATACCCAAACCTGCGCGGTCTACAAGCGGGTTCAGCTCATAAGCAGTCACTGCCTACGCACTGAGTGTGTCTAAAAGTCTGACTCCGAGTCGTTACAAGCCTCACTGAAACGAAGTCAGCACGCATGAATCGTTTGAACATTCGCTAGCATTTACGGGTCATGTTCAAGTTCTTCTGACTATCATTTCACTCGCATATATTCATGTGAACAATGACACATCTAAAATTGAAGTCACAGCGAATACAGTGACTTCGAGTTGTTGACAGAGATCTGACTCTGGGAAAACCCTCAAGAGGGGGGAGAGGGAAAGGAAGAAGGAAACGCGCTGGATGGGATCATCGCTCGGTATAACTGTATGCATGGCACCGGTAAGGTTAATGACATCATAATAGTCCGTATAGGCATTGACATCGAAATTTGTGTCGCGCATGATGGGGCCGATCATGCCGGATGGAGGGAAACCCTTGTTATCATATTTCAGAATCTACCATTAATCATTCTCACACAGACGACGACAGCCACCCGCACCTTTATAAGGTTAGTTTCAGAAGTAAGGGTTGCGGGCAATGAGTAAGGGCGTCGCTGTGTGGATGTAAATCACCCAAACAGGCGGCGTGCTCGCAAGTTCCGCAAGCTCGGACGCTCGCGCCGTCAATTGTGTTGTATTTCATCTAATGAATCATGACAGGGGCGCTCGCCAACATGGGATGTATATATACCGTGCTACTATCACAAAGGCCGCAACGATTCAATGACAACTGTTGCATGGGTTACACGACACGATCGTTACTTGAACACAAAATGGCCTAGACGCTGACGTAGTAGTAAAGAACGGGTTGAATGCTTGCGTGCAATACCCGCTTCACACCAACGAGGTAAATTTGCTCGAAGGAGATACCACCGGCGCCGATCTTCAAGCTGCCTTGTATACCTGATTTTGACATGTCTGCTAATCGTGCCGGGGTGAAATGTCTTGAACCTGTGAAGGGCGAATTGAGGTCCCACAGGAAAACTTGCGACTGGACGTAATCAAAAATCCGAACATTCTGTCAAATATCAAAACCCACGGAGAATATGCAAGTTGTATGTTACAGATCTCTACGGCGTTGATTAGGCCTGATACAGCCGAAACTGTAACAATAGACACAATCTCAGGATTCAAAACCTAGCCAGTAATGGTATACTGAATGACCAGAAAAGACCACAGGCAGGCCACAAGCAGCCATGATTAAGGAGCCTCCAAGGCGTCGCGCTTTAGCCGTGACTTGCGCTAGCGTGGTCACGCACATCTCGATCTAAAGGGACCCACTGGGCCCACAGCTACAAGGGGGGCTGAGGTACGATGCGGGGCTCGCAAAGCATAATACTACCCGCTGAGGGGGAACAAAACCAATGTACCCTCTAAACAGAGGCCAGTAGTTCCGTGATGAGCAAGGGTCTGTCCTCGTGTGCACACAAAAGCTTTTGTGATGTATTAGAACATCGTTGCGACTGTACGCTAATGCGAAAAATATTTAGACGTCAAACTTGTCATCAGAAACAATGGCTTCAGCTGTACGCACCTCAAACCTCATCTTCTCCGAATGGGTCCCAATCTTCCTCGCGTCCCTGCCCAACCCACTGCGTGCCCATCTGCGGGTTGTGCACATCTCCTTCACGTGTATCTTCTTCTGCCAGGGCAACATCTCCAGCCTGCCCCGGCTCCAGTTCTGGCACCTCGCTCGCATCTTCGGCGAACAAGACATCGCCATCGAGCTCGTCCACCTCTTCCTCGCTACCGCTCATGTCTGCGAGCCCGCTTTGCGTCAGACGCTCCAGGCGACGCGAGGCACGCGCGACGCGACGTGCAAGCGCGGGATGTGCTGGTCCGGGTGTGATCACAGGCAACGCGGAGAACGCATGTGCTGATAGTGAGACGGCAAAGCCGCGTCGCGCCGAGTACGGCGATGCGGAGCTATATGCGGAGCGCGAGGCGCTAGACAGCTGGGGCAGCGTCGCGGGGCTTGAAGACGGCGGGGAGGACGGGGGTAAAGGTGATAATTCTCGTCTTCCAGCCACAGCTTCGGGTCGGATAGGCGAGCTGTCGAATGGATTCGACGTACGTGGTCTCGCAGGTGAATTCCCTCGTAGAGGTCGTAGCAATGCACTTTCGCGCTCGCCCTCACGCGCCAGGAACCGCGCGAAGGCATTACGTTCGTTCCACTTCCGTAGACGCTTCGTGTCACTCTCAACCTCATCCTCAAAGATCTCTGATTCTAGTACGTCATCGCCGTCGCCCCGGTCATGGGACAGTATCCGCGAATTCTTGGGCACGGTATGCGCGATGCGAATAGCGCCTCGCGCACTCCCCCGCCAGCGAAAGACGAAGGGCTGATTGCCCACACCCTTACGCGGCGGCACGCGCGCGGTGTTTATGGTAATATGGATCGAGATGCCGGGGAGGTGGTGCTGGATCAGGTGTGTCAGCACAATGCAGCAAGTCGGTCGCATTTGAAGACATACATATATGATGCCACGCGAGAGGTCAGGCCCATCTGGCCACACCTGTCGAACCGTGTAGTCATCTTCTGCCTCCCACCTCCACTCGATCTCGTCGCCATCGTCGTCGAAGCCGGGAACCTGCGTGTCTGCCTCTGCCATTCGTAGGCGACTTGAGCTGGGGCTGCCAAAGATATCCTCATCCGCCACCGGCTGGCGGTCGTCCGGGAACAGATCGGGGAACAGCTTTCGATCGCGTACGCTCGACAGGCGGACGCGTGTAGCCCCGACATATGGTTTCACGACGCCCGGCTTGTATCCGCTTCTGTATAGCGCGATGTCATGACGCACCTCGAAGACGTGACCAGCCCAGTCCTCCGGGACCTTCGTGGCCACTGCTGGTTTGGGTGGATTATCCATCCTTGCTTTGCCCTTGTCCTGCCTCCTGGGTATCAATCCTGGGCCCGGCGCACCCACAAGCATTGCGCGCATGTACGTTGACGGTGCGCTACGCAGTCGCTCGCTGCGTCTGTGGCGTGTGGGCATCGTGGTACCAGGCGGCTTCTCCCAGTGCGCGTCACACGCAAGTAGGAAGAGAATGAGTTTATGCAGGTGGCGGAACGTGTAGTTCGTCGGCACCTGCACGATGCGGTACACACCATCGAGATCCGCCGACGGCTCCTTCGTCTGCGCCTTCCCTTTGCCCTTCTTGTCCTCGTGAGCCAGCTGGAAGCGGAGCGGGAGGTGCTTCCCGAAGCCGGTTGCCCGTGGCAGCGTGAGCGCCGCCAAGGTGCGTTTGAGGCCAAACGGATTGGACGGTGAGTCGGATGGAATCGAATAGGCGTAAGGTGTGCTCGGAAAGTGAGAGCCGACATAAGGAGAAAGCGCAGAAATGCGAGGACGCGTAGGACTGCTTGTGCCAGGGTCGATACGAGCGCGCTTGCGGTTCGAGGGCGGGGTTATGGACACAGGAGTGTCGTAGATATCTCGTGCACGCTTGATCATCACGTGTGGCGTGTTGGGCGTATGAATAGTTTGGTTCGTGGTTATGGAAAATATGAGAGCTGAGCGGGAGGATAAAAAGACAACGCGTTGTTACGACAGAGGGCGGGGATATAAAGTTCAGGGCGCGCAATGTATTCAACAAGACACGATCATGTGACCGCGCGACGCATCTCCAGCCGCCGGCTCGATAACGCCAGCAGTTCAACGGCTTGCAAATATTGTCTATGTATATACACGAGCGCATTGGATAAGAAAATTGTTGCTACAATACACAACCAAGCATACACGGAGCTTCTAAAACATATTGGTACATTTACAGCGAGAGAGCGACCCTACGTAGTGCCAGCAACGAAAGGGACGACTGTACATTGACTTCAAGATAGGCTGAATCAAGCGAAAATAACGAGTTTCATATGCGCATTACGCATCCGGGATTTTAGTGCGCAGCGTAGCCGTCATGGCGTGATACTTCTCGTCGGTGTATGGAGGGTAGCGGTCGCTGAGCTTCGGCTCCAAACTATGGGTCATGTCAGGCAACTGCGACAACATGATGAAGGAGCACATACGCAAGCGGGATGTCCACATAGCTCCGCAAATGCGTGAACGCGTCGAAGGTGTACTTGCTGTTCCATGTGCCGTCTGCAACGTTCGTGAGTACAGGCGGAATGATACGCATGAGTGATCAGTACTCACGGCCAGAATCGCCCTGGCCTCCAAAAGGCATCTCATATACTGTGTGGTAGTCAGTACATGGAGCTTCAACAATGAATCAGGCAAGAACCTACCGGCTAGGTGAGTGACCGTGTCGTTCATACACAAGGTGCCGCTCCTGGTCAGCTCGAGCACTGTCGGAGACATGTTAAACAGCGAATGGCAGTCGGCCGGTCTACTCACGTTTCTCCTTGACGACCTCGTCACTGGTGAAAGCGTAGATGACAAGGGGGGCAGGCCTGTCACCGAGCTCAGAGGGTGGAAAGTACCAACCAAATAATGTGTACATACTGGGTGCCGATGAGATGAATGGCCTCTTCAAGATTGTCCACTGCGATAATAGGGAGAATGGGTCCAAATAGTTCGCTAGAGAATGTCAGCACACTGTTGCGGTAAACTGGAAACGATAAAGGCTCACTCTTCCATCAGAGCATCGTCCAACTTGACGTTCTTGACAATTGTAGGCGCTATTCTCTTGTCGCCATCGAAGTATCCGCCGATCACGACTTCGCCTTTGGTTCGGTTAAGCAAGCTTCTCAGTCGGGCGTGCTGCGCGGGGTTCACAATGTTCCCCCAGCGGGAACCCTCGTGGAACGGACCATTTGGCCAGAACGTCTTGTACATCTTCAGTAGCGCAGCTATGAAGGCATCCTGCTTGTTGCGTGGGACATACACATGGTCAGGTGAGACGCACAACTGAATCTCCATAAGTCTGAGCAGCACACATATCATTAGGGACAGACTCGCCTGGCCCGAGTTTTGTAGTTTGCCATAGAGCACCCTCTTCGCGGCGATCTCAATGTCCGCATCATCTGCAATGACTACGGGGGACTTTCCACCGAGCTCCAATGTAACAGGCGTAACATGCTTTGCTGCCGCCGCTGCGATAACACGTCCGGTCTTGCTGCTACCCGTGAACATGATATGGTCCCATCGGCGCTCAAGCAAGTGCGTCGTCTCTGGCACAGCGCCGTTCACGAATGCGTACGCGTGAGGGTCGAGGTACTTGGGAAACAGGTCGGCTAATAGCTGTGCCGTCGCGGGCGCAAGTTCCGATCCTTTCACCACACAGGTACAGCCAGCCGCGATGGCTCCCATGAACGGACCCAGAGTGAGAATGTATGGGTAATTCCATGGCCTAAAAGTGTGAACAGGGGTCGGACTGGCAGGCCGAAGGGAATGCAAGGAGGGGGACATACCCGATAACGAGCACAAGACCCTTGGGCACCCTGTACACGGTAGTATCCCAGTCACTCCGCCATGCCGCTACCTGGGGCTTTTCTGGCTTCGTCCACTCCTCGAGATGGTCCGCGTCATAAAGACAACAATTGAGGACATTCCCGAGCTCGGCGACCGCGGCCTCCTGTCGCGGCTTGCCCAGATCCTTGAAGACCGCGTCCTCGAGCGCCGTCGCGTTATCTTGCACGAGACGCGCAAGTTGGAGGAGCTGGTGCCGGCGGTAAGGCAATGGTTGAGTGGTGCCCGCCCTGAATGTCGTCAACAATCGCTCGTGGATCTGTATATCCCATCAGGATCAATAATCTTCAATTTGCCACTCGATCGAGCAAATGACGGATTGCGTACCTCGTCGATTTCAGCGGGGGTGTGGTAGGGCAGGGTGCTGCTGGGAGACATGCTGGAGGACGACGAGGTACCCATGTCGGCAGGAGTGTATTTGTATTGTATTATACCACAGTTGTCAGGATGTCAGCAATAAGACGCTAGCGGCGTGATGCGAAAGCCGCAATAAGAACGGTTTGCTGCTAAGGACGCGGGATGCCTGGCACTTCTCTATGATTTTATCCCTTCCGAGCAATTCTTCCCAGCAGGGGATGAGTAAGGCGAACACCGGATTGCCATGGAAGTTTGGGATCAAGGGAAAAATGATGGTGATATGTTTAGCCGGCTTGGCATAATTCAGGCGTGAAGAGCAGATGCCTTTCCGCGAACTGAGTCCGTCCGTTGAAGGGCGGAAAGTACTATGGTTGGACCTCTCTTTATATATGGGATTAGTGGTGATAATTCGGTCCAGCTCCCTCAATATATGACTGATAAGCCTCAGCCTTCTTAGACAACCTCTTCGCCACATTGGCTAGCCCGCCGTCTGGTTTGATTGTGGAAGCGAAGAACCATAGAATATGGCATGCGATATGCCTGCTTTTCGGCGTTTCCGAACTGAATAGTACTGCCGCAAAGGTAGATCGCTTGCTTGGAGAAAGGCGCGGACTGAAGGGCGTGATATCATGGCCCTTCGGAGGATATTTCGTTCATTTCCAGGAGATCCTTACGCTTGTTTTTCTGAATTTTATGAATGCGTATTTTGGGCGTTACGTATGTTCCATCACCAATCTCATCCATCATTGATGGCTGCATTCAACGTCGCTGCATTCGTCGCACCGGTTGCCGTTTCGATCTATCCATCAGCTCGGGGGCAAGGATGCTGACGCGAGCTACCCGATAAAAAACACTGAGCGCCCACACGTGTCCTTTTTCTTTCACCGAGACTTAACCTAATACCAACCTAACCGAACATAGCCAAATTCCCAAATTCTAACTGAACATAACCGCAACTTAACCACAACCCAATAGCAAATGTTTGAAAAATGATTTCGAAGTTGAAGAAGATTAGAAATCGCAGAAGTAATCATGAGGATCAGAATCTCCATCTAGGGTATTGCGGAACTGTTCGGGGACATTGCAGAATCATTATATGGTCCATGTGCGCAATCTGGAAGATCATCAGATTAGATCAGTTTCGTTGGGTCAATTACATTTACAACCATCAGTGGCAGAATTCATAAACACTGGTCCTCATGCATCGGTAGACATCACTGTGTAGTTTAGACCAAGGGGTAGGCGTATCGTTGATTTTTCACTCCAACCCTCGTTAGTTAAGTACCGGACCCCGGTCACCGATTGTATGGGGCCTCCTCCTTATCTCTGATTATATCGTGCCCACAGTACACTGCCTAATGGTAAACCGCCTCACTGACTTGCGCGCGGGTCCTCCTACTGAGTTCGAGACCGCTCGCTCACGTCCCCCCTTCAACACCTCATGCTGGACCTCAATATCGTCACTGCCCAGGATATTGTTTTCCTCCCTCCGCACCGTTGTCGGCTCATCCTCTGCTTTCGAGATATGCATGTCCACGATGAGTTGAGGAGGAATTGCTGGCATCGTCTCGTCCACTGCGTGCTCAAATCCATCTATTCATATTCCAGAATACATGAGTCACGCTGAAGTCGCGGACTTCGCAGTATAGTATAGTACGAGCCTAGGGAGAGATCAGACCAGATCGCGAACAAGACATGCGCGCGCAGGAGGAGACAAGCGCCCAAGAGCTGCACTTACTATTCCTCACCCGCAAAGCACTGTCTATCGAATCGACATTGTAGATGCACAGAGACTAAATATATATCGAGTACATAACACTACGAACTTCCAGAAGCTCAATTCGAGAACATGTGCTTGTGAGAAGTTGTTTACGGAAATCAGGCTGGATAGTGAATTTTGGGACCCCGGTCACCGGTTGTAGCACTACTACCACTAGGGTTGATATTGGAAATCAACGATACGCCTACCCTTGGTTTATCCTATCCCTAGACGAGATAGATGGGAAGATAGAGAAGGAAAATCCACATAAAACTGTCCGTTCCAATGGTCTTCAGATGTGAGCATGTTGAACAATATGCTGAAGCCTCACGAAGAGGGGTCCAGCCATGGTAGTCGTCCCACAGAGTCGCGGGCGAGAGCACAAGGGCTGTAATTAACGAGATAGTATGCGGATCCATGGCAAATCCACAGAACAAAACGATAAGTCATTATAAAGACCTTGAACGAGCTAAATTTGCGATGCGTTGAACGACTCGAGACGGGAAGGAGGATACTGCGAAAAGAAGTAGCTTCGCCAATGCCAATGTTATGTCGCTTAATAGAAGAGCCTCTTACAACTGTTGGAAACATTCACAGAGGGGAGCAAAGTCGACACAAGACTTCTCGCAGTAGGGAAAGCAGAGGCATCAAGTATATAGTCGTATTTTCAATACTGACAGAAGCACAGGCCCGCTTCATCGTAGTTCCGAAGCTCTTAGCATGGGAGTGTGGTTCACTCTTGTCCAACCTTATAAGACGAAACATTGCACGATAGAACATTGTCGGCAAGCTTGTCAGCAGAAGTGAATTTCGTAGCACGCAGTACGCACCTGGATCTCACACATGTTCAACTAAAATGCATGCTCGTGCAGTTCTGTCTCGAAGCCGGTTCTCGTCGGAGGTTCGAGATGAGAACGCACAAGATAATAGCAAAAGACAGATGACGCTATGCAAACACATTTAGAACAGAGACAACTAGGGTCATGCAGACCGTAGGGCATTTCCTCTACGCTCGTCGTTAGCCTGCGCGTCTGACACCAGCAACACCGCACGCACCTGTTCATCATCGCATACTTGTGCACCTCCTCCTTCTTCTTGTATGCCGCACTGACCTCGTCCAGTTTTACACCCGGCTTGCCCATCGCTTCCACGATTGCGACGAGCTCCTTCGCGAGCCGCTCCTCCACGTCCTTCCCGGCCCGCGAGTCGCATGCTTTGAGGATCCACTCTATCGCGATTCGTGTCCGCTGCTTCTCGCTCAGTGCTATGGGGTACACGACCGTCTTCCCGGCATGCTTGTTGCTGATGCAGCGCACCGCCGGCGCAATGTTTTCGATCGCCTTGCGTAGGATCGGCAGGGGCGGTGCACGCGTGAGCGTATGAATGTGGAGGAGCGTGCGCGCAGTGATGCGTGCGGCCTTTTGGCGGTGTCCGTAGCTCTGGAGACAGGATGTGAGGTAGTGCAGCAGTGGGTCCTCTGCCGGCGGGATGTTGATGACAGCGGGCTGCGTCGAGGCAGGATGTCGAGCTGCGGATGGTGGCGAAGATAGACTTGATGCAGCGTTGAAGCCTGCTATTGAGTCTATGACTGAATAAATTTCGCCTTCGGTTGCACTGCTCCCCGCCGCGCCCGCTGTTGTCGCCAGTCGCCGTCTTGCTGCTGGCAGGGTTCGGAGCGCAGCATGTCGTGCACTGGAGAACATGTCGCCTCAAGAATCTGTCAGAACGAAAGTAGATAACCCGTCGCAGACAATACACACCGTCGTTGCCGAACTCGGTATGAAAGTTCGAATCCGACGAGAGGTTAAGCAGGAGATGGGTGTGACTCAATGTGACCATAAGACATGTAGCAGTGGGTTACACCGTCACGCTCGGACAAAAGCAAGATACCCTCTCATGACAAACTTACAGCGAATAGATGTTCGTATAGAATAGCTTCGAGTCCGTAGAGAGAGAATAATCAAACACAGCATAAAACCACAAAATCAACGTGGCGAATGGCTCCCGCTCCGCAAGCCTTGTCGCCGCCGCTCGTCCAAGCGCAAATGAGTCCGTTCATCCACACCCTCTAGCTCATCGTCTTCCCCGACCTCAGGCAACCGCGAGAGGCCCATACTGTCTGTGATCTCGTCGTCGTCGTCGTCATATGCGTTGAAGAGCACGGGGTTCGTCCGTACGTTTGCTGACCCGCGCCGCACGTGCCCTGGCGTGTGTGGTACGCCCCCAAGCGGCGTACCCGCAGTGCCATTCCAACCATCGATCGACATGCGCCCCTGGATGCTCAGCCGTGGGTTCATTATCCCACTCTCGAGCGCGGAGTGGTGTCCGTTCGCGGTGGTGGGGAGCGCCTCGGGCTTCCGCGAGATCTCGAGGAGATGCACGCCGAGGAAGGTCGTGATGAAGCCCGCGAGCAGCGAAATTGAGTTGGCAGGGTCATCCGTATTGAAGCCTTGGAACATGATTACTGACGCTACAATAGTGGCGGTGGAGAAGCCGACATAGTACATGGGGTTGACGCTGTGGGAGTCACGATGTGAGCGCACTGTATGCCTACACGGGTCATGTGGACCTACACGTTGGTTGAGAACGTATCGAGCGCCTTGTTGAAGTAATTCATTTGCACAAGGATGCAACCAGCTACTACAATCCCAAACACGTATGTGCTTGGGTGCGTGAACTGGTTGTTCCCGGCGAATGTGAGCTTCACCGCAATCCCAAACCCCTTGATCGCCATTACCGACACGGAGCCCACTAAGGAGCAAATAGAGATATAGACCAGAGGATTTGAGCGGCCATACTTCGGCACTACTGCGTAGATCATGACTGTGCTGAAGACGAGTACAGTGAAGCAGTATAGCATGAAGCCTGCGCATTCATGTAAACTTTCATGATTCAATGTAAATGGATACATTTGACGTACCAGGCTGGACTGCGAAGTGGAGAATTTCATCGACAGTCTCAATTGGCTTGTCTTCTGGTGCATGCAATACGATGATCAGGGAGCCGAGTAGACATAGGGTGCAACCAACACGTCCCAGGTGACCGAGTTCTTCGTTCAACAAGAAAGACGCGAGAATAGCTCTGTAGACAAGAGTGAATCGCAGTAATATTAGATCAGTGCAGCATGATACACACCCAATGATCACGCTAAGTGCTCCAAGTGGGGTTACCAGGATTGGTGGGGCGAAGGTGTAGGCGGCAAAATTGGCAACTGAGCAGTGGCTAGCTGTCAGACCATGCGTACAGACAAACAGCAACACATACTTTCCCCCAAGACCACTGAGCGTTATCGAGTCGGTCAATAGACTACGTGCAGCCAGTCATCGATGTGCTCACATGTTGATATTCCAGCCCACCATATGGGGCTTTTGAAGTACGAATAGCTATCTGAGGCTTGCGCATACGTTGACCGATTTGCGGCGTCGTTCAGACCCTGGAGATGAGGGTTGAGTCGCGCTGTGTGCACGCAGCGTGTGCGTGAGTCCGCGGTGACCCTACCTTTTTCGTGATGATAAAGCTCGTCCCGATTGCCAGAGAACTAGACACGGCGAGCGCAAGTCCAATATACTTGTCGTCAACCATGGAGTATTCTCTTCGTCAGGAGTCGTCCCGATGTAGTCAAGACTCCGTCTAGGAGGGTATGCTGAAGCGAGTGGAAGGACCGTGGGTAGTGGTCGAGGTGGGTGTACTCCGGTCGGCGCTGGGAGATATGTACGAGACCGTCTGCTCCAGCGCTGCGGTCCTATGAACCAGCGTCGGGACACGAGAAATCGCGTCTGTCTGAATGCGGGATGGAGGAGAATGGGCGACCGTCACCGCAGCGAGGAACTGCAGTGCATGTCTGGCTAAGCGCCAGTGACCAATGTTACATCCATTATGATTCGTCACGCGGTCACGCATACAATGTTATCAAGAGCGACTTAAATCTGCTGTGTCACAATAATCAACGTGACTACTTCGATTGCGGTCTTCCGCAAGTCTTTCGACTTGGTTATTCGCCGGACGTGCATGTTTCTGACTGGTTTACGTGTGTTTCATCGCGCCGGCATATACAGAACTTGCCCCCAAAGGCAGACACGCAAGAGCTATAGCAATATGTCGCCGGCCACCCAGACGGTCAACACTACGCAACGACTGCAGAATCTCAGACAGCTGATGTCGAGACCGGAATACAATGTTGAAGCTGTCGTTGTACCTAGCGAAGACCAGCGCAAGTACCTCTTCACGCTCATTTTTATGTTTGGAGAATTACAACTGCTTGCGGCAATGCCACATAGACTATAGCGAATACATCGCGAAGTGCGATGAACGGCGTGCATTCATCTCTGGGTTTGATGGCTCTGCAGGTACTATAGCATTTGCAGATGTACTGTCTAGCCCGGATGCTGAAGTCATGATGTACATAGGATGTGCCATAGTGACTTTGAATGACGCATTCCTGTTCACGGATGGACGATACTTCCTCCAAGCGGAAAAGCAGCTTGACCAGTGCGTCGAACCCCCTTGTCGAGTATTGACAGCGAGATACACAACGCCAACAGGAATTGGAAGCTGATGAAGCAAGGTCTCCCGGGTAAGATTTAGTGAACGATATACGTTCATCCGCCCCTTCTGAAGTTGTCAAAGAGGTCCCTAGTTGGCAAGATTTCCTCTCAAAGGTTAGCGACAATCTGCTATAGTGTATTGCCCAATTCAACACACCGCCGCTCAGAATCTGGACAGGAACGCGCGAATCGGAATTGATCCCTCGCTGATCACAGCAGGTAGCTGTCAGCCCCGACACAGTCGTGTCGCGTCCCTGAATAGCTGCCCCTAGCCGATGCCGACGCAATCAAGAACGCACTCAAGCTGCGCGACTCAGAACTTGTCTCGCTTGACCGGAATCTCGTGGATTCTGTGTGGGCGGACCGTCCTCCGCGTCCCACCAACAAGGTATTTCCTCTTGACGTTAGATATGCTGGTGCGTCCTGCTCGAAATGTGTGGGCTTCCTTGTTCCTATGCAATTTCTCAAATCTAGGCGAATCGCATGTGGAGAAAATCGCGAGGCTGCGTGCGGGTCTCATAGAAAAGAACCAGCGTGCTATGGTCGTTAACATGCTCGATGAGGTGGCGTGGCTATTCAACTTGCGCGGCTCCGACATCGACTTCAACCCTGGTCTGCATGTCTTCTCTCGCGTTCGCGCTAGACGCCTGATTCCGAAACTTAGTGTTCTTTGCGTACGCCATCGTGACATTGGACAAGACCCTGCTCTTCGTCAATCCACAGCAGGTTGATGACACCATCCACACCCATCTGGGAGAAGAGGTCGAATTCCATCCCTATGACTATTTCTTCACGTACTTGAAAGAACTTGGTGCTGAAGTTGGGCTTCATAAAGAAGCTGTGAGAAACGGAAATGATTCTGGTTCATATATCCGCTTATCCGTCGAACAGCAGGTGTTGGTCGGGGACAAGGCTAGCTTGGCTATCGTAGAAGCTATCGGAGTTGTGCGTGATCTTTTATGTCCACATGCATCGTGGAGTCACTGCGGGGGGCGCTTTCGGCTGATGCTAGATGTCGTGCGATATCATCAAGGACCACATAGTGATCTCCCGCTCCCCGATCGCTGACTTCAAGTCAGTCAAAAACGAGACAGAGATTGAAGGTAAGAAAGAAGCCTTGCATTCGCTATAGTGTAAGGCTTATAAGACTACTGCACGCAGGATTCAGGCAGTGCCATATCCGCGACGGTGCAGCGCTCGTGCGGTATTTTGCGTGGCTAGAAGAAAAGCTAGAAGCTGGCGTGCAGCTGTCGGAAAGCCAGGCTGCTGATCAGCTTGAGAAATTCCGCTCGTAAGTGATGCTTGCATTTTACTCCTCATGTTGATTCGTAATTTGGATATTTGTATAGAGAACTTGATTTGTTCCGCGGTTTGTCCTTCACAACGATATCCTCGACCGGGCCGAACGGCGGTACGTCTCGCGACGGTTGCTCGTCTTGGACTTCGCGCTCACTATGTTTACTGCAGCCATTATTCATTACTCGCCCGACCCCAATGACTGTGCCATCGTTCGCAAAGACCAGGTGAAATACATAGTATGCTTTGAGGCGTTTGCTCAAGTTCTGCGGATAGATCTACCTCTGCGACTCCGGCGGGCAATATCTAGACGGCACGACCGACGTCACACGTACTCTGGTGGGTACACCCGTTGTCTTCACGAGTATGCAGGCTTGAGTCTAGATTGCTAGCACTTCGGCATTCCTACGGCAGAAGAACGGCGTGCGTTCACACGTGTCTTACAAGGCCATATTGCGATTGACTCTGCGGTCTTCCCCAACGGTACTTCTGGTGCGTATTCACTGTCGTTCCCCACCCCTGTCGAACTTAACGCGAAGTGTCGCAGGGTACATCATGTAGGTCGACTCCTGTGCACATGTAGTGTATGTACTAAGGGGATATGTTGTAGCGACTCCTTCGCGCGGAGGCCATTATGGGAAGACGGGCTAGGTAAAAACATTTCCCCGTCCTAACACCGCAACTCCGCCATACTCACCGAAACACGCTCTAGACTACCGGTGAAAATAGAAGTCTGTCTCAATCACATCGCAACCACTCATCTTCCTTTCTATGCGTCCCAGTCATGGCACAGGTCATGGCGTCGGTATGTTCTTCGTCATGCTACTACATACTCCTCAGCTGACTTCGCAATTCTTGGCTAGGGCATTTCTTGAATGTTCACGAAGGTAATCTCTTGGCTGAGTCACTCACAGAGAAGGCTCGGTTGGACTGATATTCAGACGGCAGGTCCGCACGGTATTGGTGTCCGCATCAGTACGTCTTCTTAACATAGACCGTTCCGAAGAAGCCGCTGACGTGCCTGGGTCCAGTCTATAACAATACACCTTTGAAGCCCGGCATGACGGTGTCTAATGGTGAGTGGAGCAGGTACTTCCGAGGGTGCTGCCCTCATTCATTCCTTTGTATAGAGCCCGGCTATTACGCGGACGGTCGGTTTGGAATCCGCATCGAGAATGTCGTTGTTGTGCGTAACGCCGATACACCGAACAACTTCGGGGACAAGGGCTATCTCAAGTTTGAGCACGTCACTTTGGTATGTCTTATGCAAGGCGGATACACTTGGCGAGGTCACACCTTTTACAAACTGCTTCCAGTGCCCTATTCAGAAGAAGCTCGTGGATGCTGCCTTGCTTAGCGAGCGAGAACGAGCGTGGTTGAACGCTTACCATGCGGAGATTTTAGGCAAGGTCTCCCCTCTGCTACAGGATGACCGGCGTGCACTCAGCTGGCTCGAGCGTGAGTGTTCTCCATTGGTACAGTAGTATTACACATGCGCCAGACTAGGGTCCAGATACCCCATGATCATGCCCAAGTTGTCTGAGGTAATGCGACGTTATGCACTTGGTCCGGGACTGGTGTGCTTCTGCTTCCGATGATAACACCGCTGCAGACGACCCGCGCGCGAAGACCAGCGACGAGGGCCTCCTTGAGACGATCGGCGATGCACTTATGCGTTGCAGGCATGAGCCCGTCCAATTGTAGTTGGAAGTGGAAGTGAAACGTTACGGATAGAAGCGGGCGTGTTTTGCAGAGTTCAGCGAGGATCTCGTCCAGACGTGCCCAGTCGATGAAATTTAGGTCAAAGTCTGGGGCGCGGAACAGGCTGAATTGCAGCTTGATCTCGCGCAGGAAGGGGGACGTGATTCGCGAGAGGCACCCGGGCACGGAAGGATACCAGACATCACGCCGTCCCGGGGCGTTCTGTAAGCCAATGTCGAGGTGCGCCAGTCGTACGTTATTTGAGAGGTCTAGTTCGGCTAGGACTATAAGGAGGCGAAACGTAAGATTAACGTACAGAGTATGAGGTCACGCGCGCGCTTACAGTCTTCATCCCACAACGTAAGCCGCAGGTGCTCGAGTGATTCTTCAGCCTTTCGGAGCAATTCCATGAGGATTGGACGCTGGGGGTACTTTCCGCTTGAGTCCCACTCAAACCGCCGTAGCCGCAGGTCGAACGGCGGCCTTAGCAGCCAGTCCAGCACGACTGTAGGGCCGTACAGATATGACATGCTGAGCTGCTCGATGCGGATCTTACACTGTCCTTGCTCGAGCTCGAGCTCGGGAGGGGGTGGGTGGCTTGGAGAGGGCGAGTGATCGCCCCACCACACGAGGTACGACATCTCAAGGGTTATGAGCTGCGGGAAGGACGTGATCGTCTGCAGGAGCGCGTCTGCGGTAGCGAACATGAGTGAGGAGAGGTGCAGCTCCTTGAGGTTCGGCGAGAAGCACAGGATGCAGTCCTTCGTGCTTTCATTGGCGGCAAGGAGCTCCCAGTCGACGTGCTCGAGGCGAAGGCAGTTCACATGACAGAGCTTTGGGAGCAGCTTGGGCATCCAGTAGCAGAGCCAGCGACTGCCGCCTTCCGCGGGCTCGCCACCGGCGTCGACGAACTCAGAGGGCGGCGTGATGATGCTGAGGTCGCGGATACAATCGGCGATGGCAGTGGGCGCGGTGCCAGACGCGTTCAGCGCCTGGTGGAGGCGCGCGCAATCGTGAGGTCCCTTGAGCTTTACCGCCTCAAAGAGATGCAGGCGCGTCGTGGGGACCCATCCACGGCATGTCAGACTGCATGCGATGAGAGCGTGGGGGTCGTCCCAGAGATAGTCAATAACATGGTCGCACAGCTCGGGAGGCAGCTCTCTGGGGGACATCTGCAAGGACTACTGTCAATGAAGAGGGTTTCTGCTGGAGTTGCCTCCTACTCACCGTAGTTTCAACGGACGAGAACATAGTGCAAGCACTAAGACGCGAAGTCTAGAATTTAATGAGACGCTGCAGCCTTGGTACTGAGCAAATGGGGAGAGGGAAGACGTATGTAATGTAAGACAAGCGTGATCCATGGACCACGGAAGCTATTTATGACAGGTCGCCACTCGGCATAGATGTCTGTGAGAGATGTGAGGGTATCCATCTGAGTCCATCAGCCTGCGCATACAATACGGCACGGCAACTACCGACCCATGCGAAAAGCGAGAACTCGAGAAGTGACGGAATTCGAAGCAAATAGCATTCAATTGAATGATTCAGAGTATCCATCCAATGCGCGATCTTCTAGCTACTTACCATAACGCCGTTCGTGATCGTTCGACGCTTGCTGAACTTGCGCTCTTTCTCCGCCGACTGCATCTCAGGTGCAAGTACTTCCCGTCGACGACTCGAAACAGGAGATTCTCCGTCCGAGATGCTGTGCGTCGACCTCTGTTCTTCTACCAGGCTCACTGTGGCATTGAAACCTAAGGCGAATTTCTCGAAGATGGAATGCTCACCGCCGATCTACAAAGTGAATTTACTAGGCCATTGCAGGATATACGCCTGAAATACTGTGAAGACCCCTTTTGATTCCTTGAAGGATCACTAGTTGCAATAAAATGCGCCACTAGGCGTACACCATGCATCTCAAGTGATGCTTGATGCTTACTTACTTGGGCGAATATACAGGAAAGTGACCGATTTCTAAGTAAAGGTAAGCTGGGGCTTATCAAACAGGTTTGTGTGGGAAGTCCAGAAAATAAGAGACTGTACTAATCCCCGATAGACATTATTATTGCATTACATACAAGTTACTGTGAAAAAAATTTGATGCTCATAAATACATGCCCGCGCGTACAAATTAGTGTGCGTCGATGGATGTGAAATTCCCTTTTATTTATTTACTCGTTTTACCCTGGTCGGTGATTTCCATATGCTACAGCAAAACCAATATTGATAGACCTCCCCTCGCAAAGTATACACATCAGCAAAGTGGGGCAGAAGCTCGCGGCAGGGGTCGGCAGTGGTGCAGATACGTCGACGAGCGGCCGATGGGCTACTGAGGATCGTGAGGTAGACGCTCGGTGTAATCCTCTCGTCCTCTCGCCGTCATTGTTAGGATGGGCGATATATCCATCCTCAGAAAGAATTTGGTGTATAATACATGTCTGACTCCATGACTAATGGCCAGATTAAGGAAGCTACTGGTATCGCAGGGTTTGTCGCTGTCTACCTTTATTTGCAGAAGTAGAGAGCGACGATGTAGACCTCGACCCATAGACGAATATCGAGACATCGGCGTGGGTTACGACTATTTATGGCTGCCGTGAACAACACTGAGATCTCTGGGGGATGAGGGTACGTCACCCCCGAGGTGCCGAGCACCGCTATGCTCCATGCGGCCTATCTGTACTTTTTGCGAGGGAGGTCTATCAATATTGGTTTTGCTGTATTGTAAGTGTCGCGCAGCTTTCCCTGATGCGACTTGATGCGTCTCTTTCGCATCATTCAAAATAAGTATCCCTGTGAGAGTAAATTCTTGCGACAGATCTGCCTTCCCTCTCTCGGGACACCAGCTGACATGTGGGGTTTAAACTTTTGCATGAGAAAATGAGGATGTCGCTTGCAAGATCTTGTCGAAGACTTCTATTTGAGCACTATTCGCCTGCAGAGCGATATTTTAGTGTTGCCGTAGGACGTTGTAGCAAGAATGCCCACTTTCGATAGTGAAATCAAGCGCCGATTACCGCCGACTGTCTCCGGATATTGCCGGCTAGCAGAGAATTTGCCCGTCATCATTTCAAGGTCACTTGTGGCGTTGATACCTGAGCATTGACTTCACGCATCATGCTGCTCAACTCAGGAATCTTTCACAGATCTCATTGGCACAACTTGACGTATACTCACGATGCACCTGCATATGTCCTCAAGCATACACAGCCATCATTTCCCGCTCTGATAGCATAGGCTGCTGTGCCCACGTCGCTCCATATGATTCCGAGTTGACAGGCTCCTCGAACTGTACTTGGCGGAGGTTCAATTCATTGCACGGCAGGTCATGTGGTATCATTTGACGATCAGAGACTCCGCGCGATAGCATAGATTTCAGCTATCTCTTCTGTGATGCAACAACCGCGAATGGTAAGGTCCACGCCAGAACGCGCCGCACACTTATGGACTAATTATCGACCGAGCGATAGTCATGTCTTCTGCAGTTTCATTGGCGCGCCCTCGCGTGCAAAACGGGATATTTGAGAATGTCACAGTGACCTTTGCCCTCTGCCATCCCGATCTCACCGGACTGGCGCCACACATACATGTCAGTGCCTCGTACACTTAAAATGCAGTATTTTAGCTGACAGTGTATTATGGAGTCTAGCTGGTCAAGATGGTCATGTAGAGCCTTTGCAGCGCCGGACAGATATCGGAGCTTGATAGAATGCTTCATTGATACGAGCGGCGAGAAAATGTTTTCATGAGATACTGGAACAAATGAAGAAGATCGCCGGTTCTCGATTGGGCGTCTACCTTTAGCGTCTTGGCTACAGAACAAATCTGTCCAATCAATATTTAAGTGTCCTCTGAGTCCGAGGCTGGGAAGCATCACCGCGAATCGAGTAGAAGACCGCCCGACGAGAATAGCCCCTCCAGCTATATAAGCCACCCGTACGGTCGCACTTCAATGCCGCCGTCCGATTCCTCCCTCTGCCACCCCTCCGTATCATCACTCTCATCATGGCGATTGTATCCAGAGTAGCCATCGTTACAGGCGCAGCACAGGGTATCGGCCTCAGCATCGCTCTCCGCTTGGCCGACGATGGCCTCGATGTTGCCGTGAATGACACAGCGTCTAAGAGCGAACAACTAGAGGATGCCGTATCTCGGATCCGAGCCAAGGGTCGACGAGCGATCGCCGTTTTGGCGGATGTAACGCAAGAAACGCAGGTCGAAGACATGGTTTCTCAGGTTGTCGAGCAACTGGGCAGTCTCGATGTGGCGAGTCTACTTTTGCGTGATACGTTGCTTGGGATGGTCGTACTGAATCTTGTCAATTAATGTTCTAGATGGTCGCCAATGCGGGCGTCCTAGTTGTCCAGCCCTTGATGGAAGGTCAGTAGCATCTTATTCAATGATGAAATTGCCATTACTCATTTTCCCCAGCATCAGCAGAGGATTGGGACCGGGTGATGGCGGTAAATGTCCGCGGCATCATGCTCTGTTACAAATACGCGGCGACACAGATGGTGAAGCAGGGACGAGGCGGCAGAATTATCGGTAGGATATCTCAGCTCGCACTCCTGGCTATCTCACATGTCAGCTATACAGGCGCGTCGTCCGTCGCTGGCAAAAAGGGTATGCAATTGGAGCACACCACCGGGGACGTTCACTTATGATCCGTACAGGTTGGGCAGGATTATCTGCGTATTGTTCATCTAAATTTGCCATACGAGGTCTTACTCAAAGCGCAGGTTTGTCGTCATGCGTCATATCGGTTTAAAGCCGTCTAACTAGGAGGTTTCAGCTGAAGAACTGGCGAAGTACAAGATCACAGTGAACACGTATGCGCCCGGAATCATCAGGTCTTCGATGGGTACGTGCTCATGAGTATACGCAATGGCAAGCCATACCAAGTTCTACTTGCCCCTTGTTAGCAAAAACCTTGGCTCTTGGACTGGAGGTGCGTCCTTATCGATTTTTACTGCGATGTTTTGTCCTGAGGTCGCATCAGGAATGCTGTATGCCGGCGGATCTGCCGTTGGCTGAGCCCGAGGTGGTTGCTGCTGTGGTCTCCTTCCTCATCAAACCCGAGTCATATTTCATTACCGGTACGTCGCCTTACCTGTATTGACTCTACAAATATGGGGTATTGACTTGCCCTCAGGCCAATCCATATCGCCGAACGGCGGAGCCATTTTTGATTGAATGTTGCGATGCACCCGGCCTTTGCTATTCATATTGGACGCGATTCGGTAACGTAGTGACTTTTTGTACATGTTAGACGGCTTCATCGTATCTCCTGCTAAGGAGTATGCTATCTAAACCTCACCTAGTTTTTGTAGATCAAATAACAATGTCTTATATACTAGGACCTCCTCGCTTGTACCGCAACAGTCATGGCTTGAGACGGAGCGCGGACACATCAGATACTGCGAATATCAAAGCGTTCGGTGAGCAGGAATGTACCCTATGAGCGCGTATCGAGCCCTTTCGCATTATCGTGTCAGAACAAGGTAAAGCTGAACGCTCTCGCATTGCCACACTACTGTGATCATCTGTCTAAAACGAACTTGCTTCTGAGGTTCTAGACGCGATATATCAGCGGAAGCCATAGAGCGAATAGTTCCGAGATGCTGCGGGCGCATGCATCGCACCCTCGGCGATCAATCAATCTCATCCGGCGAGGGCGACATTGTGTGAGTCGTGAATTCATCTCATTCGCTTATCGTATAAGCTTCACATGCTGATTGTGCGCGATCCCCTCGTTCAGCATATCTAAGCGCATACCTCCCAGGACGTCTTTTTTTGCGTCCCGCATCCTGCGCTCATGTCAGAGTCAAGCTATACTCCGTGTGTCGCGCTGGTCACTGGCGCAGCGCAAGGCTTGGGACTCAGCATCGCGCTACGGCTTGCGGACGATGGCTTCGACGTTGCGGTCAATGATCTTCCTCCAAACGAAGAAGCGCTCGCGAGTGTAGTCGCGCAGATCAAGGCCAAGGGCCGGCGAGCTGTGCCATTGCTTGCAGATGTCACCAAGGAAGAAGAAGTGAGGGACATGGTGTCGGGTGCAGTGGACCTGCTCGGCGGTTTAGACGTGGTGAGCACGGAAATTGGCTCAGCGAGTACCGCGCGCCACCCTCATCTCATGCGGCGTGCTCAGATGGTCGCCAACGCGGGGATTGTCTTTGTCCGTCCGCTCACGGAGAGTCAATTGATTGTGATGCAGTGAAAAATCTGCCATGGCTTGTTGATATGCATACAGACTCTGTCGAGGAGTGGGATCGAATCATGTCCGTGAACGTGCGCGGCGTAATGCTGTCGTATAAATACGCAGCCTTACAAATGATCATGCAAGGCCGGGGTGGACGGATCATAGGTAGAATCAATGTTCATCCTTGATGGTATGGCAGACGCTTAACTGCATATATTTTTAGGTGCGGCGTCCACTGCTGGCAAAGCAGGTTGTTGTAATCTAGCAGTGCATATCAAACCAAGTATTTACTGATATCATTCAGGTTTTCATGGTCTCTCGGCGTACTCCTCCTCGAAGTTTGCTGTGCGGGGTTTGACTCAGAGTGTAGATATGTTGCAGTCCATCGCGCGCGCGAGAGTATTTGTTCCTTGACTACATTATCATATCAGCTTTGGAGTTATTGCCGCACAAGATCACCGTAAACGCATATGCGCCGACTATTCTGAGGACTCCCATGGGTATTTCCCGCCTATTGTCGAGCTGTGTAGTTGTACGCCTGAGTTGACATCTTTCGTGTTATAAGCCTCCACGTTGGTAGCCGGCTGGGAGGTAAGAACCGTGTACTCAGTTGTCGTTGCCTTGTCGAGAAATGGTTATGCAGGCATATAATATCAAGGGCGGAGCTCCAGCCGCTGAGCCAAATGTTGTCTCCAGCCTGGTGTCCTACCTAGCGAAACCAGAGGCCTATTTCATCACTGGTACGTGCTTCAGCGCAACCATTCTTGCCATAATCTGTACAACTTGAAATGCACGTCCACAGGTCACACAATATCGCCTAACGCAGGCGCACTCGTGGACTGAGATGACATGCGGAAGCATCTATCGCCATAAGTCACAGAGGTACATAATACTTGAACACATCGTATTGTTTGTTCCGGATATACTCTGCAACCACTGTGTGGTGCAACGACCGCACGTCAGTGTCGTCGATCTCCCCGAATCGGCAAATTGCTATATTCTGCGCCGACACTAAACGGCAAAAGGTGGCCATCGAGACACATGAAGCTTTCTAGTAGCCTGTGGATAGTATAAATATCAAAGTTTAACGAAGAGACACAGAGGTGACACAACACAAATGCCTGAGTCACTAGCAGTCTGTACTAGCAGGCTCAGTGGGCAATTAGCTGTCACGCTTGAAGTTAAACCACTACGTTTCGTTCTGCTAGATTTAGTGTTCACTCTCCAGCTTGCCTTCGTCAGTGCCGCCACCTTGGATCAGCCAAGGTACGTCCGTCACACTCAGCAACAGTAGCATGGCACTTGCTCACCGCAAGGCATATACTGATTATATGCTGCCAGCAGGATTGTTATATCTTCGCCAAGCAGGTCCCACCAGAGTGGTACCAGCTATCTGGTGCACCACAGCGCACGGGTGCCTATAATTGTCAGCTGCGAACAAGCAAAAGCCGGTTTGTTGGTTCATGTATCTCACCTTCTGCTCATGCATATCAAATGCATACAGCCAATTCACGACCCTTCCATTCTTATGGCTTCCTATCGATACTCCTAATATTAGCAGGCGCCCAGGTAAGTCGGGACAGAGTTTGCCTCTTCGGTTGTCATTCACCGAGCGCCTTACCTTCCGTCATGGATAGCTACTAGCACATGAGACTTCACCGTCTCTTGTAAAAGGTATCATGGCGGTTTGCAACATTGGCAAGTTCGTTTTCAGGCCTATTACAGTCGAAATCTGTCAGCGAATAGAAGTCGCGAACTCGAAGCAACATCATGTGGCCGTCGTGCGATACCTTCCGTCCAATTCAAATTCAATAACTCCTGTTCTGCTTAAGTACCACTACCGTCGTGCAGTGACAAAGCGCATTGAGGTCGGTGACCCCAGGCTCCGCATACCCTCTAAGCCATGTAACCCCTCACCCTTGTGACCGGCGCCGCATGAGGGCTAGGGTTGAGCGTCGTTCTACGTCTTGCGAGTGATGGCTTCGATGTCGCGGTCAACGATACCCCGCCCAACGCAGAACTGCTCGAAAGCGCTGTCTCTAAAATACAAGCCAAAGGCAGGAAGTCATTCGCAGTACTCGCGGACGTTACACAAGAATCGGAGGTCAAGGATATGGTAGCTCGAGTGGTATATGTTCTAGGTGGCTTGGACGTGGTAAGATTCTGACTCAAAGGTAGCCCAAGTAGGTCAATGATCCAGATTTAACCCTTAAATCGTATAGATCGTTGCAAATGCAGGCATGACCTTCGCTCGTCCTCTGATTGAGAGTAAGTCTGGGCGCCGATGATGTGGAGTACAAGGTCACAATATTGTACATATGCGAGCAGCCACAATGGAGGATTGGGACCGCTTGATGGCGTTGAACATGCGCGGCGTAATGCTGTCGTACAAATATGCTGCCATGCAAATGATCAAACAAGGCCGCGGTGGAAGAATCATAGGTATTGATTGGATCACTCCCGGTCAGTTGCAGGTAATGTCCACTAATCTTGAGGCCTATAGGTGCAGGCTCGACGGCATCAAAGAAAGGCAATGCTATACTCGTTATGCGGCTCCAAAATCGAGCTGACATACACTGGTATCTCAGGTGCAGCGGGATTCTCGGCCTACTGCTCATCTAAATTTGCTGTGAAAGGGTTGACACAGAGTGCAGGCTAGCTATTTATCCTATACTTCCAACTACTTACCTCTCAAAGCAGGGTTGTAACAGCTCTTGAACTCGCGGAGCACAATATCACAGTTAATGCATATGCGCCCGGTCTTATCAACACTTCAATGGGTGAGTGCTATCCTCGCGTTCACACAACACGACGAATTGCTATACCTTGCCACCGTCTAGCACCCATTGTCCTGAAAGGCCGAAAGGTCATTCATACTTTGTGCGGCATGGCTACAATACTGAACTGTTCTCAGGCATATGGATCTAAGCACAGCGGTGTAAACATCCCGCTCGCCGAACCGGAGGTTGTATCTAGCCTGGTATCCTATTGGTGAAGCCTGAGGCCTACTTCATCACCGGTACGCATGCCATCACTGTAGCAGCTATTACACCCATGCGCTGAGCAACTCAACGGTCCGTCTCCAGGTCAAACAATCTCACCCAACGGCGGTTCGGTCTTAGACTAAAGCATGCTACTGGCTGCACCAACCCCTTAACCGGGAGTTGGTTCGGTGTCTTGAGGCTTCGCACCCGCCGCTTGCGCTTCGTTGGGAGAGACCGTGCTGTATAACATACCACTTTGTGCTGCCTTCAAGTTTCAACCAGCGATGCAAGAGGTCTCTGCTACGTCTTTGCATCTTGTACCTATATGTAACAAATTGAAGACGATGTCCAGACTCCAATCTCAGTTGATCGCGTGTCAATGATGCGGATTTACGGTTTACCTGTAATCGCGTCACGAGAACATCGCCATGTGAACGACGGGATCGTGTTTGGCCCGTGACAATTGCCTAGTCATGAGAGGAGCTCAAATTCAGACACATCTTCCCAGTGCACCTCGGCAGATAGGGTCTGGTACGTGCGTGCTTTGGGTGCTCATCCGTGGTGATGCTCCCATGCATTACGTAGCGAGTGTCCTTCGCCAGTCAGAGACCGGCAGTCTACACTTCCTCCCTCACCGTGCCTCAGGCTATGTCTCCCATCCGCATAGCGATAGTGACTGGTGCTGCTCAGGGCTTGGGGTTGAGCATTGCTCTGCGACTCACAGACGATGCATTCGACGTTGCTGTGAATGATATTCCACAGAAGAGCGACCAGCTTGCAGACGTCGTGTCTCAGATCGAAGCCAAAGGAAGAAGAGCAGTGGCACTGCCCGCGGACATCTCTGATGAGCAGAGTGTGCAAGACATGGTGCGAAGTGTCGTCGAGAAACTGGGTGGACTAGACGTTGTCCGTTGAGAGGTTACCGAGATGCATAGCAACCCTACTGACACTGCTTGATCATAAAGATGGTCGCAAATGCAGGCATTGCCCTGCATAAGCCTTTCATCGAAAGTGATTGGACCACAAACATTCTGTGGGGCTAAAGCGTTGAGAGCATCATTTGCAGCTTTAACTGAGGAATGGGACCGTATCGTTGCAATCAATCTACGGGGCGTCATGCTCTGCTACAGATATGCAGCATTACAGATGATAAAGCAAGGCAGGGGCGGAAGGATCATCGGTAGGCCCACCCACTTACTACGCTTCAGCGATCCTGTGCGCTAACAACAGTCTGCAGGTGCAAGCTCTCAGGCCGGAAAGATAGGTATGATGAGTAGCCCACAGAACCAAAGCCAGAGAATGAACAAAGCGACAGGAACGACGAACCTTTCCGCTTACAGCGCAACCAAGTTTGCTGTGAGAGGCCTCACGCAGAGTGCAGGTGAGCCGTACTTTGCTTCAAGCGTGCACGAGTCGCAAATGTAACACGATCGCAGCCCTGGAGCTTGCCCCACATGACATCACCGTGAATGCTTACGCTCCTGGGTTTATAATCACAGACTTGGGTGAGTAGCCCTCTCGAAGCAATTCCTTCAGCCGAGTCGCTTCAGCGTTGAGACGACTATGGTTCAGCTAACCATCCCGATGATGCCAAATACGGCTTGAAGCCTGGTGCAACCGTCAAGAAGGCAAGTGTGGACGATCACCGACAATTCACAAGGCCAATGATTCTAAACCCTGTATCAGATGTTCGGTCTGCCGGCGGACTCACCGGAAGCTGGACCAGAGGTCATCGCTAGCATTGTGTCCTATCTAGCGAAGCCCGAGTCGTATTTCATCACAGGTGGACTTTCACAATCTTGGAGCCCAGAGCAAGAAATGCTGACGTTCAACAGGCCAGACGATCCTAGTGAATGGCGGCGTCATCTTTGACTGATGATAGAAGTACTATCATAGTGGCAGGCCAAAATAGTCTGAGGATCTATGCATGATGTCCAACTATCAATCGATATATTCGTACCAACATCTCCGTTCGCTGCGATAGAATAAATTACAGATGCACAGATCGTCTAGCAATGGAAGCCCTATGAATTGCGAGTAAGTACAGTGGGTCGATCAGTGAATCATTGGCAAGAAGCGTGCAATTCAAAGGGCAGGTAGGTAAATGGGCGTATACACGAACAAAGGAGGGAAATCAACGATAGCAGACAGCACAATCACGACTTAGCGTCAATAACATATGGTGCAGGTGTCGATGATCCTGGTGTAACAGGGGTGATGGCTCCCTTCACATCGCTGATCCAGGTAGCCGGTGTCGCGAGCCCTGGCGTTACTGGTCGCGAGGGGTTTGGCGTGTTCGCTTGGGTGTTCGCCTGTGATCGATTATGTGCCATGTGGGCCCGCACGAGATGGCCGGCCGCGAGCGCGCTGATGAGCGACAGCTCGCCAGCCATGACAGCGGATGCGATGATGCGTGCAAGCTGCTGTGCGTTCTGGCCCGGATTGGTAGGGTGTGCGCCTCTTAGGCCGAGCAAATCCAGTACTGCTTGTTGTGGGCCGAGAACTGTGCCGCCACCAACGGTCCCGACTTCAATACAAGGCATAGTGACGGTCATGAGCAGATCTTCGCCGCCGTTGGTTCTAAACCAGAAGGTCAGGTTCGCATTCAAAATGACCATTACAAGAAACTCACGGTTCCATTAGCGTCATACACTGTGAGCTCTCAACGTTCTGCGCCGGGTCCTGACCAGTGGCCAAGAACATCGCCGTCAAGATGTTGGCAGCGTGCGCATTGAAGCCACCAATCGAGCCAGCCATTGCACTACCAACAAGGTTCTTCTTGGTGTTGAGATTGCAGAGCGACTCGACAGTGGTCTTGAGCACGCTCTTGACGATCTTGCCAGGAACGACAGCCTCCGCAACAATGCTCTTACCGCGACCCTCGATCCAGTTGATAGCGGCCGCCTTCTTGTCAGTGCAGTAGTTGCCCGAGAGCGCGAGAACGACCATTTCAGGGAACTCCTTCGCCATAGTGTCGAGCGCCTTCTCCGTCGCCTTCGAGATCATGTTCATGCCCATGGCGTCACCGGTCCGAGTCGCGAAGCGAACAAAGAGCGTCCTGCCGGCCATCGCGCACTTGATGTTTTGGAGCTTAGCGAAGCGAGACGTCGACTCGAAGGCCTCCTTGACAGTGGCGTAGCCCTCTGTCGACTCCACCCATGCCTTAGCTTGGGCAGCGAGAACGATCGATGGGAAGTCAATAGCAGGACCACGTGTCATGCCATCGTATGTGAGGACAGTCGTAACACCACCACCGGCGTTGAGAGCCTTGCAGCCACGAGAGGTCGAAGCGACAAGGGTACCCTCCGCAGTCGCCATGGGGATAGGGTAGAGCTCACCGTCTACCTTCAGGGGACCAGCGACACCGAGAGGGATGGGCATGTATCCGATGACGTTCTCGCAGCAGGCACCCATAACACGCGAGTAGTCGTAGTGGCTCATGGGTACCTCCGACGTCTCGAGCGTTTTAGTTTTTGAGGCTCGCGCTAGATTAAAAGCATTAGTTGATTACGTCATAGATCGAGCCTGCATGAGACTTACAGATCAGAGCACGGCGGACCAGGACAGCCCGTTCAAGGTCACCAAGCATCTTCTCCAGAGCATACGGCGCGATCTTGCCGTTCTGAGCGAGCAAGATGACTTCCTCGTCATTCAAAAGCGAAAGCGCGACCGTGACAGGGCGGGGACCGTTCTCGAAGATATCGATGCATTCTTCAAGCGATCGAACGTTATCGCGACGCGAGACCTTCTTGTCATCGCCCTCGTTGTCGCTGCCAGGTGACGAATCGCCGGGAGTGGGGAGCAGGTGCACCGCAGCCTCACGAAGCTTCATGTCGACGCTCGCGAGGTTCAACGGCTCTGTGATGGCAGTATGGACAATCTCCCTCTTCGGAGCAGGAGCAGGGGCAGGCTCCACTGCAGGCGCAACAACGACAGGAGGGACAACAGCCGGCATGGCGAAAATGGGTGCGGAAGGTACATGGGCTGGCTCGTCGTCCTCTTCCTTCTCCGGCCTGACCCTCGAACGCACTCGTGAGCGGAAGCGCACGCCTTTGTCTCGTACAGCTTTCAGCGCAGCCATGCCAGAACCGGCGGCGATGCCCTTCAGCAGGTAGCCGTTAAGCGCGACGCTGATCGCGAGGAGCAGCACGATCCCCTTGGATACCACAGGGTCGCCAACGAGGGCGGTCCATGTCGACATGAAGTTTTCAAGCACCTCTGTCTTCGTAGACGAAGAAGTGGAGGCCGGAACAACACGCAGGTAGACGGGTGGGGCAACTTTCACGATCAGCTCCGAGTCTTCGCCTGAAGGCACACCTGCCTTCTCCGCTGCAGCAAGACTGGTCAAGATGCTAGATATGGCGGGGTTGGTGATGTCGACTAGGGGTGCAGGGGGAATAGCGTCGGCGGCTGTGCGAACCGAGTGCTTGTTGTAACGCCCGGCAGCGGTGACGGGAGTAAGGGGAGTGCACCAGTTGAGGATGTGAAGCGTCAGGAAGGATGCGATCTAGGGAACAATTAGCTACACGTAGAACCCCAAAGCACAATAATACTCACCAGAAGAAGCTTCAATCGGCTCATCGGGTTCTCATCCACAGCATGCGCCTTGTGACCCTGCGTCTCAGGAAGTAGAGAACCCTTGACCCCCAACAAAGCGGCCTTCACGCGCTCGCTAGGGCTCTTGCGGATTACCTCTGACCTCGCCGAACGAACGAGGGCCGAGCGCACACCGTTGCCAGAACCGTTGACGACGGCGGTGGTGCGGGATCGCGACATCTGGCGAACAAGCTTGACACGGCGTACCTAGAAGAGAAAACAGGAGGTCAGACATTGCAACGACGACAATTAGATGGTCATGAGCCGAGCCGGAAACGGATCCGCCGTCATAGGAGGCCCTCATGGCACGTGAGGGTCACGTGACGCCCCCAGGTGACGCACTATGACCCACAGCTAGAACAGCATCAAAAATGGTGAGGATCGCCAACACATACCTCAATCATGACAGTGAGCATTGCTGCATAGAGCGTGCAGAGCATCAGGCAGTCCATAGTCAGCGCGATTGTGGCAACGGAACAAAATTCCTTGAGGCCGCCTACACCGCTGTTAACTCCGACGAGGAGCACAGCAATCTCAAGCGCGTAGTCCCTTAGGATGGTGTTGCCGACCCGATCGAGCGCCTCAAGCACGACATCGCCAGCAGGCTTCAGACGGCCGTCTTCCTGGGGCTTGAGCGTCTGCGGGTGCGCGAGGACCGCGCGCGCAAGGCGGAGCGGCTTCTCGAAGCCAACCGTACACACCAGGAACGGGAGCGCCTCGGTCATCGCGATCGGGTCAAGCGGGATGTCGAGATACCGGCAGAGCGGAAGGGTGAACAGGAACCCCGTCACCGAGGAAAGGAAGATACCCGTCGATAGCCAGAAGTTCGAACCCAGCGCGCGCGAGGACAGCCAGAGGCGCAGGAACGTGGCGTGCATCAATATGTAGCCGAGCAGCACCACGATGATGTCCATGGAGTCGGCTTTCTGTCAGGCCGTCAGAAAAATGACGATATTTTCGGATCTGAACGAGGCTCGCGTACCTTGGTGAGCTCCCAGAAGCGCAGGAACGCGGCACGGAGGGCATATGCCACCCACTTACTGCTCTTCATTTCGCCGATGGTTTCCTCGCGCTTCGCGCCGTGTAGATCGTACTCGAGGCCATCCACGGTGACAGACTTGACATGGCGCAGAGCGGCGAGCCAGTCTTCCCTTGCGCCGGGTAGGAAGGAAAGCGTAAGCGTAGACGAGGTCGAGTCGGAAGACGTGGCGACGAAGCACGGCACAGATGAGAGATTCGACGCGGGGTGGTAGCAAGCAGAGGTGTAGGGCTCGTCAGATAGCCCAGTGAGCTGCTCCGGCAGGTGCTGCGTGATTTGGGAAAGGACAGAGGGCTTCGATCCGAGCTCCGGCACGGCTTTCTTCCTGCCCTCGAGCCTGAACACGAACTGCTGAAGCTCCACCGCCTTTGTTTCATCGCCAAGTTGTTTCCACTCGCGTGGGCTGACACCAACCCATTCGTCGCCATTGAGTCGGGCGTAGGCGGGGCGAATGGCCGTAGGGTAGGTCGGGGCGAAGAACGACGAGTGTTTAATGCCGTTCAAGATGTGGAAGTAGGCCAGCATGCCCAGGACGAAGACGAAGACGATGGACTCGATAGGGAAGAAGACATTATGGGTCGCGAGAGGCCGGACGAGGGCGCGCATCTTGGTGCGACGGGGGAGGGATGTCGAAGCGGAATATATGTGAATGGGTACCAATTACCAGGGGTGCCTCAATCTAAAGCGAGCGTTATAAAAAGCATGCAGAAAACGCGGCGTATCAGCGATTCCATCCCACACGTCGTACGAAGAGGTATGGCAAGCGGGGAAATGCTGCGGTTTTAGAACTCACCGAGACCGCCTGTCAGAACTTATCGTTTGCTCTATGACAAAAATATCCCAGTCCGAGGCACGTCTGCGAACAAAGAACGACGACGACGACGAGGATGGCGGGGGTCGTCGCGGGTGCGGGAAACGGTAGTGACAATGACGGGGCCAACAATAAATACGCTGGGTTTATGGTCGCATGGGTGGAACCACTTTTCCCATTGGCGCGCGTATTGCTCCGGGACTGGCACTGCTCTCCAGCGCTAACCCTTTATGGAAGTTCTCCTAGCAATGTCTCATCATCTCGGCAACGTGTAATTTATCCCAATCTCCGAACAACTAGTACTCAAACCCCCTTTTCTCCGTCTCATGACAGAACCAGTCATAGGATTGAGTCAATTGTGTCTGCAACGTCGATCCTCGCAGGTGCAGTCTAAGTACTATGTCTCTCCGCGAATTAACATCACACCCGGGACGGACTCATCCCCATCACAGTAGCGTCTACACATCAGCGTTCCTGAAGTCAACAGTCGGAGCCTATGCTCAATGGACATAGGCCGTATCTCTATGATATCTTAGCCATATCACTCAGCGGCGACAAGGCGCCGCACAATGGCACGATGTTGTGAGCGGTAAGCTTTTGTGACGAATAGAGTCGTGTGCGGATAGTGTCCAACAAGTGTCGCGGTGTGCGATTGCGTGCGGACTGACTCCGGACATAACAGGCTACTGATGATAGCGCGATCTCCAATACTCCGTCATCCACGCAACATCAGATGGATGGTCGGGGTGTACTGTAATTGCAAACAGTCGCCTCTCCATTCCTCGTCGGAAGGAACCGTCTCCGTCGTCGGAATGTGTCTCCTATTGTGGCGTGTCAGCCAACATTTTCCTCTGCACGCCACGCCCAATGGACAAACCGCCGTCAGGGCGGGCGTTCGCATCTGCATTATGGCAGATTCGTGCTTCCTTCCCCGCAGCTTCTGCCCCTGTTGCATGCGAAGCCTGATCGGAATATTTGCGCATTTTTGCCTTCGTTCCTTTCCAGAGCTTAGAGTTCATCATGATGACTGTAAAGGTCACCACGGGCGGAGAAACGTTTGGCACACGCCCTCGGGTCTAGCGATCATCACATGAAGGTACACCCAAGATTAGACAGGCAGCCGTTGATCGGGAGGTGCGAGCGACGGCGTCTCATCGTACCGGGCCATTTGGGTTTTGAACGGCGCTACCCTTGCTTCTAAACGACCTTGGCCTTGCATTTCTCGCGCATCCCCAGGAACATGGGAACATTCTCGCAGCATGCTTGCACCTTCGTTTCCCCACGGCCTCCCACCCTGCGGCCTGGCTCTCGCGGGATGAGCTATTCGTTCTTGCACCGCTACAAATGGCCTTGGCAATTGCGGCTTTCCAACGACGTTCCAGGCGCTCCTCTTTGGCGCGTCATAAGCAGACACCGGTTTGGAGTCGCTGCTTCCCATCGTCAGCGTCCCATTTCCGACCGGGGTAATTCGTGCCCTTTCTTGCGCAACGTCATTTCCTGCTAAGGGTCGCTCGGTGCCTTGCACTGCGCATATCATTTGCCTGCCTAGCTGCTCATGTTTGCCGCATGCAGATGGACGTCGAACCATCACTGGGAAGCAAACGAGTGCTTCGATCGTTATCTATCCCCGTGTCTTCTATGCCCTCTTAATTATCGCTTCCTCGAGATGACCTTTCTCGGGCGCCACATGAGCTGTGCTTCATTCTTTTCGGTAGCGAGAGCACGAACTGGCTCGGGACCAGCCTATCTCTGGCGTTGTTCTAGTGCAAATGCTAGCACGACGCCTACATCCCGAAACCTGCAGGTGCTCTATCTAGAAGTATTCGTTTGACAAGCAGAACACATTAGTTCGGTCGCTGGCGGGACATAACTCGGCGAAGACTATGTTATCTTCCGGAAATGCACATTCCTTTGATCCTGCATTTCGCGAGTCGCCCGTGTCAACTTGGATGTTGCAAATACCGGGTTGTGATTGGCTGATACGGGCGCTCCGTTGAAGGCGGTTTGCGATTGCGGTGGGAATATTTGGCCTGGTGATGGTGACAATGCAGTCTGTCAATGTCGCCCGAATAAACATCAGTCGTGGGACGCTACAATCTGAACATCATGCGGCATGACGACTCAAGCACAGTCAATATCTATGTCTGTGGCTCAGGCCGCAGTCACTTCCGTTTCCAAAGCTTGCGTCGAGCGGACAGACTTGGTTCAGAAGTATCCGAAAGGCGATGGACCTATACGATTCAAGCCTACGGCCGCACGGTGATATGGGCGCCGACGTGCGATCGCAACCATTGTACACACGGGTGGACACTCAGGTACGTGCGATCAAGCATTCCTTGTCAGATTCTGACGGAAACGATCCACCGGGTTCTCAGGACGTCCAACTGGAGGCTACTCCCGCGATTGTGTCCAACCTGTCCACTTGTCATGCTCTTGCAATATTTGACCACAACTAGCGAAGCGGTACATGCGCCCTCCCGGTCGTGGCCATGCAAATATGGTGCAGCAATCGCGCAGGTTTGCGCAGTCCCTAACGGCCTACATCTCTCTCCCCGCCCCTCCTGACAAGAAGCCTTAGTATCCCGAGGAATTGATCTTCACTTCGCCCATTTTGCGTTGACCTTTGCAATCCCAAGTATGTCTGCTGTTGAAAGGCACGGCACGAGGATGCTTACTGATGTTATGGATTTTTGATAGTTGGGTCGCTGCCCATGCGCTCATCATGCATGGTGTAGTTCGTGCAACCTCGTGTTCTCTGATTGAGGTTGAAGATAGGCCTACCATGGGAGAGCTCCGACCGAGATGTTACGACACACAAGAGGACGACTGTAACACTTCTTACTCAGACCGAAGGTACCATTCTCTAACTTATATTGGAGACGTGTGGGTACCGAGGTAAGAGTAGGCGTGTAGGCGTTAGCTCCCAACCGTCCTGATAAGGCCGGGCGCTCGCGCGGTCATTATATCGTATGTATCCGTATTTACTAGTTAGTCTATATCTTGTTCATCAAGTAACGTGCTATTACGTTACAACACGTAATGTCTCTGTCCGCAAACACATCTTCCGTAGCCCCGCCGTCCTCGACTTCAATACCACTGTGTACTTCTACCCTCATCCTCAGCCTTGGAGTCGCATCACTTTACTTCGCCGTTAGCCAGGTTTCCCCAATGGCATGGTGATGTAGCCACTGGCTGTTCATTGGCTATAGCACCATGCCAATGGGATGTCGAAGACCGCCTGGCAGAGTGTCCGCATCTGGAGCTTCCGACACTGTGGTCTGATCAACTGGGGAGTCGAGGATGCAATTGCCATTGTGCCTTTGCTCCTCTAGGTCACCCTCATCTTGTTCTGTGACCTTCTTCTAGTCGATTAGCTTTTCATCGCAGTAACCACGACTATAATCGCCGTTGTGGTGCTCCTCCATCCATTCTGACACCGATCATACCATCATTGCACCGACTGTCCTGGCAAATCTACCCAAGTACAGTAGCTTTTCCGCCCCTGGCGCTTACTTCTCTGGTGGTTCGAGAATTCCAAGCTGAAGTTTATACCCCAGCAGGAAGGGCAGCCGTCAGAAACCATGATTCGCGCTATCTGGAATAAGTGCAGTCTTGCACCTGCCGCCACTGCATTGCCCGACTCTTCGATCTGATCAATGTAGATGCCGTGGCCAAGAAGATCGCAGACAGCGACAACTGGTACTGGTTTCTTAAGCTTCTCAGGGCCCACAAGAGTGTCTTGAGAAAGAATGCCTGACCTCAGACATTGCGCAAGCAAATGTCCTGTCCATTATCGACACCACGATGATATATCAAGACATGTGAGATACGTGGAGGCTAAGTGCGTACTACCTTTTAGCTTCCCTACCCTGATATCCAAATATTACAATTGTTGCGTGCAGGATCCCAAAGTATTCATCCACACCCACAAATAATGCCTGACTTTGAGCGACGCCGCGGACCCGTTCATCTCAGTTCTAGGCCATCCATACAGTGAAATGCATGTTTATAGGTCAGAAACATACATACTCAGATTCACCGTACGTTGCGGCGAGCGATTATGACCTAAAGATGTCAGCGCGCGATCGAAAAACCCCGCTAGCCCCTCCATGCTAGTTTCAATTCCATGCACGCCACTATCGATGCACCGCTACCATGAACACCGCTTGTGGTCCGTACGTTCCCTGAACAATGCTATTGTAAATCATGGCGAAATAAAACGAAGTTCGTGTCAGTGCCTATGAGTCTGAAAGCAATTAGAAGGGCAACGCCGAGATTCCGAGTCGATGATTGTCTATCGGGTCTACTGCCTGCATATGAAGGTGCGATGACCATGTTCGTGATTCTCTGCGTAGTTGACCTACAAGTATTATTGTGGGCATAATATAACGACAACATCAGTATGCTAAAACTCATATACTATTCTAAGGCACGTTGGAAGTACGTATGGGTCAGCTGTATAGATGGGGTATACAAGTCCAATTGTGGTAAAACCGTGGAATTGTTGTGACTGTATAAATTATTAGTTGCTTCACATTGCCTTAGTCTGTGTCCATTGATCAGGAGTGGCGGGATGGAGACGGACTGAGTGAGAATGGTGTAGACGCGGATGGAGGGGCACTCTGGGAAGGGGTTTCTGACGGTCGAAGAGAAAAGGAGTTACTACTGGACGCCGTTTGGCTTTGACTCGATGGCGTAGCCACCTCGGGAGTGAGGATAGGCCTGTTGGTAGATTGTTGCGATGCGGCAGATCCGCTAGGTGTAGGACCTTCGTATACCGCACCATCATCGTCATTTGTTGGTTTTTGCGCCTCAAATTGCGCCAGTAAAGTATTGCGATTTGCGAGCACCTCGAGTGCTTGCTCTGCCGATCCTATCATCTTTCGTAGCGCACCTAGTGTGAAACAGAGCGTTAGAGGTTCTTTATATCTGCGCTCCTTGATGAACTTACGTTCAACGCTCAACAAAAATAGTGTCTATCACGAAACACGCATCATTTAGTGAATAAAAGTCGATCGTGGATAGAAACAGGAGGACGCACATTTTTCGCATCCTTATCTTGTAAAATATCTCTCTTCACGCGTTCTCCGATACCCTCTGACCGAACGATCTCATCAAGCAGCTTCCTAAGCTCGTCCGGTACGTTTGTCTGGGGGCCTTCACCGGGAAGATCCCTACCGCGCCCACCGGCAAAGTACTGCATGTAGTCGTGAAACGTCCGTGCTCGGTGAATGATCTCGTGGGGAAGCGCTTCCAGATGTCGCTGGGTTTGAGCTTGGACCTCTTCTAGTTTCGACGCCGTCAAGACGAGCCCCGAGGAATCAGGCTCTGCGGCTTCTGCGGCTCCCTCTTCTGCCGTCATGTCGCTAGCGTTGGTGACTCGTTGGGTGCTGTGTTCCGCTCGGGACGCCGCCTTTGTCGCTTTCAATGCCGCCTTTTTGCGATACTTCGCAACGGCTTTGTCGAACGCTCTTGAGTGCATCGCGGCCTTGTAACGCGTGGACCCCGCGTCTTCGATGACTGTAGAAGCAGCGTGCCATTGACAATACGTTCAAGCATCCACTATACGACCGCTTACCAGCAACGAGCATTGTCAGAGTACCGACTCCGAATAAGGCCCAGAAAACGAAGACGGAGCGCCCCGCAGGCGTCGCCGGGGCATAATCACCAAAACCAGCTGTGGTGAAGCAGATCCAGCCTGGTGTTGAGGGTCAGTGACCGTGATGCCGGACGAGGCGTTCAGAAGACTTACAGAAGTACAAGGCAACGCCATAAGTCCATTTCTCGGTTGCGCTGAAGATCGCCGCCCCTGCCTACGGTACTGTTAATCTAGCCCTGGCGTATAACGGTGACACAGCACAACTCACAAACCAGAACACGAAGAACACGGTCCACGCGACGGAGAGCTGCAACAGTGAGAGCCCTCAGCGATTGCGACTGGGTAATATGGGATGTCATGACACCAACCTTCATAACATTTGCGTTCTGTTCCTCGTCCTTCATATCAACCGGGATCTGAGTCATGTTATCTCACGATCGCTGCTTGAGGAGGGCGGTGGCATCACTCACCCACTTCGACTCAGCGGCATACCCCGCAGAGTCCGTGGCCTCGCCCTCGCGCTGCACGATCGCATCGTTAGCCTCATTCCTACGTTGTTCATCTCCGCGATTCGCATGCTCTTCCACAACGGCCGCTCGTGGGTTGCTCCGGTCCTGCGCCGACGGGCCCGGTAGGCGGATGTCCCGTCCGCTCATCGCCAAGCTGACCTCCGTGAGCATCGCAGCCATCCGGCCGACCTGTGCGTCCGTCGGCGTCCCCACTTGCGCCGGCCATCCGCCATCTGGGAGGGGCCCCCGCCCCGTCGGACGCCCGCCGCTCGCCGCGATCTGGCGCGCCTCGCTGACCTCAGTGAATTGGTTCAGGGGCACCCCTGCCTCGAGCGCAGCCGCCTCCAGCTCATTGTGCGTGAGCGCATTGATGTTGAGGTGCATCCCGCGGGGATGACCTGGCACATGCTGCGCCGGGCGCATCGACGGGTCCGACGGCGGGGGGTCCCGCAGACCCAGCGCCTCGAGCGCGCGTCCCAACAGCGGCTCGCGTCCTCCACCACCTCCGGGGCCGCCGAGACCCACGAAACGCACCGCGTCGTCGCCGTGCTGCCAGTCCGTGTCCGGCACCCACACGGGCTTGCTTTGCGCGCGGAGACGCCACACAACCGCATCGCGCCAGCGCCGCTGCCAGTGGCGGAACCGCCGTGCGCCCGCACGCCGCGCTCGCATGTTCTGCAGCCGCTTGCGGTAGCCAACCTCGAGGCCCTCCAGCACTGTGTCGCGCGTGATCGAGATGACCGTCCCGAGGATGACCATACCGCATGCGATGTACCCGCACACGAACACACGCGCGCCCGTCGACCGCGGCACGATGTCGCCGAAGCCGATCACCTCGATGCAGACGGTCGAGAAGTAGAGCCCGTTGATGTACGAGATCCCGAGCAGCTCTGCATTGATCAGCGCGCCGAGTGCGAGGTACATGAGCAAGATGATCACGAGGATCACGAGTGAGCGCTGCTTGCGCGTGAGGCCGCTCCCTGGTGGGGAAGATGAGACGGTGCCATAGACGGTAGATTGCGGCCAGCCACACGTACCGGAGCGCGCAAAGTCGCGTACACGAGCATAGTCCATCACCAGGTTGATGTTCGTGATGGTCGAGACGATCGTCGAACACAGCGTCATCCAAAAGGCTTGGCCGTATGTGTAGCCGTCGTTCTTCGCGTGCACTATCCCGAAGCATGTCACGGCGGCAATGTTCACCCCATCTGCGGCCATGACTGAGACTGAGACGAGTGCCGAATGAGAGTAAGGACCACGCACCATGCACGGTGAGGAACAGGATGCAGAGCAACGTCGTCGGCTTCACCCACCTCTCCGCGAACCGCATGATCAGACATATGTTCGCAAACACGGCGCACGCAATCGAGATGCCCATGCCTGCGTTCAGCAGCGCCGGATTTGGGCGCGAGTCAACTATGTTGTTGCTCTCCGTCATGATATACCAGTGTTCCGTGAGGCCGGGGACCTCGAGCAGGATGGAGAACGGGATCAGCACCCCGGCAATTATAGGCGAGGAGCGGTAGGTCGGGACATATTGCTCGATCTCTTCTGGCTTTGGGTCCCGAGGAAGCAGGAAGGACCGCACCCTGGCCAACCAGCTACGCGTAGAGGATCTTGAAGAGCGCGTGAACGTCGTGAACGTCGATCCCGACGCGAAAGTGGTGAATCGCCTCATACGGCGCGATCGCGATTGAGCAGCCCGCTGTCCCGTCTCCGCGTCATCTTGCTCGACGTCGTCGACCTCCTGCACATCCTCTTCTTCTCGCTCCTCGTCCTCGCCGTCGTTGTCCAAGTTGACGTCTTCCGTTCGGGTGCCGTTCGCGAGGCGATCATCTAAATTATCCAGCGCGGTCACTTTTTCAACGTCGTATTCATCCGGTGTGCGCCTCCATTTGCCGAGGAGCGGCCTCAGATGCATGGCTGCTAGGATGGTCGCGAGAGTCATTGGTCTCCCGCCCGAACGGTCACTGGACTACTCCCTGCTGTTGTGCGTCAACCGCGACGGTGTCGACGATGCGTTGGAGTAGGTACATGGACTGCCAGGCGGGAGGAATCCGTCAAGGAAAATGCCTGCCGTTGCGCAGATGGTCGTGGGTCTCCGGTTTGTTCCCGAATCAAGACTAAAATTAGACACTTGGAGCGGCTTATTGTTTCGTAGGTCCCGATGGGCAAATACGCAGCGCGTTCATTGTGGACTCGCTCCTGTCTCGAGAGGGCTGAGCAGTATAAGCAACCTGGCCGAACGAGGAATGGCCAGGAGCAGGACTGGGAGTGAATTCTCACGTTGAATTTGATTGCCATTACCGAATTCGGTGTGATTTTGACTGTTCTCAATCAGGACGATAAAGGTAGGTAATTTTCCGATAACATCCTGCCCCTAACGCCTTTTGCAGATGTCGCTCGAAGAATGCCAAACCCAGCTCATTGAGCATTCAATGTTGGTTGGGGCCTTGAAGTTCGGCTCATTTACACTGAAATCTGGTCGGCAAGTTGCCATTATCACTCGCCTCGCATCCATTCAGCTCAGTACTTGTCTGGATTAGGGTTTCGCCATACTTCTTCAACGCCGGTCTGCTCGCAGATGGACCTGTTCTTGACACGCTGTGCTCGGCGTACGCTGCTACCATCGCCGCCTCGCTGAAGGCCTCGCCCGGCTTGCCGCAATTTGACGTCCTCTTCGGGCCCGCGTACAAGGGGATCCCCTTTGCTGCCTGCACTGCGCTGCTCCTGCACCGCGACCACGGGATCGACGTGGGCTTTGCTTACGATCGGAAGGAGGCGAAGGACCACGGCGAAGGTGGCATCACGGTCGGCGCGCCGATCAAGGGCAAGCGCGTGCTCGTTCTAGACGACGTCGCGACCGCAGGTACGGCCATCCGCGGAGCAATCGACACGGTGAAGAAGGAGGGCGGCGAGGTCGTTGGCGCCGTGCTGCTGTTGGACCGGCAGGAGGTGGGCAGGGAGGGAAAGAGCATGATCGAGGAGGTGGAGAGCGTGCTGGGCGGAAAGGGCAGCGTGCCAACGATCTTGCAGATGAAGCATTTGATGGCGTGGCTGCAGAGCCATGGGAAGACAGACGAGCTCGCGAGCATGGAGGAGTATTGGGACAAATACGGCGCAAAGGGCGAATCACAGTAAACATGTATGTATCAAATAGGTTTTATGAAGGGAATCGAAGGATAGACAAGCTATCATGTCTGTGCTCAGTCCATGTGAGTGCTGGTCACCTGTCTCACCCGCGTTCATGCACTTATATAACGTAACAGCCTCCGTTAATCTGTAGCGTTCACACCCGCCATATAGTAGGTCTGAAATTGTCCCGTGACACTGGAGGCCCCGAGCACCGGAACTTGGGGCAAGGAAATACCGCCCTTAACGGAACCGTAATACCAGCAGAGATCTGTCATGCCAGGCTTCCCGATCGTGATCTCAGAGAAACACCTATTATGCGGATCCACGGAGGTCCGCGCCGCGAAAGAATGAAAGTCGAAATGACCTTATCACGGTTGTCGATCTCGATAGCGCGCCCACACCCCCTTACCCCACAAACACCCATGTCCGACGCCATTCGCGTTCTCTCGCGTCGCCTCTCTGCCGTCACCGCACATCTCACCACGCCCCCTATGTCCCGCCCCAAGGTCGTCGTCGCCCGTAATCTCGGTCCAGATGTGATGCCCCTATTCAACCGCTCGGACCTTGATGTGCGTGCTCGCGTCGTTCTCTGGGCGGCGATTGATTGATCTCTTCCGGGATGATGCTGCTCCTGCCAGGTAGTCGCCTGGCACTCCGAGACGGAGGCTTGTGGACGCAAGTGGCTTCTTGAGAACATTGTGGGCGCATCGGGTGTACTGGTCATGCTCGCGGATAAGGTTGGTGTGAGTGACGTCAATGTATACCGATCTGAACCTTCCGTAGGTCGACAAAGAGTTCCTGGACACCTGTATGTCGGTCCCTGTGTGTTTTATGCGTGAGCTTACGATTCAACTGCTCTACAGCTGGCCCTAAACTCAGAATTGTTTCGACAATGTCTGTTGGCTATGGTAAGCTACAGACATATGTGCGAACATCAATATTCACTTGCATCGCACAGAACATGTTGATTTGCAGCAATTAACAGATCGAGGCGTGAGACTCGGTTACACCCCCGACGTCCTCACCGACGCAGGTAACAACGCCCGTGTCGTCTAAATGCTCCTCCTGATGCCTTGCTCAACCAGTCGCTGACCTGTCCATCATGCTCGCACTGATGGCCGGACGCAATTCCCGCGAGACCATGTCAGTGGTCCACAACGGCGAGGCAAGCATCTCCGCATGCTCCATCTCCCACACGCACTTACCCCCACACAGTGGCCCAGCTACCCGTGGTCGCCATTCGCATTCTGCGGGCCCCAGCTCAGCGCAAACTGGCTGCACCCGACCCGCACGGCGGGCTTTATTGGCTTCGGCCGCATCGCCCAGGCGACGCTCGCGCGGCTCGTGCCCTTCGGCTTCACGCACTGCCTGTACACGGGCAACCCCGCGTCCGCGCCAACGCCAGAACGCGACGCCACACTCGCGCGCACCCTCGGCGTAGAGAGCGTGCGCCGCGTCGCACTCGCGGAGTTGGCGCGCGAGAGCGACGTCGTGTTCGTGCTGGCGCCGGGCGCGCCGAGCCTCCGACACGTCGTCGACGCGGCGTTCCTGCGCGGGATGAAGAAGACCGCCGTGCTCGTCAACACGGCGCGCGGGACGCTGGTCGACTCGGACGCGCTCGCGCTCGCGCTGCGCGAGGGCTGGCTCTGGGGCGCGGGGATCGACGTCGTGGAGGGTGAGCCGCACGTCGGGGCGGACCACCCGCTTGTGAAGGAGCCAAGGTGCGTGCATCTGCGTCTGGACGCAAGCTTTGATAGTCATGCGGAGACCCTTACAGGTGTGTTGTGCTGCCTCATATTGGGAGTGCAACGACGGAGACGCGGTTGGGAATGGCTACAATGGCTGCGAAGAACCTGATTTCTGGTGTCCTCGGCGATACCATGCCGGCAGAACTGTCCATAACACGGTAGAGGACAATCTTTTTCAGTGTTCCCTTTTACATGTGTCTGGCGCCATTGGGAAAAATGGCGAGAAGCTTCAAATGACATTATCAAAGATCAGCAGGCGCATTGAACATTCACCGCTCCGTGACACTGTCCAACGGCCCGCAAGTGCCAGGTCATTTGTCTCATGGTATTGGCTCAGATGGTAACTTTAGCCTCTGCCGAATCACATGAATGAGAACTGCGGTAGAGAGGGAGTCTAAGGTTCAAGGCAGCCTGATGCTGATGTAGGCCATGGACGAAGTTTAATTGTCCTCCAACTCGGCTGCGACAGTCCAGCTTTTGGTAATGTACCATATGCTGGATGTCCTCTATTCCGTAATTCTGGGCCCATCGCGCTGAATTGGATAAACAAGCGTCTTCACTGAGAATAGCTTGCAGACCTAGGAGCATTTCTGTGCTGCACATGTGCGACCTGATTCCCTGTTATGCATTAGTCTGGCGGGCTGTGGTGGGAGAGACTCGTAGTCCAGACAGCTCCCTGACGCTGACAAGCTGTACTTCAGATGCGCCGTCGTACCGCTGCCTATCTTGATCCAGGGCCATCTCAGATCACGCGGCTAGTTCTCTGTCCAATGATCACCGCTGTCGCCATGAGATTCAGATCTGCTGGTAGGTCGACGTCGCTTCGGCAGGACAAAAGGACACGACCGTGGACATCAAAGCACCTTTTACCCCTTTCATTTGTTCTGGGCACAATATCGAGCTCGGATGGTGCGTACGGTGACCTGAGCCCATACACAAATTGGCTGAATTGATCCAGTCTCCCGTCGTTTTGCAATGATAATTATGCGCCAAGCATGACACGCGCTTCCTCGTCATATTTCATCAGACGTATCGCGTAAGCGCAGCCTAGAGACATCTGTTCTAGCCCTGAAAGAATTAGTTCATGACCTCCTCGATATACCTCTTCTCGGACAGAAGGCTTGGATGGGAGCAATCGTCATCGTCTTTGTTGTAGTTGTGTGTGTCGATTCGGAGCTGACAGGAACATCATTGCGGTTCGCAGGTCCTGCGTTGTCAATAGTAGATGTATTACGCTGGCAAACATGGGCATCGAATCCAGTTGGACCATGATTTGACAAAGCTATTTACAATTAGTAGCAACATCTGGCATCAAGATATTCCTCGTGTATTCAGACGGCACACAACTTCTGCGGGACTGCGTTCTCTTCTTGCTTTAGTACCTACCACTGACACAATGCCGTCACCAGCCGGCGATTTTATGCAAGCATTAGAGTCTCGAGTATGTTAGCGAGTGAGCAAGTCCTGAATCATACACTCTCAGTCACATCGATTGGATATCAATGCATCAGCCTTTTAGTCATTGAAGGTTTCTCACTCGTTCCCCAGGCTGCGCCTAACGGCTCTCATGCTTGAGTCTACAATGTATGATTCGATGCAGGCCGAGTGAATGGTCGATCATGGTCGTCGTATCCGGCTAACAGTCGGTAAGCCACCTACAGAATCATCGCAGAATCCTTGCGAATTCCTCTCCTGCTCATGAATGATACGATACTCATGCGGAGCTGCCAACAGGTCCAACTCTTATCACATACCTTTCAGAAGAGCTAATACGAACTATTGTGAGCGAAGTTACGCAAACGTTGAATCGGAATTGCAATTGACTTTACGAAGTCGCTGATGGAGCTAAATTCGCAGTATGCTGTTGTACTTTTCTAGTCCCATTATCTCTGTTAGGGCTTCGAATCGTAACCTTGTAGGATGACTACTGCACTAGCGAGATGCTCATTTCGCCAGCGCATTTCTAGCGTCTTCGAGGTCCAGTCTTGAACCCGGTTCTGAACCGCGGACCGGTTAAACCGAGCCTAGGTTCAATTTCGGTCAGATGCAGGTTCGGGCATTAGGGCAGCAAGTCCGGTTCAGGGTTCACGAACTGCCCATGGGGTCTTGAACCCTAGTTCGAACCCAGACAGAACCGAGAACCGGGTACACTTTACACTTCCTTCATGTTCACGATCCTGACGCACAGCATCGCGAAAGGCGCCAGCAACGGAGACGGCGCCAACACGTCGCACAGCAGCAGCATGCTCTTCGTGTCCGCAGCATGCTTCCAGTGCACGATCCGGTCGTCGAACAACGCCTGCACGCGCTGCTTCCACACGATGTCCATATTCGCGAGGCGCTTCTTCTGCTGAAGCGCCGCGAGCAGCTCCGCCGTCTCCAGTGCGTGGCTCTGCAGGAGCGCGGGCGCGCTAGTTAGGACATGCGGGAGCGCGAGCGACTTCCAGCCATCCCAGCCGAGGCCTGACAGCGCCGCGCACAGGTCTAGCGTAAGAATTGGAAATTCCCATACGCGATCGAATACCATGCGGCCGGGACCCATCCAGAGCGCCATGTCACCCGCAGTGGGTGTAGCTATCGATCATTTGAGGATGGCGGGATGTAGGAGCTCATTTAGGGGCAGCAACCCGAAGTGAGACAGCAACGAAGAGAGGTGGCTCGCTGTGAACGACAACATCAGCGGATGAATACGTGGCTACGAGAACAGGAGCACTCACGATTCATCCTCGAACCCTGCTCAATTGAACAAGCGACAGTGACTACTTCGAGCACCCGGCGGAGAGGCTCCTTGTCCTTTCCATTCCGTCCAATAACAGTACGAATCCGGACCAAACCTGGACCGAACCTGCTGAACCCGTTCGCCAGGTTCTGTCCACGTTCAGCTTCAGTCTGACGCCATTAACAGGTTCAAACGTTCAGGTTCAGAGCCTGGGGGGATGAACCTGGACCGAACCGAACTTCGGAGACCCTACGACGCGGCGTTTCCTCTGTTGTTTTCTGCGCCACCTGGAGATCACCGTAGTTATACATCTGCCAAAGAAGCTGGGAAGCTCATCATAATACATAATGAATCACATTGCCTTGTTCAGCGCCTGCAATGACCCACGTAAGCTAATTTGCTATGAGCACCTTCGGCGTCTGCATCGCCACCCACTTCGCAGCGCAAACTTGAGCTCTGTCAAGCGCAAACATACTGCTCTCATACAAAACCTCCATTTTCTTCAATGTGAGTTCTTGGATTGACCTAGTATCATGGTGCTGGTGGGTAGACAACATAAGTCAGCCCACCATAGGAAACTAGCCTCCCCGACGGGTTTTCAGAGTAGTCGTCCATCACGCACTGATCTGCTGCGAAGGTTCTAGTCAAACGAAACGAGACTGGCGTGAGCATCTCATAATGCGTTTCCCTTGACTTCAGATTGCAGGGATAGAACGTTGGTCGACAGCACTAATGGACACTTTGAAGCGCTTCGCGGGACTCGGCGCCTTTCGGAGCCTCTGGCGCCACTGCGGCCGCGAGATCAAGATCTTGTCGTTTTTTCTTTCAAATTCCTTAGACTCCATACGGCGTAGGCACATGCAGAGTGAGATCGAGCCATAAGTAGCTGCTAATAGTGGGCTCCACGCCCTCGTTCGGACCGGCACGGTGAAGTGCAAATCACACGGTGTCGTCGCCCTACAGGTTTCGGGCCGACCAAGAGCCCATGGCGCAGGGGGCCGTCCTCGCGCAGCGAACGCCGCGTCGGCGGTCCGACAACGAGGCAAATGAACAGAACGGGGGGCGGGCAGGTGGCGCTCCCTCCGACCGTTAAGCATCACGCCGTACGAGCGGCGTCCGGAGGGGGGGGGGGGGGGCAGTGGATAGCTGGGCATCACGAGCCAGAGCGCGCTCCTCCCACAAGATGAGTAGATTCTCCGCGCGTGCTTCCACGTCGCACCACTCAGTGAAATCCGCGAAGTCCTCGCTCAGGGAGATCTTGTCGTTGCACCTTACAAACACCTGACAGCCGTTTGCAAAACTCATCTCATGCCATAATTTGACCTTGATAAACTGATAATATCAACCACCGTCATAAACGAGAAAGAATGCTCCAACCAGGTTTTGGACCCAGTCACCCAAGGAGATCTGTTGAGTATGTCGCTGCCTCTTACAAGATCTCCCAAGGGCGCGTAGATATCCATAAGACCCGGATGCCCTGAGCGCACGAAGGGAACTCATCGTGGGCGCGACTGGAGAACATCTACCAGGCGTCCAAACTTCTCCGTGGCAATGTAGACTCTTCGACGTCTCGCAACACTGAGCACTACAACAATCGTTTTCGAGGGCAGTCAGATCAGCTGCCTTGCTGACAAGACTTTGAGCTCAATGATATTTTGCAATCGCGCCCATACCCCTGCGGAAATGCATCCAGTTACGAGTCTGACTGATCCTGCGGCCACGGGTGATCTATGCAACTCAGCCATTGAATGTTTTTACTGTTTATGCAACTTCTCAGGTTCCCATTCTTCAGCGGGACACTTGTTCTGTTGCAGTCAACTCATATACTATTAACTCATCGCTAGTATCCGTATAGCTGTAAAGCTGCCAGTATTTCCAATCCTTCGGCGAACAGACTCTATGTCCGGACCTGCAAGCGCAAACGACGATGTCATCGCGTGTCCTTGTATCTGTGGTGCGCCAGCCATTGGCAGAACCTGGCGGTAGTCTTCTAAAACTTATAAATATAAAGCTTGTGCTTTGCATACTCGGGGAGGCAATTTTCATGGTCTATAGGTATCGGCGTTCAGAACATCTGCCCCGAGTATGTGGATGCAAGGCGGCATCATACTGCGCAGTTCATTGATGATCTCCTGAATGTGGGAACTCGAGATTGTGGCGAGCGCATGCCACCGTATTTGGCATTGTTTGTAGTACCTCGCAGACTTTGCGCGAGCCGTCCTGTATGTTCCTTACGCGTTTTTTTTAAATCGACGGGTTTATACTCCATACAGCGTAGGTACATGTAGAGTGTGAACGAGCCTCCGGTAGCTCTTAGCAATGGGCTCCGCGCGTTCCTTACGCGTTTGACAGAGCTCAGACAAACGCGATATATCTTCGTTGATCGTTCTCGCTTCGGGTCTCGGACGAACTTTAACACTGTACCGCCTAAGGCGCCGCTGTCTACATAGTACTCATACGTTTCATCCCCGGCCCGCATCCCAGTTTCATCAGCCGTATTGGGATGTGGAATATAAACGGATAGCTGCGAGACCAAGGCGCCTGATAAGGCGTCAGATGGCGAACATCATTAGATTTCAGCGTTACTACAGCATTAGACCCCGTCCGCTAGCGTCAATACCTGTAAACATTCACGCTGCACGTAGTGGTCAAACGACCGGTTTGGCTTGCTGCAGCAAGGTCATGGATCTCAGTCGGTAAGAACCTGGGATCCCTCATCGCTCGAATGCCGTCCTCAATGCTAAGCTCGTACGTCCGGCGCATTCTCTATGATCCGCTTACTACGTTCTAGATTACATTATTTGACGGGCAGCTGTCCATTCTCGGCGATTCGTAATTCGTACCAGGGAGCACGCGAGATAAATATGTGGCAATGCCCAAAGATTACAATGACAGATACGCAGCCTGTTCAGATCTTAGCTAACCATTCCAGAGGCGCTCACGTCCTCGGAGAAGCGCCTCCTCGAAAATCGCAAAGTAGCGCCTCATGAATACGGAGCGTGTAAGCCATTCTGTGACGCCACGGCCACCGGCCGATATCCTACTGTGTCCTCATGTAATGTGCTGCCACGGATGGAGACATGCGGATTGGATCCTATAAATGTAAACAAGTCACTCGACGAGTGATTATCCATCCCGCACTTAGACCTTCCAACATCCTTCGTCTACACAAGACAATCGTATGCACTTTATTCCCGCCTCTGATTGCCGTTCATTGACCGTCATTTCTTCCGACTTTCAGATGGACCAGGTTCTCCTCCAACAGTTGGAGTACACTGCACCCGGTTCGCGACCGTTCGGCACCTCCACTCTCGCGCTCTTCGGTCTCCCCGGCGCACCCTTCGAAGGGGTGCCAGTACACTCTCTCCTGCTGGATGGCTCTTTGGCCGTCTGGCTGCGAGACGCCCAGCAGCGTGCACTGCCTGGAATGGACAGCGTCAAGGTATCTGTCCGCATCCTGGTGAGCGTTTCACTCCGAGGTATGGAGTGATAGCTCACCTTTCCAACAGATACCGGGATATACCGAATGGACCCATCAGATGAGGGTACGCACAGGACATCGGACAACCACGCCGTTCACAATCGAACAGGCGGCAAAAGCGCTGGCCACCGAGATACACCGCGCGTACAACGTGCGTGTGTTAGCATATATTTCTTACAGTTCCTGAGTCGTACAGCAGCACCTCTCTCGGCAAGAATGTGCATACAGCGGGTGGAAGTTGGGCGCGGACGGAATTACTTTCGAACAGATCTTTCTCGCTGGAGTACGGCGTGTCTCGCACGCTAGCATTCAACCTATCCTCGTCATCCAAGTTTGAGTTCGATTCGTGCTATTTTATATCTAATTGTGTTGCTGTATCATTATGACTCATTCAGGGTTTGTCTGACTCATAGACCCGGAAAGGCGTCTGTTATGTGACTATTGGAACCGGTCAACGCCGCGCGGGCCTCAAGACGAACATGTCCGCATTTAGGGTCGATATTGTGGAGCGTTCGGCATTGTGCAAGGTTCAAACTTCACGAGCCACTGAGCCACTTCCGTCATTCGACGCAGACGCTGGTAGTATGCCCATACCCCGGCCGAAACTAAGAAACCACTATGAATACACCTGATGAAGGTCTTTAGTATACATCTACAACCAGACAATGTTGAAATGCCCGGATGGGCCGGACCATGTTGAAGTCCGCCTATTTTCAAAATCTAGCATGTCCCCTCATATCGACCCTCTCCATGAACTCGGTCCCGTATAAGCGCCTTCTAAATAACCTAATCATCCTCTTCGATCCCGGCGGGGCGCTTAAGCGCCGAGACGTCCACACCAGGCACCGGCCAGCGTCGCGCAAACGCGCGGACCTCACGTCGGAGCTCGCGGACCTTGCGCGCACCCTCCTTGCCTTCTTCCTCGACTGACGCCACGCGCACGAAGTCCTTGAGCAGCTTGCTGCCGGCCTCCTTCTGCAGCACCAGCGCGAGTTGCACCGCGCGATGCAGGAAGTCTGCGACGACGCGGACGTCCGCCTCGAGCATGTTACGCGACGTGAGCGCAGACGTTCCGAGACGAATACCTCCCGGAACCTGCGCAGACGCGTCACCAGAGACGGCGTTTTCTGAGTTTACACGTGAGCTATGCGTGAAGGGAAAGGCAGGGCAAGGGCACGCACTGTTGATGGTGATGCCGACCAGGTCGCACAGCTTCTCAAGCTTGCTACCCGTCAGGCCGAGCGGGCGCAGGTCCCATAGGACAAGGTGGTTGTCTGTGCCCTGGGTCTGGAGCTTGTAGCCCTGCGCAACGAGCTCCTCGCCGAGTGCCTTAGCGTTTGCAATGACCTGCTTAGCATACGCCTTCCACGTCGGCTGGCAAGCTTGCAGGAGCGCAGTTGCGATACCAGCAATTGTCTACGGGATGTAGAGGTTATTGACACTCAAATAGAACTTGGTTAATGCGTACGTTGTTGTGTGGACCACCCTGGCAAGCAGGGAACACCGCATCGTTCACGCGCTTCTCAAGGCCCTTCGCCTTCTCGCTGTCCTTCCTGAAGAAGATCAGACCGGCACGGGGACCGCGAAGTGTCTTGTGCCTGTTTAAGCTGACAGTCAGCTCGGTTCCGGAACACACATCAAACGCATACGTCGTAGTGGTGACAACGTCACAGTACTCGAATGGGTCCGCGAGCTCACCAGCGGCAACCAGACCGCTCGTGTGTGCGATGTCCGCCATGAGGAACGCGCCATGTTCGTCCGCAATGGCACGCAGCGCCGCGTAGTCCCAATCGCGCGGGTACGCCGACGCACCACAGATGAGCAGCTGCGGCTTGAAGATCTTCGCCTGCGAGGCAAGGTTCTTGTAGTCGATCAGCTGCGTCGCCGCGTCAAGCCCATACGGAAGCGACTGGAAGTAGATCGACGAAGCAGTCATCTTCTTCTTGGCGGTCTATAATTATCCACATTAGTCTCTAGATCAACAGGACACGGGCGCCCCCGATGCCTTGAGGTGGCGGAACGGAAGAGCAAGCGCGGCCATCCGAGAATAGGACGTACATAGTAGCCGTGCGTCAGGTGACCGCCGTCGGGCAGCCCGAGACCCATCAGTCGATCCTGGGGCTGGAGGAGCGCCGTTAGAGCGGCAAAGCTGCAGGACCATTAGCGGCAAGTTACAGCGTTGTGTGGAATGCATACTTTGCAGTCTAGTGGGATAATACATATCAGCAAACGTTGCGGAACATAGGGGGAATGCATACACTGCCCGAGTACGGCTGCACATTGACGCCCCACTTGGCGGAGTCAAGGTGGAACGCCTGGAGCGCACGCTGCTGGCAGAGGACCTCCAACTCGTCAATCCACTCGTTTCCGCCGTAATACCGCGCAGAAGGAAGGCCCTCCGAGTACTTGTTTGTGAGAATGGAGCCGTTGGCCTCCATCGTCGCCCGGCTGGTCAGGTTCTGCCATGTCATCGTCAATAATGTTGTCTACACAACAGGAAATCAATGGCGCACCTCCGAAGCGATGAGTTCGAGCCCAGAGAACTGCCTCCATGTCTCCTTGTCGATGATGTTCTGCACCTCGGGGTCCACCTCGGCGAGAGGGGCGTACAGCGCCTTGTTCTGTCGCACAGGTCAACCAGAGCCTTCGAGAACAAACGGAAAAATAAGACATACGAAGTCGGGGATGGAGGCCATCGTTCTGCGAGCGATGGGGGCGGCGGAGCGAATGGGGCGAGTCAAAAGGCGCAGCATCGAGAATTTAACTACCCCGAAGTGATTGACCGGTTTGGGAAATACCGAGCGCCCTAGGTACCCATGAGGCGCGTCACACGTGACCTTTACACGAGTCATTCTGACGCGACGCGCCCAGTCACGTCTTGGCGGTCGTGCCCAGACTCGTCCGAGTGTTGGTACGCTATGTTCACCCCATCGAAGAATTATGTATTGATGAGAAAAACACGTCAGAGTCGTTGGATTGAACAGTAGGATAGGAAAACGACGCGCATACAGCGCGTCAAATAGCTTACATATGAGACTTCTATGTCGCATAAACCTCCCCCCAATTGTGTGAACGTATGGGGTCGCATCCTCATGCGTTGTAGTGAGCGTCGACGAGAGGGCCAGCCAGTCCTGTATTGACGTTAACGCACGCGCGTGAAGCGGCAAGAGAACGAGGGGGTGCGTGTAACTTGAAATCCGAACCCGCCGGGAGCGATGCCTGGGGTCGGACGGCCGCATTTGCTCACATGAGACAGGATGGAGAAGTGATTGTGATTGATTCCGATTTGGTCGTGGTCAAGAGTCGAGATCGCTATATATGTGCCGCAAAAGCCACGACAGAAGAGAGCCATCTTACATGGCATCTAAGTACGAATGTGCACAGTATCAATATATGACAAACAAACGCTTCCGGCTCTAGTTTGAGATCGCCTATGATGGAAATTGTGGCGTCTCGCCACAGATCGCCATAACGTTTCGGACATTTCCGCAGATAGCTCAAACTCTATTTTCTCGTAATATACGTGTAGCGTCCTATAAGTAGCCCATTTATTCAGGTGTTGGCAACGACCGCTGTGCCATTCCTTCAGCCAGGACAAACGCTTTCGTGTGATGTGCGCTTTCCCTGGTACATCGTGTGGCGATGAGCTCTGTATAGGCGAAAGTCAAGATCAAGAGCCGTTAGCATCACTTCCGCGTAACGTGTATGTCGCGGACGATAAACGTGGATGTCACTGCAGGCACAAGACGAGGAAGATTATGCTTCTTCCGAAAGCTCGTTTATTCGCATCACACCCTTGCTACTGAACGTTCTTGTGACGTCGGAGTGCAGGGCATGTCTCGCGCATGTCGCGAGTGTTGAGGTATCATCGACAAGATGGGCAGGTGTTATGCCATATGGAGAAATATACATCTCAACACGTCCTGAAAAGGACTATGTCTGACCATCCACAGTCGACTAAGTACTTCCCCTTGCAATGCCTCTGTGGTCTCGTGCCCAGACCCACCGTATCCGCACTCTTATTTCTGTTGCATGGAGACGTTTGCGTCCAAGGCAACACGCGACGCAGTCCTCCCCTGTTGCGGTATGTCGTCTCCCGTCTCTTTGGTTGTTGTCTAACGATCACGTCAACCACACTGTGGGAGACCGGTTGTGCATGTCGCAGGTGAGCTGATGACTTCATCGATTTGATCAAAGCAAGTTCACACAGCCCGGAGAATGCCGAGAGTATTTACTCCCTTCAAGTGTTTTACAACACTTCTTACAGAAGCAACAATTATCCCTTGCTTTCTTCGAGCGCAGCAACGAACAGCTTTGATGTTGCATGTGTCGTTGCGAAGACAATGAGCTTCGTTTTTGTAGAAGCAGTCGGATTGATTCTGCCATAGGCTAACGGACTGCGCATGCTCCACGAAGGTATGTGCGCTTGTTTGCGCGGAAGGAGCCAAGCCTCTGCATCGGTTCGGCAAACATCTGGGGTACAATGGCCGACCGCTCTGCTAATACAAGCGGCTCCAACAAGCCCCACCTCGCTATGTAGACCATCGCAACCAGCTCCGCGCGAAGCGTCCCAGCGGCTGCTGCGGTCAGTGGCCAGCGCTGTATTGTATCGCTTCCTGAAGGTATATAGGCCGTGCACCCAGCCCCGGTACGTTAACATCGCATCTCTCTGCGAAACTACAGAGCCGGGAGCTCTTGACGACTTGATTTGTCGTTTGTCTGATTGTCCTCGCTTTCGTCTCGTACCCGACACGAACTCCCTCTCGAGCTTCGGACCCGCACTCGTTCACCATCCTCTCCTTACACCAGCTGCTTTGCACTCTCGCCCCGTATCCTCTGAGCAACATGTCTCGTCTGGCCCTCATCTCCCTCGCCTCCCTCGCGCTTCTTGCGCCCATACATGCGGCTCCAACAGACTTCCAGAAGCAGAATGCTCTTGATGCCCAGAAGCTCAACGCGCAGTTCGCTTCCTTGGCATCGTCATCCTCCTGCAGTGGTACGCTTGCCTACTCCTTACCTTTTCTACATTGTCTCATTCTGCGCAGAGGGACAGCAGGCCTGCGTCTCCTCCGCCTTCGCCCAGTGCGTCAGCGGCGCTTGGCAGACAACCGCCTGTGCAGGAAACACGACTTGCGTCGCGCTCCCGCTCGTCAACAAGGCCGGCACAAGCATCGCATGTGATGTTCTTGAGGACGCACTCGAGCGCCTCGAGGCTGCTGGCGTCAGCGGCGGGCTCACTGGTGATGGCTCGAACTCTACTTCGTCATCCGGCTCGTCGTCGGGCAATGCGACTGCCAGCGGCGTCGTGAGCTCCGTCCTCGGCACAGACACTGCGCTCCCGACGGCGACCTCCGTGGACAACTCGACTGCCGACCCCACCGGCATCGCGGCGTCTCTAACCGATTCGGTTGCGTCCCTCCCAACGGGTGTGTCCTCGGGCTCGGGCGACAACTCGACCAGCGGGGACGCGCCCTCGACCGCTGATGGCGTGTCGGCCACCGCTACCGTCGCCCTGCCCACTGGTTCTGCAAGCGATGTGTTCCCTTCCGCCACTGACGCTGGCTCGTCTAATGCGAATGCTACAGCAGTTGCCAGCGCTGCAGCATTCGACGCCTCCAGTGCTGTGTCTGCCACCGACGCGTCTGCCGCCCTCCCCTCCGCCACCTCCGTGTCCGGCTCCTCGGATTCCCCGAACCCTTCGAACAGCTCCGGCTCCATGTCCTCCGGCTCCATGTCTTCCGACCCCCTGAGCGGCGGCGCCGATAACTCGACCTCAACCTCTACCGGCCCGTTCCTCGCTGAGCGCCACCACGGCAAGGACCACAAGGATGGCAATGGTAACAGCACGGACAGCGGCGCGGGCGCGCAGGCCTCCAATTCCACCGACCTCAACTCCACCGCAGCCTCCGCGACCGCCGCTGCGTCGAGTGTAGCCTCTGGCACCGCGAACGGCACTGATGTGTCTGGTGCTGCATCTGGCGCTGACTGCACCGTCACTGTGACTGTAACCGTCGGTGCAGGCGGCGCGTCTTCCGCAATCGCCACAGGCACCGCTGCGGCTGGCTCCGCCGTTGCGACCGACTCGGCTGCGGCTAGCTCCGCCCTCGCGAGCGCGACAGACGCTGCCTCGTCGGCTGCTGCTTCTGCCACCGATGTCGCATCCGCCGCCGCGGCCTCTGCCACCGATATTGCATTGTCGGCTGACGCGTCCGCGACTGACGCAGCGTCGTCTGTTGACGCTTCCGCGGCCGCCGCTGCAGCCAGCGCGACGGACAGTGCCGCTGCCGTAGCCTCTTCTGCAGTCTCTAGCGCCGACTCTGCTAGCGCGTCCGCGTTTGCTTGAGGGAAGCCGGCGTCCGCTAGATGTGGATTATGACCTATGCTCACAGCAGCTCTCGGAGCTCATGGTATATATTGTGTAGCTGCGCAGAATGCAATTGTACTGCTGTGATGTATATAATATCGCATTGATTCGAATGCGAGGCCATTAGTATACCCTTGTTTGCTCGACTGTAGGATTCAACAGTTGCCGTTGTGAACTTCTCAGGTGGCAGTCCAAAATCAGTACCCTGATTGATATTCACATAAATTATATCAGGACAGGTCCACCGGGCCCAGAAATCAGTAACATCCTCATTCCCGCGTTGAGGTTCCATATGAAACTTTAACTGTTCAATCGTAAATGAAAGCACGACTCATTCCTTCCTCATATTTCTCTATCAAGCCACAGCTCGCGTAAGGATTGTCTAAAGCACGTTCTGGGCAGTCATTCTCGTGTGTTTCGAGTGATGTAGCGTATGCATCTACAAGGATGGACTGCAAACGCTACATCCTCAACTTCTCCAGCGAACAGAGAACGAGTTAGCGGGTCGCTGGTGATCTTGACTTTCATTTCGTACCTCAAGCTTCACAGCTCAACGTCTGTCCTCCAGACATTGAAGACCAATTGCACCTTGTTGAAGTGTCCTATTGAACACTGCAGCAAGACAGTGTTGATATGGTTCAAGATTCTGCCGAAGACCGCATTGCTTCCTCAGCCTCTCGTGGATGCCACTTAGTTAACGGCTCAAAGGGTATGCGAAATGATTTTTGTCTGCACTTATCGTGACCGTGTATTAGTGCAAATTAGTGCAAATGTTCGCAAGCGCTACACTAACCTAATCCTCGCATGTGCACGTGTCTTTTTATGTTAATCTTATTGACGTTGAACCATACTCAGACCATGTATGGCAGTCCCGAGCCTGGAACGCTCCCAATGCTTGGGTGCTACATATGTACAGTCCATTTATCCATACTGCATCTGATTAAATAGCATCATTTACAGTTAGGGCTTCTATCATCCTTCGATCGCGGGCTGCGGGCCGTGTCCGGGGAGTGGTCAGCGAGAGAAGAGTAATGAACAAGTTTGTTGAAGCCACCTTCAGTTGCTCCAATCGTGAAAGCACAGTGCCTGCCTGCTGACGGATACTTTCCGGTTCCGCAGCGTCATTAGCAATCTCTTGCACCCGGGATACTAATTCCATCCTCCGAGCGGTTTTGGCCAGAGCGACGCGACCGTCATCTGGAGCGGGAGTTAGCTACCTTACCGCTTCGAAGTGTCAGACTCACCATATTCAGTGAGAACTCCCACTATCCGAAGTAGTGAGCCTGTAACGACTCTCTTCGGCTGAGAAGTTAGGTCGAGTAGCCAATCCACGGAGTTCCGTTTCAACATCTGATCACGAAGCCCAGCTACAGAAAAGTACCATGAAGTCTAGGTTGGAAAGAGGCACAAGTACTGCACGCACAGGATCGAGCGAAGGTCTCCAGCACCATCGAAGCCGTCCCCCATAGTTCTACGTTTGTGCCTTCCAAAATAGTCATGGGGGCATTGAGTACACTGTCCTGTAGGATGTCTGGAGTTGAATCCTCTGATGTACTATCAGTCGCATATTGCGTGCATTCGAGAGTGTAATAAACATACCATGCGCCCCAAATTGCATCAGACTATGCAGCAAATCAACGCATGCCCCAACTTCAGTATGTCGATTCATCTTCAATTGCAAGGACCTCGAAAGTGCGCGTATGAACCCCGCGCTGCGCAGCTCTTGGCGAACACGATCTATGCGAGATGTATAAATTGCGTTAAGCGAGAGCGAGACAGTGTATACCGTTGTGTATTGCTTCAGATTTGACCAAGCTCGAGACGACAAGATCCGAACATGACCCGCTGACAAATTGTCTCATGGCATCGATCAGACCACTTGCAAGGATTCGGTCGCGAATATCGTCTACTCGCGAAGTTCTCAGTAAGATTTTCAAGTATGCAAAAAGACATTGCCACGGACCATGTGTTCCCGCTAGCCGTATGAGAGTACTGGTAGCAACTACCTGCGTTTCAGTAGCACCCTTGGGAAACTGGTTACATATGACATCAAGAACGTCCATCCAGTGTTTATTCTGACGTAAGTGGTCTAGAGAGTAACATCACATCGCTAGGTGAGATGCACAGAGATTTTTACCCATTACTCCAACGCACCGTACTCCATAAAATGAGAGAATGTTGACACAAAATACCGCGCCGTAGATCCGCCGCCTTCAACGAGTTTTGCAAGCTGTTGAGTGAATTCAAGTCGCGTGCAAATCCGCTCACGAATGTCCTCTATTAATCAAACACCATGCATTCAGACCTGACAGCGGATTTTTATGAAGTGCATACTGAGATGACGTAAACGTAGAACCAAATGGAATGCATCGACCGTGATTTCGAAGCCCTTGGTACTGAATGTGCTGACAATGAGTTGTAGATAATCAAGCTTCACTGGTCTTTCCAAAGACGAAACTACAAATATAATTACGTTAGTTAACATTAGAACTAAGTGAACACACAACGTACAGAACAGTGACGCCCACAGTAGTACATCAACCTCGCCGAATGTGTGCTCAATGTTAGACGCCCCCAGCTCATGGAAAGCAGTTCGTATGAATTTGGAGAAAGAAGCATTCGTTGGATTGTTTATTAGGGTATCTGCATTCAAATCAGTCTTCAACATCTTGCAAACGACAATGGGTTGATGATGCCTCGCCTTCTCCACGTGCTATCTGGCTCAGCACAGAAAGAATTGTGGAGCATGACTCGCGTAACGCTTCGCGAGATTTCTGGTACAACCAAAAAAGGAAGTCCGGATGGTATGTGCGACTGCCTGTACCTGATTCAAAACGACGCTTGACGTGAGTGTCTGCGACTATCACTCTAAACATCGCACGGTCGCTACGTACGGCCACGTACCAAATTCATGGTTCGGGTTATGGAGATTCATGAAGGAAGCATAGTCGGGCACCGCGTTCTTCGTGAATATTTTGCTAATCAAGGTATTGACGGCGGGTCCTATGATTTTTTTCCCAATCAGCATTGTGCCTGCAGATAGGTCGGTATTAATTATACGTACTGTGCGCGGTGTCCACGGTATCCACGACCCTTCTCAAAGTGAAACCCGCTTCAGCAAGAAGAACCTCCAGAAAGTCTGCTTGGTTTTCTATCACTATGATACGAATTGTCACCAAAGGCCTTAACTCGTAAATGGCATAGAAATACAGGAGGATGCTCCCTTGCGAGACATGCCAGCGTTGCGTCCGTGGTCCCTTGACGATTTCCACATGACGTTGCTGTATTCGGGAGCTAACAATGAGACCTGGTGGTAAATTAAAGGGATGAGTACTCATAAGGCGATTGACGCACAATGTAGTTTGGGATAGCTGGGTATCTTGTGCAGTGTGAAGTCTATTGCTTGTTTGTACTGTTTATCAAAAAGGTACAGCAGGGCACGCATGAGCTTTTCTATTGCGCCTGGACCGTAATACCGTGGAGCAAAATGATCATAGACTGAGAGAATGTTAGGATGTTCCTGCGCACAAAGAAAGACCCTTCACCGTGCTGAATATCACTGGACAGCTGTGCAACCGCCAGCAGTCTGATATTGAGAGAAACGGAATCATCCGCGAGAAACAAGGATATTTTATCCAAAGCGATATCCAGATTGTACCCTAGATTCTAGTTATAAGTCCTGATAGGAGTTGTATTGACGGAAACCCGTGCTCACCGCATTTTGTCACAAAAACGAACAATGCGGAAACAGCCAATTGAACATGCTCCGTGCATAAAGAGGAGACTACTATGCCCTCGGTTTCGACCGAGATCTCGCATTCTGGAACAACCTTTCTGTCCGTGTACAGAAGCAAAAACGCCTGTATAAGCTTTGATTTGAATGATGGTGTGCAAATCTCCGACTTGTCGATAAGGGTTGCTAGGCGAGCAGGTATATCATCTTCCCACAGAATAGCCTTCCCATATTCTGTAGCAAGTTCACAATAAGTCCTGGCTGCGTGTATCTCTTTGGCGGGGAATCTCACCATGATCAGCGAGCTGCATCACAGTATCGAGTGCAGCATTAGACATTGCCTCTGGGCTTTCTCTGTCGCTGAGAATTGCAAATAGGCGTAAACCGATGTGATCGTCCGCTTGGGTAATTGCGGAAGTCCAGGAGGCTACATGGATCGAGTAAGTTCCGACATGCTCTGCGATAGCAGTATAAGGGACGCACAGTTGTGAACAAATAGTGATATTGCATCAAGGCCTCTCTTGATCGAGTTTGTGTCTGTCGAATATAGTTGTCGTACGAATGTCTTTGCCACAGTAATGTCGTAAAAATCCAACTCAAAGATGTCCCGCGACAGACTCGAATCTCGCAGAATCGCCGACTCTCGCAGAAGAACCAAGTTCTCGCCTGCACCTTCTGAATCGAGTATATAACTACCAATGATTTCCTGCCACGAGCGTTTCGCATATTCAGGTAAGAATTGCGCTTTCGGAGAGTAATCATGCTGAAGCGTGACGGATAGATGAATCTTTTGACCAGGATAAATAAAGCGGTGGGCGCCGAGGTGCGGTATGATACTATCGAAGGGCATGAGAGCACGTAATACTCGTCAAACTGTGGCTTACCGTGGTTGGGGAGCTGGGAAGTCCTCGGATCGACTCAAGTAAGGAATGAGCTCAAGGACCCACCATTTTCCCCTCAGGGATTCCTTTGGCAGCAAATCTGTGTGGATGCGCTCTTGATCCCAACCACCGTCCGGTGCTGATAGAATAAGTCCTTTTGCCTGCGCCTCATTTGCCATCCATATCGCTGGAGGTCTTTTTAGCGATAGTTTCATGTTCGGTTCGTTTCCTCCTCCCCTAAGAAATGCTTTAAGTCACGCCGCGACAAAGACACAACAAATGAAAGGAGGACGGACACATCGGAATGGCACCCGGGAAACCACACTTCCTTGACTCTGTCAATCTGTTCCTCATCCTGAGGATATGATAGGTGACTGGAGGCAAGCAAGGAAGTGAGTGTCCATTAAGTCTATGTCTGATCACTGTTCCACTCTCTCATGATACACACCTGACTGGCGTATCTGTGTGAGGCCCTTCACTGCGCCCGGCTCTGATATACGCAGAGCGACAGACATCTTCCGGTGAGTACTTGACCCTTCGTTCATCCAGTGCCAAGGCATGTCGGAAGTAACAGACGTGATCGGTCGTGTGCGTTTTTGGCAGATCCTTTGAGGAGCGGAACACGCCGATGGACGAGACTGTATCCCTAAGATAGCAAAATCAGCATTGTTCAGTATGCTATTAATGTACAAAGCATACCACACGCCAACGAAATGGACCTTCACTCCGTCGCGTGAAAATGCTTTTTTGAAGACACTTGCCCGCTGTCGGTTCTTTTGTAACCTGTTTCGTTCCTCTTCGATAATATTTTTCTGCCTTGCGGAGAGACCGCGGTTCCCAAGCCCGATATGTGTCCTATGCATAATGGTAAAGCATCAAAAGGATTCATGAACACGGGAAACGCACAATTTTGAATCCTCGGCAGAGGCGGCGTATAGTTCGAATGCACTGTGCCATTGCAAATGAAGAGAGGCCACATTTGCAAGATCTTAAGACATACAAAGGTATCTGTTCCTCGTTTCCGGCTTGGATCAGACCGACCTTCGCAGTGGAAACAGTGTCAGGTGTTGTTGATTATATGCTTCTGTTGCCCTACCACTTCTATCATCCCGGATAGAATCCTGGCTTGATATGCACCGCGTGAGAACCCTGTTGATTATGTGAGCGTATCAATGCCGGCAAGAGTTCAGCACCAACCGAAAAGAAATATCTGATCTCCCGGCCTGTAGTGCTCCGACAACCAGCGGTATGCTGCCAGAATAGGCTTTTCGAAGTCCCTGTGCAGACCGTCAAACGGGCTCCACAGTTCTAGATGATCCAAATCACCATCCAATCATGACTTCTCTCCAGCTCCTGAGATATCTCTTTGTAAGTCTCCACCACGACGTAGACGCCATATTCGCATAAGTCCCTATTCCGCTATTATAGTAAGTGAGTTGATTGTCGACCTTCTCTATCCGAGCGTATAGCTCGACAACGTTGGAGTTCTGATACGTTATTATGATGTTATTAGGATATGAGTTCAGGAATATAAAGGTGAACTACCTTAGAGCCGAACTGATTGGAAGTTCCATCAAGGGCTACGACGAGCCTCCGTCCGGCATCGGTTGCCCCACACATGGAGCAAAGTGTCTTTGTCTCCGCCTCTTCTTGGCCATGATATGTCGCCCGGTATTGCTCTGCCGTTCGGACCTGCTTGATCTGTTCGAAGTGTGAGCTGAAAAAATCAGCTCGAATAGAAAGGTGGGAGCGTTCGACATAGACATACCGCAAGAGACGATGAGCTGAATCCTTTGCTTGACCATACGGCATGGCTAGGTACGGATCAGACATGGCCATTCCCAACAGGAATAGAAGGAATAGAGTAACGATGAATCTTGTCAATGATTGCTATAGTTGATAGAGGGTCTATTGGTCATGTTGTCCACACACCTTGGGCCTTCAATTTATAGCTGACAATCGGGCGATGGTTCTGGACAAGCGGATCGCCGGGCCACTTCCCATGTAATGGAAGCGACATGCGATGCTATACGAGACCATGATTTCCCACAAGCTGTAAATATTTCAAACAGAGCGGTTACAAATCGCATCCTGTAACGGATAGAAGGGGATCTTGCAGCAGACCACTTGACTGGACATGGGTTAGTGCTGTAGATACCAGGCCTTCGGCGTCATGCAATGACATGTGGTTCTGATGACGACCACCGAATGAACCTGATATAGTAGAAGCAATCACACAATGGCGGCAATGTGGTGTGTTGGAAGTGGTCAGATGTTAGTGGCGGACATACAATGGCCGACGGGATTAATTTGGGAATCTTGCTGCCATGCACGACCCTTTGCAAGATTAATGTGCGAGTGGATAGATGGGATCACTCCTTGACTCGCGCATTTACTTTTCGACTTGAGCATCAATGCGGAGACTGTAGAATGTGCTGTTGACGTTGATCATAAGTAGAATTGGTCTACGAGCAGCTACTGTATTTCAATCAGCAACATGAGCACACTTGCGAGTATAAGGCGACTATGAACATACCTGATATTTATATATGGAATACGATCCAGCGCACGAGGACACGTAGCCATAATCCAAAGATGTTTCCAATGCTAGATGTTGTGTTTTGGAGAAGCTCTGGGTAACAGAAGGAGCCAGCATGCGGCGTCAATGTGCTGTTGGCAATGAAGTGTTAACGTTGCGGTTGAGTCGAAAGAAGCATGTCACTTCGCACCGATCTTCCAGTGAACGGCGATGACTACTTCCGACGGCATCCCTTCGGTCAAGTTCATGCCTTCAGCAAACAGAACTTCACGCACTTCGAAGTTATTGGGCAACGTTGTTTTGTAGGGCCTCGGTACCAGCCACGACTCGGAGCGGTTCCACTCGATCGATCGATATTCAATGATCGCTCGTTGCCACTCCGCGAACGTAGTCTAATACAGACCTTCGCTTACCTTATTTCGATATGCAAATTCATCGACGCACCGATGCCTGAAGAGTATTTGATCAGATTTGTGTATTCGGAAATTGCGCGAGACCGACCATCAACTATAAGTGCTATGCGTATGGATGTACGTGGAGAGACTACTGATACAAAGTTGCGATGGTGCAATGCGGTACTACACGACAGTGTGGATGGAAGGTTGGAATTAATGGGGCTGGATGGTAATAGTGGTATGCGATGACGTCGAAAACAGATGCAGAGCGAGGAAAGCGCGAGAAAGCGAAACTGTAGAGATGGTCAGATGGTGACTTACGGCAGGATTGAGACATACTAACAGAGACGGAAGATCGATAAGCTCGATGCGGGCGGACGGCGCCCTCAGGCTGCGATCGCGAGCGTCACCTGCACCGACGCATGGGATACGCGGTGGAGCGAAACGAGGAAGAGATCCTTGAACGCGATTTTTTCGCACCAGGCAGGTTCGCCATCGCGCACGCGTAGCTCCTAGAAAGAAGCTCAGTTTGAGCAAACAGTCGCAGCCGCGCTCCGAGCCTATTTCTCACTTTGCACGCTCGTTTCATGAGTCCAGTCAATTTGACGGCGGCCTCGCCAATCGTTAAAGGTTTCCCGCCCTTTCTAATCCGCATCTGGTGTCCCCACGGCTCGTATCCCAGAATCTATGTATCGAAACGTATTGCTCAACACTTGGCCACTCAGGTGACGACTGAGCCCTCGTACTTCAATTCGCACTGAAGCCTTCTCGCTATCCATACCAGGGAACGCCGGTAGGTCTGCATCTACGAGTTGGGACTGCACAATCCACGGACATTGTTCAAGTAGTTCGAGGCTTATCCCGAGTGCGGGGCAGTCTGCGAGATCGAAGCAAGAGAGAAACTTTGATAGCTGAGGTCCCTGCCCTCCCTCGTAAGCCCTTTGCGGAAGCAGCTGAGCCATCGTATTCAGTCGTAGTGCACGGTAGCAGATGACTGCCAGCAGGCACTTGGGGGGGGGGGGGTGACAAGAAAGTCGGGGCGAGGGATGCATACCCGCTCCGAGGGATCTTGATATAGCATGAAAAGAGGGTATGATGCTAAGCAGGGAGGGGAATGGATATGAACATGAGGTATGGTTGATGGACCCCGGGAGCCAGTCCGGAGAGAGTGGATAGATTTAGACACCCCGATTTGTGTGCCAATCGGTGGACTCGCTCCTCATTCAGGTCTAGGGCGGGGATATAAGCAAGGGACGACGTGGGCCTGCCAGAAGTAAGCAGGAACAATTTGGATATCGGAGTACACACATTTGCATGACACCGGACATGCGAGATCTACCAGGTCTGCTAGAACTTCAGAACCCGGATCTAGAGACTATTTCAATCATGATCCAGATGCATTTCCAGATTCCTGGGTCGGATAGCATATTCCGCGACGTTGACGAGGTCGTGGGACAGGAATTCTGAATCTCACCATGGACGGCATCCAGGCAAGGCGTCCTGCAGCCAGAAAGGGCGCATCAACTACGAGAAAGTCGTGGGTCGCCTTGCCATGGGGTAGAACGCAGCGGTGCTCGGGGATAGGGCTCTGGCAGAGTATACGTAGACGTATCGGCGAAGAGGTCGCCTGCACAAGCCAAGCGCCTACCCTGAGAAAAAGAGGGCTGGAAGCCTTTTCTTCCTAAAAAGGCAGTCAGCCGAAAGTCGGAGACGGATGCACCTCTATACCTTCCACCTTTTTGGGTAGATACTGCCCAATGCATATCTCGGATTCATGATTTCTGCAGCGCCACGACGGAACACAGGCAGATGACGGTCTGGATTTGCACAGAACTGGCGATTTGGAATTCTGGGTGTGCGACGCCCGATAGCAATCCCCACATGCATGTGCCAGCGCTGTGCCAGGGATCTCTACCTTACCCTATGTCCTCCGGCATGTCTTGCTTCTCAGCCTTCTCTATCTGCCGCCCATCCGCGCCCATGTCTATAGGTCGTCATGCCGCCGGCTGCCGCTCTCGGGGTAGCGGATCGGTCATACGAAAACAGACAGGACCTTGCGTGCAACGTGTATCAGCGAGGTCCCATCTCTGTCTGCTGTGGACTTCCGTGATATCCAGCTGCAACAGATGATCCACGTTCTCTCGGTGTCGACAATAATAACGGCTTCATGCTGGTCGTCTACTCAATGCGGGCATGCACCGAACTAGCGGTAGACGGGATGGGAATGCAGCGCGCTGCTTGATTGGCTGATAGCGATATGGGAACTCTTGCCCTTCCCAATGGCACCTGGCTGCGACGGATGTGCCGCAATGTGCGGTTGGACCGAGACCTGCTGACGTCTCCCCGATGGCATGAAACCGGTGCGTGATCTTGCAGCACCCTGAGAGACATGAGGCGGCCCCTCTGCACCCCCACCAATCCGCAGCTTGCATGTGGAAGGCTCGAAAGCGTTGCTTGAGCAGCCATCCTCTCACACCTGAGCTATGATGGACACAGAGGGGAGGACTGGAAGCTGTCTGCCAGTGAGTTGTATCCTTCATCACCAGCGAGAAAGAATGAGCTTCAGCCTCTGTCTTATCGCACTTCGTAGGATGCCCTCCGTTTCGATCTTTCATATAGTGAGGAATCGGTGCTCTAACACTGATCACGCCTTCAGTCGGACACTGTATGTATACAGGAAGCCAGCGCCTGGTGGACGAGATCCCGCCGGAGCCGGCATTGCGCCTTCTTCGTCGGTAATCAAAGACGTTCTCGTCCGCGCCTGTCAATGTCGCAGCTATTACCAGGCTGCAGATCCTTCTCGCATCGCGATAGGCGGTTTGTGGCAGTGATTCGATCTTCGCGTGGGTGCATGGCGATCTGTGCGATTCGCGCTGCGCCACAGTATTAACATACTCCGATATCGGGATGAGACCTTAGTCGACAACGCCGTGTGGTCTGATCCCTGAGCGTCCCAAGCGCTGCCACAGCCTCCGGACGCTGCTGGTCACTTTCTACCGCTCGGGTACTACGGGTGTAAACAACGCTTCGTTAGGCAGCACAGCCTCCCTCGGCTACACTATCGTCGCTCTCGCTCTTCTCGATCTCGCAGTTCTCATCATATATGTGACCGGGATCGTCGGTCACACCACGTCCATGTTACAAATGTGGCGCTGGGTCATGTGCGCAACTGGATCGCTTCCTCTTCACTATCTTCACTGTCTTCACTGTCTTCACCGACGTCTGTGAAACCATCACACAGCAGGAGCATACTATAAAATCTGCGAGACTTGCGAGACAGGGATGCTCAGACACACGAGGTGAGCAGTGTCCTGCATTTTTTGCTACCAACGACTGACTAGCGTTGAATCCAAACGTTCTGTCACTATTGACAGTTGGCATAGACTTGGTCGGGGTTGATTCGGACGCATGACACTGTAACATATTGTCCAACAAAATCGAGTGGAGGGGACACCACCGTAATTATTGTAATGCAAGGGGAGGTTTCTCAATATGAAATGACTCTTGCCTTCCCAGCGACGAGACGTCAAAAAGAAAAAAAGCGGCAAGCTCACCTCGTTGTACAACGACTATTACGAAGTCACCTTCCACGTCGAAGACAATTGAAAATGAGCACCAAAATTGCTACCATTCGAGATTGATCACAACTTGCCTGGATTACACGCAGGGGAGCCTGCTAATCGAGACCTCCATCGGCATCCCGAACTTCGCCAATATGCTGGCCCAAGCTGCCAATAAGCGTGAGACTCAACTTCACATATTCGACCTCAATATGCACCATGGTAACCAGTTGGAGTGCTGGGACGCCTCTGATGGGCAACTTTCCGCCAACCAGCACGGCAGCACACACTACGCATGCCCACGGCGAAGCCCTGGCTACATTGCGACAGGAGGACGAAGATAGCAATAGCATCAGCGCCCGAGATAACATAAAGCCGCCGGCATGAGCCTCCAACGTAATCCACTGATATAGCTTAGCAGAGAACTGTGGGCACCAGTGTGTGCATTGTGTACCCCCGGGCGTATCAGCTAATGATATATGGACGGGGTATCGCCGGGCTTGATGGGCATGTGATTTCACAGAGTCTGATCGACCTATAATAAGGCATCGTGTGAGCGCCATTTCATCGTTTCCGGGTTTCCGGCGAAGCAACGCGATAGCCTCATGTCGTCTAGGCGCCGGGGTGCGGAGGCAGGAATGAGCAGACACCCAAATTGAGAAGGACAGATAGCGCGAGAGGACGAGACCTGCATGCTGAACACATCCCGTGTACGCGTGCATCATCTGTCCAGCGCTTCTCGCGAGTGCGGGGCTCCATCTGGATGCTACTCGAGCGGAAAATGGGCCTGAAAGTGGCGGTCAAGCTCGTACGCATAGCTTCAGTTGGTTCTGGTCGGGAGCTTGAGGGAGCTGCCAGTAGAAGGGGAGAGCAGTGATTCGCGGGGGACATACGCGAGTGCTGAGCCAAAAATCTAAATTGCCTGCTGCCGCGATATCTTCCTGCTGTGCTACCGAACCCATGGCTCACTCCCACACTGGCTTATCGCACCCCTGGCTCTCCGTTCTCCGGTGACATTCTGCCGTAAGTCCTGAATTCCATAATCTCCTTCCCTCAACAGAGTCATATTGCGGTACCCCAGCTGATGTGCCCTGACCTTATCCAACGCCGTACCCAGACGTGTCTGCCTCTCATCGTCAAGGGCATTCAGTCCATCATTATCCAGCATACCCAGCTCGCTTTCTATGCACGTTTTGAGTCGGCCTGACTTTACGATCTCTCGTCACCCCGTTTCCTTCGTGGCACGTACTGTTTCCCCTGTCAGACGTCTTTCTCTTCGTGCCGGCGTCAGAATCGACTATAATGATCTCCCTCAGAATTCAACAGTCTCAATCGGCGTCGCGGCAGAGAGCACCCTTTCCCCCTCGAGTTATCACTCGACTCTTTTCCAATGGGCACTCGGTGTCAGCTTTGCCCTTTTCTAGGAGCAGCCCGGATGGCCTGGCTTCTGACGTACGCGCATCGCCCTGTGTTTCCCGGTGTGACAACGAGAAGATCATCTATCCGAGTCCAGTCACAAAAGGGCCATGCGTAGAGTGACGTATTTTGACGAATAGATACGCGGGTGTCCTGGGTGAGAGCATCAGATGTGCGTGAACTCGACCAGGGGCACCTACACGATCGCAGAGGCCGCGGTTTAACCTAGCAAAGGTTCTGTGGTGAGCATACGACGTACGCGTTATGGCAAGGGTCTCCTTCGGAAGTATGTCTGAAGTATCTTCTCTTGCAGATTCTGCAGAAGCCGAAATCCGCTTCCAACGCGTGGCAGCTCTGCCCACATAGGATTAGGTTCGGCAGTACACTCTCTTCGTGGAGGTGTATAAAGTGTCGCAGGCTTCCAGTTAGTTGATGCTAGCAACCACGGCCGCGAATATCCGAGTTGTGAGTACTCCCTACAAACAGAACAGATGCGTTTCGGTGCATTTCATACCTTCGCATATCCAAGACAGTCGTCTGATAAGGAGTAACTCCCCTAACGCTGAGCTTCGTGCTTTGTACCACTCTTTCCATCGTATCTAGTCATCGCCATTCAGTAAGGCACCATACTATCAATGGTCTCTTCCGCCACGTACGCACACGTATTATTGCCAAGACACATATCGCTTCCGTGCAGTGCCTTGAATAAGAATTGCTTCCGTGTTGACGCGGAGTTGCAAATTGTGTGCTATGATGTCAGCGCGGTTCCGTCGGTCGCATGCGGCGAGCGCGCACCCAACGACATTGATCGACGCATTGATCGACCGCCCCATGGGGTTGTACCTTGTGCCGAGATTAATTGCCGGAGAAACCAACCGACAGCGCCTCCGCTTTGATAGCCTCGATCTACGCGGACATTCTTCCGATGAATGAGGCGAATCGCGGGAGCTTCTCATCGCCGCTGTCCAGGATTGGCGCGAATCTCTTCGATGTTAATCTTCGGAAAGAAGCATGGCATTGATAATGTTAGGAAAACTAATTGAAGCCTACGCACGCTTCGGATCCATCTCGGTTCGACACAACATCGTGCACATGATCTTCGCAGCCTGAGAAGTATAACGAGGGACCCCATGTGTCTGATGCTGCAGTGACAAAAACATTGAAGAGAGGCCTGGAAATAGCACCTCGATTAGATTATGGTTTCAAACAAAGTCAATATCTACGCAGAGTCAGTAGCAACGGACGGAGATTTGCAGGAGGAACATGCCATCTAAGGAACAGCCGAGTTCATTGCTTTGGGAAGCTTAAGCGACCGCCGATTGGATCTCAAATGTTGTCAAGACAACCCCGAGGGGCGACTAGGAACGTCAAGATCATCGATTCAGCCGGAAGAATGTGACGGCATTCGGTCGATGTAGTGCGTCATAGACGCATATGGCGATCACCAACATGCCTGAGAAACTGACAGCAGGGGCACACAGACCACCTTTGAACGGTGATTTTCCACCCAAAATTGACATCGCGGGCGCAGATTGCTATCTAGAGTATAGCAAAGATCTGTGATAAGCGGCTTTTTCAAGCGCGTAGTGGATCCTGGAGGTAGCCGTAAAAGGCAACAACATCACCTCGATAGGGAGACATCCAACCATGAAGGAGAGATGCCAATGGAAACATAGAGGAGTCTCAAGGCCATACGCTCCACAATCAACCCATCGAGTCAAAAGAAAACAGACGTACCCGCGCTGGACTGCATACAAGCAGGCTTCGCTACGCTGCCCACCTCTTCAAGTTTGAAACTGTACCTTGCGAATATGGGAGGCACGAAGGCAAGGCCTACTTGCAATCTCACTGAGACCAGAATTTAAATGAAGGTAGGGGGTGCCTTTACCCGCGTATGGTACACACACTAGAGTGTTTATAGCAGGAAACCGTCAGCGGGACCAGTAGCAGCGGAGCGTACATTGACCGCCTCAGACAGATGGACTCATGCCTATTCCACCGGGAAGGGCCAGCGCGGCGACGGGAAAAGGGCATTGTCCTGGCGCTTACCGGTCGGAAAAACTGCGGCCCGCTCATGCAAGCGCTCGTTAGTCTCCGTCGTCTGCATTTCACCTTCCAAAAACGCTATTCATGGCGGAAGGTCTTAGGTGTCCAGAGCGTGTCCGCGCTCCGGACAGTGAGCACTGCCCGCGGCGGTGATGGAATTCTCGTTCGTCTTACCCGTCCTCGCCCATTTCGAATAGGTCAGGTCAGCAAGCGTTATACGACAAGCCTGAGCCGAGGAGAAAGTTAGTACGTTATATACGCGCATAGTGCACCATCTCGTCTACGACAGCGATCGTCTATCCTTGCTGTATGAAGACAGTTTCACAAAAGGGGCGAATACAGCGGCTGGGTGGAGTTCAAATGCTCATGTGATCGACTGATACAGGAACCTCGGGACAGGTTTATATGTGCTCCCACCGCCGGATCGCGCTCGCACGACAGGAACAACAAGGCAGTTTGAGATATTCTACAAGACATTGGCGTCCGGCGCTCCACAGTCCGTGCCGCATCTGCAGTTCAATCACACGACCAATTTCGTATACAGAGGATGAAGACTCAGACGAATTCTCGTGTACGATTGGCCGTTTCTCTACCACGACCATCGTTGATGCAACGGTGGCTTCAAAAACCTGAATGCGCCGAGCAGGCGGTCTGGCAGTCTTTTGAGATTGCCGCGCAGAAGTTTCCTAGTTGAGGTTTCCTGACTTCTGACTCCTCAAACAGATGACCGCTGAGGGAAGAGCGCACGCGACGCCGACGACAAGGACCATAGGAAACAGTAGTGTGCATGCGCAACCTGAATAATTTTACCCACGCGAAGTCGGCTGACGGCTCGTGAGGTGCGTACTATCTGAAACAGGTGAAATAGATGCATCCTAACTGACATTTTACTATTTCTTTCAATGAAGATAGTCATATAGGCCTCTCATGCGGGGCTTCCGTCCTGCCGGGGGTCGAAGAGTGTATTTCCTGTGAAGCTCAACGTCCACCTCTGTCTTCTGTTCCTGTCTGTCCAATTCTTGCACATACGTTCGGGAATATCATATCACCCTCGTAGAGGTTCTTTCAGTCGACTACGAAGTATCCTGGATCGCACTGCTCACTCATAAGACAGTGGACTACTATATTTTACACAGATTCCGGCTATTTGCTTCGCCTGTGGTGTGCGCACCAACACAGCAATTGATATCATCGAAACGCTGGGATTTCCTCGCAGAACGACTAAATAAGACAATGGAGTGCCAATGAAGGTTATTGTCCGAGTTAAAGTGATACACGTAGTGCGTTGAGTATAGTGCTTATCTAGAAAGTGCATCATTTAAGTAACAGGGTTGTCAGGGCACGAGCTCAGTGCCTGCGCTCAACTGGCGGCTGTACGTGCAGTTGTCATCTCCTGACAACACGAGCGTCTTACACATATGGGCCATGGCGGCTGTTGAGTAGCAGTACTTCTTCCATTGTGAGCATGTTCACTGATCAGTATAGAGTCCTTCTGGCTGTCCCCGTGCTCTGGTAAGCGAAACATGAGAATCACGTAACCGGGTTCTGCGACCGAGGAAGTTCTAACGTCACGATACTCGTACACGGGCAGCTGAGAAGCAGGACAGGGAAACTAGCAAGGTGACGACATGTAGCAAAGCAGCCGGGATGGGACACAGGGTAATATGTAAGTCGTGGAGACACGTCATGCTAATGTCTCAAATGCTAGGGTGATTTGGATGGAGGCACTCGAGACCTGGTGCACCTCGACGAGGTACAATTGCTCAAAGACAATTCCCGTCGGCCCAAGCTGGACGCCGCCCGGCATGCATATCATTCCGACGTGGTACTGCGAGGAGAGTGAGCAGAAGTAGCGTGCGCATGACCTAGGCACAACACGCACATTGTAGGCTCGACGAATGACCCTGGTGAGGGCAATTGCGGCTTGCTCTATAGTAAGCCCTCCGCGTTCAGGGTAGACGTGCATCTGGTTAAACCACGCTCCGTACCCGACAATCTGCTTGCTCATATATTAATACTAAATTGTGTCATATGAGGAAACTGCACACGTGAACGCGAAACGACGGCCTTGTCATGCGCAGACCGGGAAACGCAGGTTGTGCGGCGTGTTGCAAGAATGACGTGATGGAGGGATCCTGCTCGATGGATGCAAGGTGGATGCCGGCATTCGCGCTCCCTAGGATAGTGTAGCGAGATAGCAACCTGTACATAGTAGGGCCCTGTCGTGCGATATATTCATTTTGTGGAATAATATAGCGCGTCATTCCGATGCTAGGATGTGCAGCGAGTGTTGTGGCGGACGAACAGTGTGCTGAGGGGCCTGAGCGAAGCTGAGTGTATTGGTCCTGGACGGTTGCATCGGTGCTCTTAAAATGAATGTACCCCAGGCCAATTGCCAAAAGCGACTGCCCGATCAGAGTCGCCCTCTCAGATTTGAGATAGACGTCCTGAGATGCTTCTCAGCGTGATGCAGGGTGGTCATGCAGGGCATCCGGGGCACTGCCAGCGTCTCGGGGCCCTATGCGTCTAATCTGACGTTCCTTAGCGGATCCCGTCGAGACGTTTGCCTATAAGGCAGTCGGCGTCTGTCCTTATCGGCAAGCTTCTCGACGAGATCCGCATGCGTTACCCGGCGTTCCTGTGTCAACAAACTTGCTTCTCATCCTATCAGAATGACGCGCTATATTATTTCACAAAATGAATATATTGCACGACAGGGCCCTGCTATGTACAGGTTGTTATCTCACTATACTATCCTGAGGAGCGCGAATGCCGGCATTCACCTCGCATCTATCGAGCAGGAGCCCTCCATCGCCTTGTTCTTGCAAGACGCCGCACAACATGCGTTGCCCGGTCTGCGTGCGAGAAGGCCGTCGTTTCGCATTCACGTACGCCGTTTCCCCATATGTCACAGCCTAGTATTGACGTATGAGCGAGCAGATCGTCAGGTACAGACCGTGGTTTTTCCAAATGCACTTCTACCCTGAGCGCGGAGGACTCACCATCGAGCAAGCCGCACTTGCTCTCATTAGGTACATTCGTCGAGCCGACAATATGCGTGTTGTGCCTACGTCGTGCGCACGCCGCTTCAGCTCACTCTCTTCGCAGGATCACGCCCGAAGGATCTCTCTGCCTGGGGCCATCCAGTTTGGCCCGACAGGCATTGCCTTTGAGCAACTGTTCCTCGTCGAAGTGCACCAGGTCTCCCGTGCCTCCATCCAGCTCACCCTCGCGTTTGAGACCTTGGTATGACTCGCCTCCGCTTCTACCCGAGAGGTATGACCGTCGTTTCAACCTGGAGAAACGCAGACTGACTCACTTGGATAATTGTTCAGGATTCGCCTGCTCTGTTGAACGTTGTCTTCCTTGTTATCTTCGTTATCGTCCTTCCTCCCTGTTGTCTACTACAATGGATGCTATCATCATGGATCGATATCATAGAGCAGTCTGAGACTCAGAACACCATCGTATAATCAGCGAGAATGGTGACAGACATGGAGCTGAAGACGCACAGAGCATTTACGACGCGCCGTATGCACCCTATGCTGCAGGTCAGCATATGACGCCCCCTTCTTCTTACTCAGACCCCACGGAATAAATCCAATGCTTCATTGCGTATGAGGGCAGCCAGTATATTTTATGTAAACCATCGTATATTCTCCACAAATGAGAGCCTCTATTCTGCAGGGTGACGCGCCAGCGGCTCTTGTTCCGCTAAGAGGTGATGACCGTGCGTGCAATTGCTAGTCAAGCACGGGCACCAGCCCCATGCCCTGGCAGCTTCGTTAAATTACAAACGGATATATTTTGTGAAATTTGACAGACCATTTACTGAGCAGGCAGCGCGATCAAGGATACTTTGTGATCAAGACAGTAAGCATCCACGAGGTCACGAAGAGTTCCCAAGAGTATGCGCAAACATTACACATACAGGGCCAGCGGCGGCGGACTTTGAACATCGTCATCAGAAAAGCACTCTTCGAACCCTGACGAACACAAATTTCACGAGAGAGTGTTAGATTTTGGGGCCCGCGGTGTCGAGCGGGCCGACCCGACGCGCCCTGTGCCTAGCCGGGAGAACGATCGCAATATGATTGCCAAGCAAAATACATCGATACCGTAGAGTACTTGTACCGTAGCGCGGCCGTACTTGGCCCTCACGCGTTTGTAACAATTCCACCGATTTGCTCGCTCGTGTCCGCGCTCCCACTCCCCTCGTCTCGTCCCCGGGCTAAAGTCAACAGAGAGCTCGGACAAGATAGAGTAGTCTGAATGCCCCTACGTTGAAGGAGAAAACAAAACACCAGTGAGAATATGCCCCCGTATTTGGTTCAACGTCTTAGAACAACACGTACTTCGTGATCCGTCGGCTACCTTCATGGCGGAGCGGGTGCGGATGACTGGCGCGCTCTTTGTCGCGCTTCGTGGAAGTCGATTGCATTTCGCGAGGGATTGTCACGAAGGTCTCTTACGACAACTAGAGACGCCAGAGTCATTGTTTTTGCCACCAGAGATGCGACGGCGTCTTGCGGATGTCGTGAAAGATGTAAGTACACGACGATCAATGATTGCCTGAGAAGCCGACGAAAACGACGCATAGACCACCCCTGGACGGTACAGCTCACGGCTTCAAGGTGCGATAGCGAGGGTAGGATGTTTTCTGCAGTCTCAGAATGACGTGCGCTAGCCGACTTTTGCAGGTGCACACAAGCCCCCGGTAGTAGCAGTGCTAGACAACAGGCTCACGATATCACCTCGATTAATGGATAACCAGCGATGATGGGCAGAGACAGCAAGTATAGGAGCTTCCACAGAATTATATCCACGATTGATACATCGAGCGCAATGAGAACAGACATGCCTACTTTGTGAACTTCCACTGACGGGCGATTCTTACATACAAGCAGGCCTTGTCAAGCAGCCGGCCTCTTCGACTTCGAAGTCGAGTCCGTGCAAGGCTGGAGGGTATCAAGGGATCCTTGCAGCTCTACTGCATGCAGAGTTAAAAGATCAGATGTGGAGCGCTTCCGCTGCCGCAGGGAAGATACGCTAGTGTGATTTCGGCATAAACCCGTCACCGGCAGTAGCATCAACGTCGGTCGTCGTGCTAGCATCTGCAGGCACTCTCTGTTGCTGTATGCAGTCCGCCGGTGTCCGTACACAGCCATGAAAACGTCAACGCGAGACTAGTATGTGTTATTCTTCTACAATCATGTACCAACGGAGTATGCATAATACATATTGGCGATCGGATAGCTGAAGACCGTTGGGCTCGCCCAAGTACGAGGAGGGTGCTCTGTCGACAGAAGACGCAGTTCTTAGACTTCGCAGAGTATAGACATTTCCTCCAGCGAGAAGCAGTCCAAACGTCCAGCAGTGAGGTGGCTGGGGCATGAATGCAGGATAGAGATGGGCGGCGGAAGAACGCGAAGTCGTGCTAGCGCTCATTCGTCGAGAAGCGCTCGTCGTTTCCAGTCCAGATGGTTGCATTCCTGGCCGGTCTTCTTCACATCGACAATGTGAATCGGAAAGGTCATAAACAGTTTCTGCCTAGGGAAGACTGACACCGAACTTCTCTTTTCACTGTCGTTGTCCTGGCTACACATAACTTCTGGGGAATTCGCCTCTTGCACCTCACGGCAGTCTTGCTAATCGTGGCATCCTCATATGTTTGACCTCGATCTCTGCGAAGGATCTCTGACGATCTCGGCTGACGATGCCTCAACAAGAGAACGCAGTAGATCGCACAGTGTTACATGTGACGTGAGGGGGAACCTACTAGATATCGTCGGCGCGCGTGGCGCACACCAGCTCGTTGGCGACGGCATGTTTACTATGTGAAGGTTCCACAGAAGAGGTGAGCACATTGGCTGGCTTTAATCTCATTCTTGCTTAACGGTCCAAGGGTCTTGAAGTCGATTAGCATCAGACCCTTGGCACATGTTCTAGTTATACATGCCTACCATGGGATTGTGCGCGCACAACATGGATAATATGTCAGTTTAGACAATTCGTGCCGGATGTGCCGATGACAAGGTTTGATCAGTCGCGTATACAAAATAGAGGCTGTAGACTGCCAGCAACTTAAGAGACCCGGCGCGCTTATGGCTGGAATTATAGGACAAGTCACAATGAGAATGATACGCGACTTCTGTAGTCTCACTGACACGAAGTAGGCACAGATCGTGAGGTACGTGTCATCTCAAACGGGTGAACTAGATGTGCGACGTATCATCGCTAGTATTTGAATGTTCCATCTAGCTTCGAGGTTGTTATGTCAACTTCACCTCCCTCGAGCTCTCCCACAGATTGTCCAGCCTGTCGGAGATCGAGGAGTGCAGTTCTGATGATGTTTACGATCAGCCGCTGCTCTAACTCTCTGTCCTTGCAAAGCGCAGTTTTCGCACGCGTTCGGGAGCTCCCCGTCACCTTGTAGACGCTCTCTGCGTCGATTACAAGATGGTGGATTGAATACACGTTGTGACTGGAAACGGCCACTTTCTGATGCGGAGGAGGGCGTGGGGGAAAGCAGATGTTAGACATGGATGTCTGGGACCTGTTGAGGTTTGAAGGCGAACTCGACGGTGGACTACCAGACTTCCTATGGGTTGAGATGCCCGTGTGCCCTCGCCGGCTAAGTAGTAGAACCTTGATTCTATTGACATATCTCACCAGAACGACATCACAGTAAGATCATTCCAATTTCATTGATTTGTATTAGGGAGAGGACTATACGCTCTCCCGACCTGACTGATTTTGGAAATTGTCACTCGACCCAGTCGACGTTCACTGGCTTACGATTCTCTCCACAGTGCATTTATTCTCAAAGTAACTTATACTCCTTCTTGGATCCCCTCACGGCTTTGGCGCCAAGGCCTAGGCAGTGTTTCATCTCGACAGACGCATGCAATCACCCGTCACCAATTGCATAAAGGCCGCCAATACGTAACACATAATCATAATTAGGTTTCGCATTGTCTGATGGACCTTCTTGTCAAGATATTTGGGTTGACGCTGCCGCCAGCAGATCGTGCTTCCATTTTGGCCGGTCCTGGTCTACCTGCGGCGATCCAGCGGACTCTGGCGACCGACGTAACGGCCTTTCTCAACATGCCCAAGGATATGGCCCCTCTGACCTCTTTCTAGCATCGACGATCGAAGCGCCTGCCCATGTATAGCAAAGTTGCACTCCTGCTTAGCTCGTCCTGTAATATCACTGCGACATCGTACAGTAGCGTTCGGCCAGTACACACCGCCCCATGAGATGTAAGTGCGTGTACACTACGCGCGCTCATTACGTTGACCACAACGACAGCGGTGATGTGGCTCCGGCTGACATGGGGATGCCTAAACATAACAACGGGTACTATCGTATAATTTATGGGAGAGGAGCACAAAGCTGGTCGCTGGCCACGGTCAGCGATGAGAAAGTACGTATTTGCGTTCATTCCAAGTACAACCCAGGCTGGAGCCTGGAACGATGCGCAAGTGACCATGGTACAGGATAATGCACTACTTGACAGTGGAGCGAGCGTGCCATGGGAGGTGCGTCAGGGCCTTCATCAATGCTTTCCCTAATATCTCCGCTCAGTATCGGAGACATGCCCATCCAATTTCAAATCTATGTCGTTTCTCACATTCGACTTTGAGTTATGGTAGGACGCTGTTATGGTAGGGCGCTATGCAGTGCGGGCATTCAAGGACTTGCGGGGTGCATTCGCTGTTGTATGCAGAGCCCGCAGGCCACTGCCGACCTGCGGAATGTTCGATGCGCTCGTTTCCGGTCAGATGAGGGACTGATATCCGAGTTATCCGCGATGTGGTTTGCGAAGCCTGATATCATCCTTACCTGTATGCAAGGCGCCACAGATGAGTGTCGCTAAAGATAGCCTTGACGCGCGCCGTGTCTCGCTCTCAGAGACCACGCCGTGTCCCGCTCTTCATACGCTGCTATCTGCCCACAGGCATATACCGGCCCTAGGTGCGCTCACTCGGCTAATCGGGCTCCGTGACGTTAATTAAATCCTAGGACGCGCGAGTTGACGATATGTAATCAATTGTGCTCATAGCCCTCTCGTGTCCAACAGATTACGCTGCGGGCGAGAGCGGTCTTTGCCGGCCAAGATAACAGTCAGCGAGACGCCATACTACAAACGCCGGGTGCGAACGAGCCACAAGTAGAGCTCGCCTGGATATCGTACGTTCGAATTTATCTCCCGTCCCTGTTTATCGAGAACAAGATTCTTGCCTCTATGCAGTATGCCGTCGATGTGCAGAACCAATACAACCCCCAAACATTCCGTGGTCACATGCACGAGGCGTCAGACTCGACCATCTTTCTTGAGGTTTCGCTTACAAATAGCGGGAAGCGTCGATAACGTCTCCAGGGCCGCAACCTCCCGGTCGCGATTCTACACACCTTGCGTGCAGTTTCTCCAATCGGTGTTCAGATTACCGCCTCCTCGTCGCGTCGGCATTTCGAGTCGTTAAGATTGTGTGGTGAGCACTTGGTATATAGCATTTCAGATATTCCAGATGGGGGTGGGGACAACGCGTAGTGTCTGATCGCGGGCAAGATCAATGCTCACATTGCTTAGGACCGTCCCTGTAGGGTGCAGCATATGCTGGTTAGTGGGGCATCTATGCTTAGAAAGTATGTCTCGTAGAAACGACGGAATCATCTGCATGTACCTAGAAGCATGTACCTAGAAGCTTACAACGAAGACTTACTTGCCCTTGAGGGCATCGCCATCTTTTCCTGGAGGTCCTGATTTGTATCCGCTCCGCACAATTAGGACAACCGAGCTCTTGAGGTACGTGACAATTTACTTTTCACGACGTGCGGCTTCATTCACCACCACGCAATCTCACACTCCTACTGACTCACTACTTCTCAAGAGCTCGTTCTATCTTCTTTTCGCGACGAGGAGACACAAAATGTGTGTTCCTGTTGCCTTGACGTTCCGTGCCTCACTAATGGACAGTAACCTATGGTCAGCCAATTGCCCATAATATGACCGCCTGTACGGGCCGCAATATCTTGAGCTGTGAAGTCTCAAATGATTGTACGTGCCTGAGGAAGAAATCTTGCATTTTGGGTCATTGGAGTAGCTCTCACGATCACGAGCACATTGACAAATGCGATCAGTCAACTTGGTCCACTTCGTCCTAAATGATACTGACCATTTTCATAACACGCTTCCCTCTGAAGGCAGACTAGAGAATGGCCAAAGCCAGAAGAGGACATAACTCAAACCCTGTGGGTGCGAGACTGGGGGTGCGGAACTTTGAAGTTGCATCGATCTCCATCTCGGTTCTACCGCCGGCCGGCGGTCCGTTGACATCGTTCCGGATTTGGAAAGCTCCGTTTTCGACGCCCACAGCCACCGGTAGTACTTACTATCACTACTGCCTTTGCCGCAACCTCAGCTTCAGGCATTCGGATATTGAAACGTTGAAGGCCTCCGAGTCACGCCCAGATAGTGCGGGATTGCCTTCTAATTCCTATGCCAAGACATCCCGCGTTTTCTGCGATCTTCTTTGGGGCCGGGAAATAGGAACTCGGCAATGTGTTTGTCTCCGATACGCTATCAGCCTTCGCGATACTCTCGGCTAGTGTACACTCGGTATCAATGCCCTGGACGAAAGACACAACGCGAGCATGGTCCTTGGTGAGCTGAGGATACTACATCACTGTTCATACTCTTAATTTATAACACTACTATTACGTTGCCCATGGCGAACATTTGTCGTTGCTTAGCAACATTCCAGGACTCACAAAATTGATCTGTATCACATCCTCGACGCATGTTGAATGTGCTCGTGGCATCATATCATGGTCGGGCGATTTGTACGACACGTCAATCACGAGCATGAGTCGGGGGCTCCATAACGCGTGCTCGGTCTGCAGATCAGAAAACCCAATTACACGGCCAATCTCACATGCAGGACATTGTGGACCGCCAAAAACGTGAAGGACCCAGATGACCCGTCGTACGTGGCTGCTAGTGGTCGCTTCACTAAGACAGTCATTGAATACTGACCATGCGGTCTGGCAGAGGTGAATTTTGTCCCCTAATCCGGCGACCTCTTTGATCAAATCAAGGTTGCATAGATGTTACTCACGGACCTCCTATCTCCTCGAACTAACCCGCCACTGGTGAAAGACAGCACACCCAGAATAGAGATTATAGAACAAGGTGCAATAGCAAGCATGGGTGATTTCTACAATCTCACTGACACGAAGTCGATGGACAGATCTTCAAGTAAGTGATTTTGCCACCGGGAGAACTGGGTGTGCGAGCGTGTTCTCTTTAGGGTGTTGATCTCAGCCGCAGGCGCCCGTCCAGGCTCTCTTACAAAACTTCCTTTCCGTGCCGGAGATCGTGGAATGCCGCGCAGGCTTCTTAGTGTTCTCCATCAATCAGTACATGTTTTGTGCGCCGATCAGGAAGTATCTTGACTATGCTCCTCGCCTGTCGATAACTTTAGCATATCACTCGTCGGTTTTCTTGGTCCAATGGGATGCGCACTGGCAATCTACTGAAATTCATCCACGCACAATATCTCCTGCCACGGCGACTGAATGCAAGCGATGGGAAGCAGCTAACAAGAGCTCTTGTCAAAGGGATTGTCATACAGTCGGTGCATTGATTATCATGCATTCACTTGAGCATTAGTCAAGTAATGGAGCTCAGTGTCTGCGCTCGACTAGCGACTGTATGCCACCTCAGGACAGGATACATCCCTCTTACGCTAATTTGATAGAATATTCCTACAGTTATCATCAGGCTCGCTGACCATTCAGGTGACTGCCTGGTTGTTATTGCGCTCTTGGAACCGAAACACGGTAATTATGGTATCAGGACGTTACTGCTTTATGACGATTAATGAAAGAGCCGTAACGTCACTAGTCATTTACAAAAATAGCGGAGAACAAAAAGAGGAACGATTGCGCAGATAGCAAGACACATAGCATATAACAAAACAGCCTGGATGGGCGATTTAACATTTACTGGAAGAACGTAAGCTATAGTCAAATCGACTCACATCTTTCTGTTGTTAGTGGGGATTCTCATACATCACGTTGAAGTCTCATACGCGAGAGTGAGCCGTATGGAAGCGCGCGAGACCTGGTGGACTTCGACGAGGAACAACTGTTCAAATGTGATACCCATCGGTCCCAGCTGGAGGCCTCCAGGCATGCAGATCATGCCCACGAGGTCCTACGACGAGACTCAGCTAATGTGCCATAGGTATCGCGCAAGTACATCACATACAACGTGCGCCCGACGAATGACACTGGTGAGCGCGATAGCAGCCTCCTCGACTGTGAGTCCTCCGCGCTCAGGGTGGGTGTACATCAGGTAAGACCACGCTCGGTAGCCGACAATCTGCTCACACGTGTATCAGACTAACCCTATCGCACGAGGACATAACTTACGTGGACACGCACTGAAGGCCTCGATGCCCGTATGCCGGCGACTGCAGGCTGAGTGGCGCCTTGCAAGAGCGACGCGACAGAGGGGTTTCGCTCCATGGCCGCCAACTGAACGCCGGCATTTGCGTCTTTGGCGATGGTGTACTGAGATAGAAAGATGTACATGGGAGGGCCCTGCCGTATGGCATATGGCATTTATGGGATAAGATAATGAGCCATGCTGCTGGGATGTGTTGGCCAAGGAGCAAGGTGCGCACAACTGGTTGTAGCTGAGAGATCTGGGGAGTATGGCACTCAGCTGGACGCTTTTATACAGAGTGCACCGTTCTAGCCATGCCACAGAGTATACGGCGTGCCATCAGGGCGCTCGTTATCCCTTAAATTTTGCGCCGTAATGGGCACGGTCGGGTGACTTCATACAATGTTAGTCAAGATCTCATTCAATGTAGACTGGATCAATATCACGTGTTATGAAACCCAGCATCCTTCCTCCGACGGCAGGTCTCCCGAGTGCTGAAGAAGCAGCATCATAACAGAATACTTACGTGCGCAAGTCTCGGTCACGTACTGTATGTCTTGACTCAGGACACGTCACTGTCGTTAATCGCCGCGGAGCTGACCTCGGTTGGCGCTGGCCCACCGTGGACATTCTAAAGGCTAGTCTCGTGTGAACAACCTTGTCTAATACTCGAGTTTACTCGCCGCTAAGATAAATGAGGTTACTACACGTGTCTCGTATCAAGGTGTTTGCAAGTACAGAAGGCGATGGTATTTAGGAGGTCGCAATTTGGATTGTGCGCTCGAGGGGCCTACATTCGCTCGTACATGGGACCGGGTAACATGGAGACAACAAATTACACGGCATTGGGAACAGCGATCGGACAGGGCGAAAGAGGGCATCTGGATGGATATTAAGTGACCTTCTATTTCATGTCCACGAAATGATATCGCGCTTCGATATCAATTCTCGGAGTTGATTCATCTTCATCTCAAAGCTCGACGGCAAGGGTCAGCTGAATGGAGCCGCGCGAGACCTGATGCACGGCGACGAGGAACAGCTGTTCAAAGGCGACGCCTGTCGGGCCGAGGTGCAGTCCCCAAGGCATGCATATCATTCCCGCGAGGTCCTGCGATGGGGGTCAGGTGGAGAAATCAAAGATAATCTCATCAGGATACATGCGTTGTATGCCCGACGGACGTCGTTGGTGAGCGCGATTGCAGCTTCCTCGATTGTGAGGCCTCCGTGCACAGAGCGGACGTACATTTGGTACGACCACGCTCTGTAGCCGATAATCTACGCACTGACATATCAGACTGCATATAGCCGCAAGAGAAGGCGACGTACGTGAATGCGCACTGACGGTCGCCTTGCACGGATGCTGGGGAATGCGGGCTGGGCGGCAGCATACAGAAGTGATGCGACGGCAGGATTCTGCTCGATAGCTGCCAGCCGAACGCCGGCATTCGTGCTGTCTGCGACAACATACTGGGAGAGAAATCTGTGCATAGGTAGCCTCCGTCGCACGGCATAGGGCTCTTGTGGAACAATGTAGCGCGTCATTCGAATAAAACAATATGCTGCAAGCGGGAGAACTGTGGAGAAGACGATCTCAAAGAATCGCAGACGGGTAGCCTGCAGGAAGCATATGTGGAACATGGGTGCACATTTATACCGTGTGCTGCACCGGACAGCGACGTGAATGGGCTGAACATTGGACATTACTTCCTGCATCAAATCGCGCGTGTGGGATGCGCCTCGCATCACATCGCGTCGATCGCCTGCTACATGAAATCGCGCCGGATCGTTGGGCTCGGAGGATGCACCAGATCGTGCGCGCACGTATTAGCACAGCAACTCACTGCATCAAATCGCGGTGCCTGCTCAGGCAGGACGCAAGGCGATCAATCGGACATTCTCTACACTGCTATAGGCAGGTCAATACACGATCTTGACGGGGAGTCTGACCTACCTAACTACATGGAATCGCGCACATGCAACATATCCTGGCCCACAGTGCATGCCACGTTGGTCATAGCTGTCGGCATCCTATCCACTCAAGTATACGGGCGTGGCAACGGCTCGTACTTGACTCTGTCCCAGGACAGTCACTCCCGATAACGGACGATATTCGAGACCATGAGTTAGCGAGGGGTGGCAGGACGTACAGGTGCGCAAACTGCGCAGGGCTGTTCCAGCCAACACAGCAAGCTCGAAACAGAGAGCTGCTGCGGTCGTGCGTTCGGAAGCTAGTGGAAGGTGCCAACACAAGATCTGGCCCAGTACAGCTGGGCTTGTAGAAGACAGGAGGGCAACTGAAACCGATTCATACCAAGCAGAAGACTCCTATGACGGTGCTCTAGTTTCAGTGTTTCCCATGCAGAATTGCTACCTCAGTCACGGGGTCATAAGGCATGCGCGCTACATAGTGTCGTTCAAGTTGTCGCTATTCAGTGCCAGGTATTTCTGCCCGGCAGAAGGTGGCAAATGTACTTCCAAATATGGTATACGCCAGCTTTAAACCCTATTTTAGGGTCCCTTGAGTGTCTCTTGGACCCTGTTTTGGAGTTAACTCCGCCATATTTGGGAACATTCGGCCCATTATCGCTGCAAAACTGCAAAGACTACATTACCACATTAGTTTGCTGCGGAACAGTGTCACCACATCCACAATTGAGTTTTAACTCCTCCTTAAACCTGTCATGTTCTGCTAGAGGTGGCAGAAGTCGGCCTCCGGGAATTCTACCCACAACACTAGCGCTAGAAGAACGACATGACATGGCGCTTAGATATACAAACCTAGATCTAGTCTAGTTCGAGTCCAGCACTCAGTACTTACCATGCATCTATAAGATCTCCTCCACTTGTCCGTGTTGTGACTCCTCTAGCACGACCAGCCGGGATGTAGATGCATTGCATCCTTTCCAGGCGTGAGGATCGAGGACCCTCATCACAATTCTCAGCAGTATACCAACCCGCCGTTTCCTCGACGTCCGTTTTACAGCTGCCGCCGTCGACACAATATATCGAAGCGTTGAGGATCTCTTATAAAAGGCAACCCGATATGGACAGGACGAGAACCATGGCTCCTAATGTGCCCCCTATCTAAGCTCCCAGGGAAATAGACAATAGCCCGCCGGGACGGCTCCTTCCCGCGGACAATAAGCAAGATCAAACCATAAGCCCCCAATTGTGACGGCATTTCCTGCAGGGTAATCCGCGCCCTACCGAGAGGGCAATGTGCAGACACATGCCCCGCTCTGTGCTGATTCTGTAGGACAGAGACAATGGCGCAGATATCTCCACGAGAGTCCGCGACAAAAGGTGGTGCTCTGCTTGGCGACCCAGGGTGAGAGTCATGGAAGGGCCAGGATGTATATATGTCGAGCTTGGGTGCCCTACGATCGCCATACACCAGTGTCAACACCGTGGCGTTGCATCACTCCCCGTCCTAACAGATTGTTTCCCCCATGCTCTCTACTCCCACCAACACCCCGATGAGCAGTCGCGCCGCAGGGAAGGCCCGAGCCCCAGACGTGGGCATTCGCGCCCGCATCTCCGCGGCCCAGAAGGCCCATGCTGGTGCGCACTTCGCGAGACCACAAAGGGGCAGCAGCACTGACGACGCCGCAGCTACCCATTCCACACACAGCCGGCGGCTGTCCGCCACGCTGCTCGTCCCGCACTGCGTCGACCTGCGTCCCAACGAGATCCGCGAGGCGCTCAACGCGAAGCAAATGGCGTCTCTCACCAAGCCCGTGCGCAAGCCCCACGTCCGCGGTCGGCCCAACGAGCAAGAGCTGCACCACGGGAATGTGTACGTGAACTGGGTGCGGAAGGGCGTCCTCGCGCGTACGTACATCGCCATATCCGGTCGTGCACGTTCGGACTGGGGACGCTGACGCACACGCTGCCAGGCATGCCGCACATGAGCCAGAAGGAAGTGCCCGCGGAGCAGACGACAGAGTACGAGGCGACCTTCGACGTGCTCTGGGCGCACGTCTACGAGGTGGACACGCTGCTGCCGCTCTACGCGTGCTGGATGACCGAGGACAACATCCGCCAGCTGATCGCGATCGTAAGTCCCAGTCCGTATTGATCTCGAGGTGCGGCCGCGTCCTGACTTCGTGTCATTGGCACACGCAGACGACCGTCGTGAAGCAGCAGAAGACGTCGATGTCGACGAACAGCCCGCGCTACTTTGTGGACCTGGAAGCCATGATGGCGATGATACGCGCCATACAGGGCGTGCAGCAATCTATCGCTGATGCGCACAGGGCCCAGCAGCGGTCTGCAGGCGCGGACCCCTCGGTGCCGTAGATGGGCCATGCAGCGTGATCGAGGAAGCTTGGGACGATCTTGATGGCGAGCAGTGCTCGCGTCGTGAAGCGGCCGGCTGTCGGGTCCCTGGGAGGATCTGCGTATGCACCTCTTTTGATTTTGAATCTGCGCGTGATCATAGTGATTGTCAATTCATCGCATGAGATTCGATGCTGCGGTTATTGGATTGGATGTTCAATATAATGCCGTTATCTCCAAGTGCCATCGTGCACGCGACGTGGTTCAGCGCATGATCAGGGTACCCAGAAGAACGCATCAGATTCCTCTTTACTGCAGTATTACACACAGAATCTGGTATTACAGCACCTACCCGCTAGCACTCATTGGCGGACCCTCACGACCTTTCGCTTTCCTTTGCTGCTTCCTCCGCCTACACCAGGTGCCGCCTCTTGCGCGTTAATACCAGCCTTTATTGTCTCTATAAGCACGCCAGATGGCAATGCCGGAGAGTAAGGGGACACTCGGCTCGTTAGGGGTGGATACGGCTGAGGGGGACTCGGCGGCTTCGGTCGGCGGTTCTTCGACTGCACGGGTGCTGCTGAGCTGATAGTCGCAGTCGCAGATGGTGTCGTTGCCTTCGACCCCTTCGCCGGTGCGGGCTGTTTGCCTTTCGTAACTGCCGTCGCCGCGGGCTTCGGGGTCGCCGCCTGGGCCGACTCCACGCCCGTGCTTTCGCTCTGCGCCGAGTTGTACGGCGGGCGGGGGACGCTGTCGGGCTTGACGAGCTGGATCTGCTGCGCGATGCGCTCGAGGAGCTGTTTCTCTGTGTGCGGCAGGGCATCGGCATGTCATCCGCGGGCACTGCGACGGCGCGCCGGCGCGGGGCACGTACTGGTTCTGATGCTCGGGTTCATGAGCCGGCCGTCCTTCCTCCACTGCACGCGCACGCGGCCGGGGTTCTCCCAGTCGCGCGGGTGCGCCTTGCCGATCTCGTGCAGCGTCCCGAGCCCGAGGCGGTTCGTCGCGTCCGCGATGTCCTTGCTGAGCGGCCACCAGACGCTCTTTGCGCGCGCGATGCGCCGCTCGCCGCGCCCGGAGGGCCGCTTGGCGTCGATGTAGATCGGGTAGACACACGTCCATCTATCGAAGCGGACCATAGGGGCGCGGGCGTCATGTGGGTGTGTGCGAGAGAGGATCTGAGCACATACTTCTTGTACGGTGTGATGTCTGTCACTGTCCTCCCGTTCTCGTCTGGCACCGAAGACTTGAAGTGCGTCTGGGAGGGCGACGCAGGCCCTGCGGATGAAGGAGCGTCGTCGTCGTCGTCGTCGGTGTCTGAGAGCTCCTGTAGGATGGCGCCCCGTGTGCCGGTATTGGCCAGCGGACGGTGTGGGAGCGCGAGGTCGGTGTCGTCGTCGAACTCCTCTACGATAGCGGCTCTGCGAGACATTTCAGGATGTGGGGATATGTATGAGTTCGCTGCTGATGATGGTCGAGGAGTGAGAGAAATCGACGGGCGACTGTCGGGCGGTGCCAATCAGGTGCAGGCGCTCATATTCGCCGGCGGCTTTCTCCCGGCCATGACCACCGACGCCCTCCACGTACCGTCATCTGCTGGCCCTATCAGCACTGTTATGTAGCATGCAGATCAACTGGAAGACATGGTAAGATACAAATATTGCCTCGTTGAAGTATATAGACCGAGCGCAATCACAGGTTTGTTGTGTCGTCGCTCGTCAGCGCTACCCTCGGACTTCCGCCCTCCGGCCACGGAAATGAGACGGACCTCATCTGCAGACCGTTTGGTACATGTGAACCATGCCCAGAGGATGCGGTGAGTGCGCATTGTACCTCGGTTTAGTAGGTGCGCTCATCCGAGCAACGTCAGCTCCACGAGCCCTTTTGCCAGCCATTCGGGAACCGCAAACTAGTGCACTGCTACCCGGCTTCCGCATCCCCGTCCAACTCTCCTCACTTCCAAGACTATGTGGGTCCCGAGCCGCCCCCGCTTTACGATGATCAACCGCCGCCTCGCCCAGACCCCGAGCCGACGCAGGGTGCCATCCCCGCGTGGGAGTCTTGCGGGCGGATCGTGGAGAAAGAGCGCGCGGACTTCTACGAGTTCCTCGCGTGCAATTTTGCTATCGCCATCGTTGCCCTCATCGTCCTCTTCGCGCGGTCAAAGCGTCTGCAAGCAATGCATGCGCGGCAGCTGGCGGCGCGGATTGGGCTCGTGCGAGGCGCACCCGGGGGCTGGACGAATGGCTGATCGCGGGCGGAGTTGGCGTGTAATCTTCTACACTGTTCGTGCGTAATGTCTTGTCTTTACCGAGTACATGGCATGACTAAAGCTCGCCTGTTCGATCTCTGCCGCCTTACAGACGCACATAGATACCCATGAGTATGCTGTTTTACTTCTTTTTACGGCGTGTCTAAATGACAACGACCACGTCATGTCGACTGCAATTCCTCATGAGTTCTCCAAAGGGGCTTCTTCTGACCTTGAATCAGCGTTCGAGATAAGAAAGAGTATACGTTTGCTATAACGCGCTTCAATGGCGAAAACATCTTGCTATCGCGGGGAAAGTGAGATAGACCTTACATCAAGCACCTTGTCCTGAAGAGATTCCGTCGTGACGGTGCGAACCGTGGCCGTCTTCGGCACAGCCGGTGGGATCGTTCACGCTCATGAACAACTCGACCCGCCATCGAGCGTCGATCAAGAGTGCTGTAGACTACATCAATGCTCACATGTATCTCACCCACGCATTCTAGCACTATGCCGCATAGAATGCAGGGCCATATCATTTTGAAATGGGTTCTATATCGAGAAATACGCAAAAAGGTAAGTGTGTAGCTCGTTTTGGAAAACGCGCGCCAGATTTGTAGTCTTCATAAAGCTTGTTCCGGTATGTAGACCAACCCCCACGGCACTTCCGGCTCGCATGAAGCACTTTTTTTTTGCGTAAGTGCACCTCTCATAGAGCGGGTCGCAACACTGTACATGTATCATTAACGCCAACTCTCGGGTCTGAGATGGTGCAAGATTATCGGCTCTCGACGTCAGCTAATACATCTTCTGGTGACGGCGCTGAAAGAAATAGGAACATATCGCTACAGAAAACAATAACCTAGAGCGGGATACAGAGTGACTAAGCGGTGTCGAAGTGATGGGACGCGAGAGCAAGGTGCCTTCGCCTGGCGTAACAGATGGCGAGATTAGAGAAGGGTTCTCTGCCCCTGTTTTTTTATACATCTGCTCGCATACGGCTGACATTCGGGTAGGGAACGGCATTCCCCAGGGGATGGCGGGGTGCACATCGCGACACAGCTCGGATAACGGTGCGCACTTGCCCAACGGAGAGGTTGCTCGAATAGACTTATGAAAATTAACCTCAGATTACTGACAGAAGCCCCAAATCCGCCTGACCCTGGCCGCCCTGTTTGAAGAGGCGTTGATATGATCAGGCTGCAGTAACAATTCCCTTTCTGGACATATTGTGATGTGGTTAAGTGAGCGCGCTGTCTGGCAGACCATATTGGGTTCGACTTACTCATAGTGACATGGTGTGACATGGGTTGTCACATTTGCCATGTTAGAGACAATAGATGACAACACTGCGTGCCAGTAGTTTACGAAAGGGAGAACCATTCTTATCACTTAGTCGAGGAGTCTGCGGTAGGTGTACGACTTGCCTTATGACTTGCAAGTGGTTTGTCACATTTGGCACATTTGCCAACTTCCGAGCCAATTTTACCACATATGGATCGACGGTCACGCATGTCCGCATATGGGCAATGGTACAAACTACCATATTTGCTTTTGTGGGTCCACACCATGATGCGAGGGACGCACGCATGCACTGCCATTTACGACTATTGACCTCTGTTATGATCTGTCGACATCCGTGGACACATTCTCATGATTGCAATCTGTTGCCATCCGCGTCTTCTTCGCCTCTGTTCCCGCGTCCATCATCAAGTCCCGCCGGTCATATATAGACCCCCGCCGTCCGCCGTCATGTCCTCACCAGCCCTCCGCCGTCCAACGCGTCTACACAACCACCAAGTCATCAGCCAGCCATTCCACCTCATCACTCGACGACAATGTCTGCCTCTACCTCCTCGACCTTCGTCATCCCTGCCATCTTCGGCTCCCTGAGCCAATCTCGTCCCGAGTACGACCTCGAAGCGCAAGTCATTGTCGGCACACATGAGCAGCAGTCATTGCCCACACCTCCATCGGCTCTCACCCACGCACCGCGCTCCCAATACTCTCCAGTTGACGAGGGAACGAACCCCATCGACGACTTCTTCGGTGTCGTGCGCCCTTCACGCACTCCCCGCGGCACACAAGACAGCCGCCACGACGCGATGTCGCTGCCTGTGCACCACGATGACGCACCGCCGCCGTACTCGTCGACGGGAGAGCCACCGGCCTACTCGCGCTTTGCGGAGCACCCGACGCTTGCGATGTATCTCTTCAGATTTGGTTTCCGTGAGTCTTCTCGTGTTCCTTGGCTTCTCGAACGCGCCTAATCAATGTTGTGTGCAGTATTCCCTCTCTTCTGGCTCGCCGGGGCCCTCATTCTCTGCTCACCACTGCGCGCCCCGGAAGATTGGGAAGTGTCAAAGACGGAGGCAGAGCGGGAGGAGCTGATCGAGAACATGAGGCGCACGGAGATGAAGTGGGCGAAGCGTTGCCTCGTCGCGTTCTCTCTGTTTTCGCTGGCGATCCTGGTAGCCGTCCTCGCTGCGGTGTTCACCATGAGATCATGAAGAACCCGCACCACTCATAATAACAATCCATCTCACACCACGTCGAACACTGCTGATGCCCATTCCGCTCCCTTCATTGCATACATCGCAGGCCGACATTCGTACCATCGACCATTCTTTCGCGCATGACGCCGAGTCACTCTCGCAGCAAGCACCCTCACGTATATTATGATATTTTATGCTTGTTCTCGCATACGATACAATTCTGTAGCTCTAGCAAAAGTGTAATACATGGAAGCCGACTTCATCGCTATCAAGTTGTGCAACAAGCGCCTGCTGAAGCAAGCGTATATAATCCCGATGTATTAAGCCGTTCGTCCAGAGAACCGGGCCGCAGAGGGGTAATGCTTTCCAAGGCTGCCAACGACAGCGCTTCTGGGACGCCCGGATATGCGCGAAGTGATACAGTGTGTAATATTTTGAGCTTCAGTATTATGATGTGCGTAGGAGTGCATGAACTCATGCATAAGAGGAACTATCCATACCACGTTGTACGAGCATTGCACTCCCCACACCCGCTCCCTCACTCGAGTGGTGGCCTTAATATGGCTGTCGAAACGTAGATATCATTTCGAAACTAGTGGAGATAGCTCCATGACATTTTCCGACATGGAACAGACGCGTCGTTTGAGAAAGCGGTGAAGTTGGCAAGCATCCAGGTCTTCTGGAGAGCGCGCATGCCCCACACTGGCCAGCAGGAGATCTACTCGCAGCGTTGCAAGCGCGTCTTCGCGGGCGTGTTCGGTGATCTTGTTGAGGGGTGCAGCTAGGAGACGGAGGTTTGTGAGCTCATGGTGAGACGCGCCCGTGGCTGCAGGGGCGTGTATAGACGCCCAAACGCGGTCTTCAGCTCTCTCACTCGACCTACCCTCAACACACTTTTCTTGCCGGAGCACACTGACTTCCCTTCATCTCCTGGCGATTTAGCCCTTTTCTTTTAGAGAGCGCAGCACATCATGCTGCAGACGGGCTTCATTTCCAACGCACACAGCGACCTCGTGACGGACGCGTCCTACGACTTCTATGGTCTCCGTCTCGCGACCTGTAGCCTTGACCAGAGGCACGTATTGTTTACTTGGCGGATTGCAAGGCGCGTGGTGCTGACGCGTAGTCCATCTCTAGGATCAAAGTCTGGTTTCTAGATGAGAGTGAGGGCAAATGGAAGGTAGAGGACGATTGGAAGGTATGCCTCCTGCACCTCGCCGCGCGCAACCGCACCTCACGCGTATATCGCGTTTCCACAGGCACACGATGCGGCTATCTCAAAAGTCAGCTGGGCACACCCAGAGTTTGGCACCATCCTCGCGTCCGCGTCCTTCGATCGCACCGTCAAGGTCTGGGAGCAGACTTACACCCCCGACGCGGATGCAATACAAATCAACGGCGGCGCAGGTCCTTCGGGCCCCTCACGATGGGTAGAGCGTGCTGTTCTTGTCGATGCAAAAGGCACCGTTCGCGCGGTAGAGTTTGCGCCACAGCGTGTCGGGATGAAGCTGGTGCGTCCCTTGTGTTCTGCCAGTTGATTTCAGCGGTCTTACGCGACCTGTCCTGTCTCTTATAGGCGACTATCTCGTCTGACAACTACCTGCGGGTGTATGAGTGCCTCGAGCAGCCGTCGCTCACGACCTGGCAGCTGACACATGAAGTCGACGTCCTGTCCCTCCCGTCTACTTCCGCGCCACGTTCACTCGGGCAGACGGTCACACAAGCGACACCAACACAACCTTCGGCCACGCTCGATGGCGCGTCCCTGTCGCTTGCCGCACACGCTGTTCAACAGCAGCAGCAACAAAATCAAGCGCCCAGCAGACCGGGACTAGGCCATAGAGAAGTAAGTGTGACGCGAGCTTTTATATGTCTCATAGCCCTGAAATTCGCTAGGCTGACGGAGGCTGGTGCATATCTTGGTGCAAAGACCGCGATTGGGGCGAGGTAATTGCTACCGCCTGTGGAATCAACGGACTTGTCAAGGTACCTCCCGTGCCCCTCCTCGTTGAAACTCCAGTACTAAAACTTATCTTGGTAGATCATACAGCTTAACCCCGCACGACGCCCTTCGACACTCCTCACATTGGACCCATCACCGTCTAACGGGGCCACAAACGAGGGCAACGTACGGGGCGCCCAGACAGCCACGGACGGCGACAGTCCAGCGCCCTACGCGATTACCTCTGTCGCTTGGGCACCGTCGTGTGGCCGCTCATATCAGCTAGTCGCGACGGGCGGGCGCGACGGGAATGTGCGCATTTGGCGCATATACCCACCGCGCCCATCGCCACTCCTGCAGCCCACGGTCGCAACCGAGTTACAGGCGCAACTTGAGGGCGCGGGGAATGACGAGTGGTCTGCCACCATCGTAGGCGAATTTGACGATCACAAGTCAGTCTGCTCGCTTTGCGGTCTGTGTCCGGGGTACACTAACGCATGCCAACATCATCCAGATCTGCGATAGGAAGAGTGGAGTGGAATATTACGGGGTGCGTTACTCTGGCGTCCTGCTCAGCTGTGTCGCTAATCGAATATCCATGTCGCTCTTCATAGGACGGTGCTGTCGTCGGCTGGGAACGACGGTCGTATACGACTGTGGAAGATGACCGCAGGCAGTGTATGGCGTCCCGCGGGGCATATTAGCGTCGAACAGGCAGAAGAGCAGGCGGACGTTGATATGGACAACGCCGCCGATGACTAGTGTTTCGAAGTTGCAATGTAGTCTTTCTCAGTCTCCGGTTGTGCTGGGAATTCCTCCGCTTCGCGATCTTGTTGAGTTGAATACTTTCTGCTCGGATAATTGCATGATACTGACTTCTATGAAGCTGCCCAGACACAATTGGGATGATATAGTTCGTTACGGCAGGCTGCGGCCACTACTCGTCCAGTATCCACACGCCAGAATATTCATGTGCTCGTTAAACTCTACTTGGACTGCGACCACCGTCATGTCAACCAAAATGCGACAACGGATTTGGGCGGTGTTCACGCATTTGAAACTGGGCTCCTCGCATTCGCTGACGCGTTGCGACTCGAAGCTTAGCCTATAGCGTCAAGCACGGCCATGACCGGTTGCTTCAGCACGAAGGTGGGCTTAGCTTTGCGTTCTATGACTCATGACGTTACAGCGTGGTCCGCTTAAAAGTCGTCATCCCGCGTAGCCGCGATCGGTTCAGAAGCAGCCGGCGCCAAGTTCACTTTCGATCCACGGTCGCCGACCCCGATGCCTTTGGATCGTAGACTCCTGCTCGGTAACAGTACCTCATATATGAATTCTCCTGAATACTTGAGAGCCGTGTCTCTACTTTTCTACCTGTTGATTTCGGGGGTTGAATGATTTTCGGTGCGTCTCAGTTCAATTCGACTGATATTTGGGCGCCGGGGCGCGGCTCTCAAGTGTCCACATGGGGTGCTGACACTCCGGCGCACCGGAACCGCGGCCGTGGTCCACGATTAAAAGGCCTCGGGTAGACTTGGTACAGGGTGGCAACCGTAACCGTCCTCATCGTGACCGTCGTGCTCATGCTGTTGTAGCAGGAACATGAGGCTGAGGTTTGTCATGACTGCTGACCAATATGCTTCATGGATGAGACGAAATCTCGCTTAACCTCCTTGTCAGAAACGCGGCGGAAGTGATCTAGACTGGTTAATCAGGCACTGATTTGTATATGGTGCCCCGCCGATCTGGAAAGGATCGCCGATGACGGGGTGCCTATTCAGGCAACTCTCGTAGATACAAGCTGAAGATTGCTCCCTGTTTCAGCCACCATCTGCCCTTTATATAATTCCGGCGTGTGGCCCTCAGGCACCAGATTTCATACTATTCTGCTGCACTTTACGTTGTTATCCCTGGTGTATGTTTTATTCCTGTAAGGGCGTTGTGGCCCTCTGACCCAGCAGCTTGCCTGCCGGCATGTCGTTCGTTAACTCATATCGCGGTAAGTTCTCAGTGTTTGTTGCGGAGGCGGATGCTGATAGACAGATAATTCTCGCAGTAGTAGCCACCATCTGCGCGTCAGTGGGGATTTTCTCCACGCTACTGCGCCTCCTGTTCAGATGGCAACGGAAGCACGTGGGTTTCGACGATGCCTGGGCGGCATTTGCTCTTGCTGTCGACTTTGTCCTCGTGGGGGGAGCATGGCTCAACACCGATCCCACCGTTTCAAATCACCAGAAAGTCATTGGCTACTATGTGTACGACATAGCATTCACCTGCGTGTTATGGTTTGTCGTCTGATATATCTTAAAATTGTTCGAGGAGCTCACACGAACCAGGTCGGCTCGCATGAGCATCCTTGCATCAATCCTGAGGATTGTCCCGTCTATCATGACGTTGAGGCGATATACGCATGCTTGTGCTTTCCTAATGCTGTGCATGTGGATAGCAATGCTCGTGCAAAAGACGTATGTCTGTGAATACGACACTGCCTGGAAAACCGCGCCGCGCGTGCAATGTTTCCTAGGCAAGCCAGTTGCCGCCGTCGAGTTCTGTAGTATGTGTCCATTTCGCCTCCTGATCACTGGCCTCACTGCATGCTGCGGCCATCTAGCGGACATCACCTCGGACGCCATGCTAATAATACTCGCTTTACGTTTGATATGGGGCGTTAGTATTCCGTATCCGACGAGGCGACTTCTCAAGGTTATCTTCTCCGCAAGTTTCATCACCACCATCGCAAGCGTCACACACGCCTCTTACTTACTAGGGCCCGACCGCAACGCCGAATGCATCACAGCGCATGTAGAGGTGCGTATTATCGCTATTGTTGCATCCTTCATCGCTGTGCTCACAATACCTCGCCATATAGGCCAATATCTCCCTCCTGATTTGCAATCTCTCGGTGCTCGCGCCTTGGGCAGCTCGCGCAGTCTCGCACGAACCCGCCGCTGATACCCTCACTTCAGCACCGAGCAGACGACGCAGAGGGGTACGTGAGATACAGAATTCGACGTTACACTTCAACCGTAGGGTTCCCGTCGTGCTGACAGCGGTTGCTGGGCAAGATCTCGTTAGCCGGTCGGAGGAGAGCGATAGAATGGCCATCGAACTGTCCGTTGTCAAGTACGTCCATCGCATGGCGGTGGACCCGGAGGCTGTGGCATCAATTTTAAAGTCGATGGTCTGAGCTAATTTTCACGGACATATTTAGCCGCAGCATCGTGTTACATACTTGAGTCCGGTTGATACCTGAGCATGATCTGCACACGTGGGACAAGGACACTGTATTGTACGTAATATGTATTAAAAAGTCGACTAGTCATTCTTTAAACCTACGGACACTTTCGTTAATAGCTGTAACTCACTTAATCAACGCCCATCAAACTGCTCTCCTGGGATCGTCGGCTTCGTTTGTACATCGACATTAGTCACGCAGCAAGGTAGGAAGTCATTTCCAATAGTCTAATTTATGTGTACAGCACAGTCTGTCGGAACGTCTGAACTTCATCAAGCCTTGACAGCTATCTTCAAAGCTCCACGGCTGTTCATCTTGTCCAACGCCTTCTGGTAGTCTGATATTGAGTAGACGTCTGTCACCTGCAGCGCCGCGATTTGATGTTAGAAGCACAGTACGCCCTAGATCTAAGGTGAGCACTGACCATGCCCTTCACACGAATCTTGCCGCTATCAAGATACGCAACAGCGCGAGGGAAGCAATGTGTTTGCGCGAACGAGCCGATGATCTACACAAAATGCATCAGAAAGTTGTAGCTGTTTGCTTATGAGGATCAGCGAACCTTTATCTCGTCTACAAAAATCTTGGAGGGTGGCCAGTGGACAAGCGCAGAGTTGTCGTAGACGCCGTAGACCATGAGTGTCCCCCCTCGGCGGACATAATTGATGGAGTCGTTTGCTACTTTTTCCGAGCCTGTGGCCTCGACCTGCGATCCATTTTATGTCAGTCCTTGGATATCCTTCACTTGAAGGTCGCCGCACGAGATCGACCGATTGCAGGGTGCACAACTTACGACGACGTCAAATCCGTACGGATTCTCCTGTTTAAGCTTCTCCCACTGTTCCCCGGGGTTCACTCTGTCGAGCTCGACATACTCGTGGCCCGCATCCAGCTGCTTGGCGATGTCTGTCTTGATACCTTTATTCGCAGCGATGACTACTCTCTGCGCGCCATTCAGTTTGAGGAGTTGTGCAAGGATCAGGCCAGTTGGCCCCGCGCCGATGACGAGTGCTTCTATGCCAACGGCTGTGCCGAGCTTGTCCATGCCGTGAATGGCGCATGCAGCAGGCTCGATGAGAGTAGCCTCCTCGTCGCTGAGGTTCTGGATCTTGTATACTTTCTTTGCTGCGCTAATTAGGTCATGAGAAAATAGCACGGCCGAACAGGCGAGAGTTCGAACAATGTGATGTATTCACTGAACCCGCCGGGTTCGCTTGCGCTGACACCCTTGCCCTGGAAATTCTCGCATAGCAAGGACTGGCCACGGCGACAGTAGAAACACGCTTCACACTGCAAGTCAAAGTCAAGTTTCGTTGAGCACGCCACCGGTCTCTCGGGACCTGCTCACCGTTACGCCAGGATCAGCGACGACATGGTCACCTTTCGCGAAGCCAGTCACGTTCTTTCCGAAAGCAGCTACTTCGCCAACAACTTCATGTCCAGGGATTAACTGAAGCACTGGTTAGCCGGTGAGCGCGAGGCAAGACTGACGCTATTCACCGGGAACGATGAGATGAATTCCCCTGCGTGGACATGGCCATCGGTACCGCAGATACCACAACATCGGACTGATCCCATACCGGATAAGGAACATCGTCAGCCATCGCATGATAACAGTCGTGTGCGAGCGTTTTACCCTTGAACAGTACATCATCGTCCCCTACTTGAGGTACAGGCACCTCCCGGATTTCAAAATTTCGGGGCTATTGACACGTTTATTTCAGAGGCGTGTTAGTAGCATTTTCGCTTTCTGAATCTTACGGCATGATAGTAGACAGCCTTCATGGTGGTCGCCATTTCAAGTCAGGTTAGCAGTGAATGCAGAAGTCTCAGAAGTGGGGACCCTGTCGCAAAAGCCAGGTATGCGGAGGGACTTAAGAACATTTCTCATGGCCGCACGGAACTCCTTTAGCAGCGACATTAATCGATACATTCAAAGATGGAATCAGCTGCCGGTTCGCTAGACCGGACCGGCGAGCGCGACGACGGTGACAATTGCGATACGCCCCGAGCTGATAAAAACGTGACCGTGTCTTGCCGTATCATCCTCACGGGTGTGTGAGGTTGCTCCGCGAGTTAAAAACAAAGTTGTTTGGCACCCTAATTCTCGCTAAAAAGCGTCTGATGATGGTCTTACGCAGAGCTCGTCGCGCGACGCGTCGGGCAGCTTGTTTCGCGTGACAAGACGTGACAGACGCGTCTGGCCACTGGTGCCGCAGTGACTCGAATGTGACCAACCGCGTCTCGGCGCTTGCGCGCTTCAAATTGCAGACTTGCGTCTGCACCACCACGGCCACGATCTGCAATGACCAAGTACATTCTCGTCTCCGGCGGTGTCGTCAGTGGCATTGGGAAGGGGGTAATTGGTACGCCTTAGCGTATCTTATTTTCCACCGACAAACTGTGTTCAAGCGCCACCATAGCCTCTTCGACAGGCTTGCTCCTGAAGACGGCTGGTCTGAAGGTGACCGCCATCAAGATTGATCCGTACATGAATATAGATGCAGGAACCATGCGCCCGCAAGAGCATGGTGAGCTATGCATATCTACAGGTCTGAGCGTATCTAAGAGCGAGAGCATAGGTGAGGTCTATGTCCTGAACGACGGCGGAGAAGTCGATCTCGACCTCGGAAACTATGAACGCTATCTGGACGTTACTCTGTCCCGAGACAACAACATCACGACAGGAAAAATCTATCGCGAAGTTATTGAGAAAGAGGTTTGTCTCAATATATCTTTTTTGTTAAATAAGGCACCGAGCACGATTCAACCCTAGCGGAGAGGAGATTATCTAGGAAAAACGGTCCAGGTGCGTTATATTAATCTTGCACCAGATGAACACACCTGGCGTCCCATCATGACGAACTGATTTTTTGACTAGATTGTGCCTCATGTCACTAATGCTATTCAAGATTGGATTGAGCGAGTGTCAAAAGTTCCTGTTGACGAGACAGGAGAAGAGCCTGATGTTTGCATTGTCGAGGTGTGTAGTATCAACTGAACGTACGTCTTCTAGTGTGCTAAAGAGCACCCGCGTGCCACAGCTAGGAGGCACAGTAGGCGACATCGAGTCGGCACCGTTCGTCGAGGCGATGCGACAGTTCCAATTCCGCGTTGGATATGAGAACTTCGCGCTGATTCATGTATCACTCGTCCCGGATATGCACGGCGAGCAGAAAACAAAACCCACGCAGACTACAGTCCATGCTCTGCGAGGACTTGGCCTCCTCCCCGACCTGGTTTGTCTCATGTTACCTTTCTCGTACTGCAGTAGAGCAAAGCTTGATTCGACGTACCGCAGATCGCTTGCCGACTGGTCGTCCAAAAGCCCCTTGAGCCGGCAACGAAGTCAAAAATCTCCATGTTCTGTCATGTTGCGCCCGAACAAGTCATCGGCGTGCATGACGTCTCGTCCGTTTATCACGTTCCTCTCCTGTTGCAGTCGCAGGGCATTGTAGAATACCTGCACAAGCGTCTGAATCTCGCAAGCATCAAATTGACATCGGAGATGCAGGAGCGCGGCTCTTGCCTTGGGGTGAGATGGAAAGAGCTGACCAAACGGTAGGATATTCAACAACAAACCTATAAGGCGGAATGTCTAATTCTCTGATCTCTGTCTCCGTCGATAGACAAGAGCGGGTGTTCGATGACGTGACAATTGCGCTGGTTGGGAAGTACACTGACCTCCAGGACTCTTATATGTCTGTCACTAAGTCACTGGAGCATTCTGCATTCCGCTGCAACCGGCGACTGATCCTGAAGGTGCGTTGCTACTCGACATAAGTCGCTAGACAATTTTCTGACCACGCTTCTATTCTTAGTGGGTCGACTCGTCACATTTGGAGCCTGAAACACAGACATCAGATCCAGCCAAGTATCACGACGCGTGGAGAGCTGTCGTTGCTGCAGGGTACGAGGGACCCTCTCTTTTGATACAATCATCTCCTCCTAGTTCTTCGTGACCGGACGTACGTTGATATTTCGTCTAAAGTGGCATCCTCGTTCCAGGCGGCTTTGGCGAGCGAGGATCAGAGGGCATGATGTTGGCAATCAAATGGGCTCGCGAGCAGAAAGTTCCCTTCTTGGGTATATGCTTCGGGTTCCAGCTGGCAGTCGTGGAGTGGGCGCGGAATGTCTGCGGCCTGACAGGTATTCCATTATGAGTCATACTTCAGACAAGGACACTGATCATGAATTCGACCCTATAGGAGCTACATCCGGCGAGTTCCATCCCGATGCAAAGGATCCGATCATCATCTTCATGCCTGAGATCTCAACAACGCACATGGGGGGGACGATGCGTCTTGGGCTGCGTCCGACCGTCTTCGAGCCCGAGACAGAGACCCGTTCGAAGGTGCGGAAACTCTATGGCGGCGCGGGCAAGATTTGGGAGCGGCATAGACACCGCTATGAAGTCAACCCGGCATACATCGAAAAGCTCACCGCGAGCGGGATGTCCTTCATCGGCAAGGACGAGAGGGGGGAGCGGATGCAGGTCCTTGAGATGCCTGGTATGTCGCGTTGCCCCCAAACAGAGCGTCTGCGCCGTGATTGACTTCTGCCCTAGATCACCCGTACTTCGTCGGGTTCCAAGCACACCCCGAGTTTTGCACGAGACCTTTGAACCCTTCGCCTCCGTTTCTCGGCTTTGTAGCGGCGTCTTCAGGCCAGACCGTCTTGAACGAGCAGCTTGAGTACCAGCTTACGCACTTCCACCCACCGCACCCTGAAGGCTCGATGGTAAGCGAGGCGGAGCTCAGACGGACGGGGACACCACCTCCTGGCGTGGAGAAAGTTCTGCGCTCCGAGTAAAGGGAATGTGAGGTTTTCAGGGCAGCAGAAACTCCGTCGTTCTTGGTTTTCTTCCTTGTGGTCATGCTAGTCTTGCTTTGTGACGCTGTGTTGAATGTAGACCTGTCGCAGTAAAATAGTTGTGGAGCACTGTATCCCCACATCTACCAGATCAATTTGAATAAAGTGTTCTCGGGTACTGAATGGATTGTAGATATGATGCACTGCGCGGCACTTTCATCGTATCGCAGCCCTTACCTGAGCGCAGCCCTTCAAGTAAAATGATCGACTACATTCGGTGGAGGTAACCTCATAGACACGAGTTAGGTCTTACGTGTGGACTGGCGTCACAGTGAAAATAAACATAACTCCCTGCAATGCACAAGGATCCAAATGAGCCCATAGATTCTACGACTCCCTTCGAGGGATCGGCCAGTCTTCAAGCGAGTGCCCACAGAACGGGAGAGCAGGCACACACATCACGAGGAAAATTACGTCCACGAGCTACCGTCACTTGGACGCCGCGCTGAGGGTCTTCTCCGCGGAGACGCCGACACCATTGCCCACCTTCTCAATAATATCCTCGACAGCGGCCTCAGCCTTTGCGAGCCCAAAGCCTTGCCCGACTTCTTTGTGGCCTGCAATGACCCGCTGCCAGCCCTTTCCGTCGCCTTTCTGGTGCTCCACAAAAACTTTGCACACGCCCTCGAGCGTCGTGACGCTCCCGTTGTATCCGAGCCCGCCCTTCTCGGGCGGTGCGCGCGCCCGAGAGTCGTCAAAGATCAAGTGCACAACTGTCAGCGCGAACATGGATGGCTGCAGGAACACAATGTCGCCGTTCAGCCCAGGCAGGAGCCGTCCGAGCAGGGCGAGGGGCGACTGCAAGAGGAAGTGCCGCAAGAGGTAGTACGCTTCGATGAGGTGCGCGAGCCCGAGCATCGTCGTGCACGAGAGGCGCGGGAAGACGGTGGTCCCGCTGGTCAGTTGCGTGAGCGCGTCGTACACCTCGCCATAGGTGGGCGCGGGGCTCGCGTCCGCGACGCAGAACGCCTGCCCGCCGATATCTGGATTATGCCCGCCGGCCTGCAGCTCGAGGAGACGCTGCTCGTAGCAGAGGTGCGCAAGCGAGCAGTTCTCGACGTAGATGAACGACTGAAGGATGTTCGGGATCCACGTCGGATTCGTCTTCTTGGCAAGATACTGCCCAACGAGCAGGTCGCCGCCGGGACCATAGATGCCGTTACCGGGGCGTATGCATCCTGTGCGGATGAACCCCTTGCCGGAGGGCGTCTTGTCCGCTGCGCGCACGGCCAGCTCGGCGGTACGCTTCGAAACGGCGTAATTGGAGAAATAGTCGTCATGCCGTTTGGGTACCAGGGTGTCGTCGTCGTTGATGGGCTGCACGAAGTGCACCGGCTCCTTCTCCCAGGGCCACAACCAGAATCGGGTCCTCCTCACAGAGATAGAGCCAGAGGATGTGTATATGAAGGTGGTCACGCCGATGCGACGTGCCGCGTCCAGGATGTTCTGTGTACCTTTTACGTTGACCTGCTCTGAGTATTGCAATAAAGCCTGATGGCGCTCGAAGAAACGTATCGTTGCTGCAGTGTGAAACACGGTGACTTCGGGCTCAGGCTCGCCTGACACATCGGAGGGCACAGGCCATGACTTGCGGAAGGCAGCATCTACCGCCTGCGCGTCGGTCACATCGACCTGGATGAAGTCCACATCCTTGGCAGCACCTTGAGTGAGATCGTTGCGGATGGGTAAGCGGATGTCGACCACCCTGATGCGCCGCGGGTCCTCGCCGCGGGCGAGAAGGTGCAACACAATCCATCCGCCCAGGAAACCAGCCTATCAGATACGCGTTCATATCCGAGCTCGAGACGCTTGATGGCCACTCACCCCGCCTGTCACTATGTACCTGCGGCCAGTTTTGGGGGGTAAATTTCCGGCAAGCAGAGACGCTTGCGAATTCGCCAATTCCTTTGCCGTCTGATCTACTGCGTCGGATTTCCATCGGTTTGGAGAGAACGTGGTTGCCTCTGGTGGCAGGCGCGACAGCTTGGAATCATTGTTTCGAATGTAGAGAACGACTACCAATAGTGAACCGAGTACTACCCATATCAAAGAAGTCATGTTGGCAGCTCTCAACAAGAGCTCACACCGCGAGGAGAGCGGTGTCGTCCGTGACGACTCTCGAGTTGTAGCAAGAAGCCAAGTCGTCGCAATTCGGGACGGCGGTGATGCGAACAGAGTCGCACGGTATCTCCTCCAGATGATTCTCAAGCAGGACGATGTAGCTCAGCCTATTCCGGGAACAAGCATCATTGTTTTCGAAAGTGAAAGCAATTTCAGGTGCACGGGTATCAATCAAACAAGTTTCGGTTTAAATCGCCTGACGGATTGCATCTGCAAGAGAGCAGAACGAGCATTCATGTTCTGAATAATTCTCAACACTCAAGGATCGCGAGAGAACATATATATTGGACAGCAGCAGACAAAAGAGCATACAAAGACCTTACAACACTTTTCCATAGACCCTGCCCATAGCTCACTAGATCCGACGCAACGATACGACACACAGTGCACACATATGTGTTAAGCGGGCGGAGGAGGAGGAGCGTCAGAAGGCTGTTGTGCAGCAGCCCCTGCAGTGCCGTCTGCGGGTGGGTACCCTTGCTGAGCATAGTACTGCGCATACTGCTGTTGTTGCCACTGCTTAAACTCGGGCGAATTGACATCATAGCCATAAGCGGCCCTAAGAGAATAAGTGTGAGAATTGACCATCAGAATTGAAATGAATATGAATCATACCAGTAAGCAGCGTAGGCATCAGCGTCATTTGCGTTAGGCGCGGCACTAGCCTGGGCCTGACCCGGGGAGCCCTGTATACCCGCCGCAGGAGCACTGCCATCTGGGGGAGGGGGAGGGGGTTGATCACCTGGAGGCGGAGGAGGTGGTGCTGCGCCAGGCTGTGGAGGAGCATATCCCTGGCAGATCACACCATGTCAGCAACCCACACAGGAATGATACATGCCCAGATCAATATCAATATCAAAGTCGACGTCAAGCCGCGGCGACTGTCGTATAAGAAGGACGAGAGAATGAGTGGAGCATACATACGGCGTAAGCACTGTAGGCGGCGTACTGGATCTGGGCTTGATGCAGCTCCATCTGTTGCTGCTGCACAACGGCCTTCACTTTCGCATGCTCCTGGCGGACGACCTCGAGTAGGTCCTCCGTGAGGACTTTCGCGCGTTGAACCTGACCCTCATCAGGCCCGCTGGAAAGTATGAGTACGTATATATGCATGCCGGATAGACTGCACGTACGTCACATGAATGAACATGGGCTCATCGTGTTCGTGACCTGTCTCTTGGTCAACGAAACCAGAACCGATACCTTTGATCTGCACCCGAGTCCCCGTCTCTTGCTGGATATACTTGACGAACATGCCCTACATGCCAGTAAGACTCGTGCATCATGCGCAAACAAAAGGAACATACCGAGGGACCTACAACCTTTGCGCGCACGTTGAAGTTGCGGATCGTATCGATACCTACAGGAATCTTTTCCTCTGGCCACTTGCGCTGCAAACAACCGTTCAAGAAGTAGACTTGATTCTATCGACTTTAAGACATACCCGTTCTCGCAACCGGTCCTTCTTGTCCTCCACCAGCGACCCCATGTCCATCGAAATAAGTTCATTCACTTTATCGACGGCTTTCTGCATGATCTCTTGCGTCGTGGCAGAAATGTGGAGATACAGAGGAGGGTCCTTTTCTGTAGCTTTCGAACGGTCAGGATACCATACACCTTTAGTGCTGACGGACGCTCCGGTCTCCTCATGGATCTAGCGAGAAGTAGATATTATTCATTGTAACTCCAGCGAGCTCATTGAGATTGAGGACTCACCTGTGTCTGTGTCGAGCCTTTCGTCAACAGATACCGATTGCGTACATCGTTAATGTCAATGTCCTGCGTAAAATCTCCATCATGTGGATCCTTTCCCAATGGCGTCCCTCCTCCGGCTCCGGCATTCGCGAATTGGGCCGCAATTTTTGCAGCGATGGCGGCTGCGGCTGCAGCAGCCTCGGACGCCGTCTTTCCATCTTCGCCCTTCATTGCTTTTGTGGGTGTTTCGCCCTCTTCTGGAGCAGCCTGGTCCCATTTGCGTTTGGAAGACATTGTTATCGTAAGGCCGGCGTGCGTCGCGGAGTAAGATCTCGAGAGCTCGGTGAGGCGAGGAAGTGGGCCAGGGAGTCTCCGGAATACGGCCTTGCTGTCAGAGTCACGTGCCGTGCCCCATACTCCCAATTTTTTCGGAAGCGCGAAAAGCACCTCTGCTCTCTCTCTACCGCCGCGAGCCTTCCACAGCTCGAGACCCCATGGCGGTTTCAATATGGACGAGGGCTGCTCGAGCGTCGGCATCGACGCTCAGCACCATCTCTCGGACGAGTAGATGTGCGCGAACACTGCGACCTGGTATGTTGCTGCCCATGCACGCTGGAATCACGTTTAACTCTTTACAGTTGTTATCTCAGGTCAAGGCACCACCCAGCGATGGATTTCATCTACATCGGTCAAGATGAGTGAGGAGGCCGCGCTCAAGGAAACAGCGAACAGCCAGCAAGTGACGGAACCGAGCACTCTTCCTGAGGCAGAAGAGGTAGACCGGGCCTCGTTTGCATCGTTGAAGGATAAGATCTCGCTCCCGACCTGGACGGCTATAACAGAGAGGCCCTTCCATCTCAAGACCATGTCGCCTGTCCAAGAAGCTGTCTTGCCTCTTTTGCCGCAGCTCGCCGAGCCGTTCGTGGAAGCGGGCACGGGGAAGCGACCGGCTCGAGACTTACTCGTGCGGGCCAAGACGGGAACCGGAAAGACATTGGCCTTCCTTGTGCCTGCAGTCGAGGCGCGGCTGAAGGCTATCGAAGCTGCTGGCAACCAGGGAGTGCAGGACGCGGGTCTCGTTCAGGACAAGAAACTGGAAGTACGCGTGCAACGGGTGTACGCCCGCACCCAAATCGGTACAATCATCATCAGTCCTACGCGTGAGCTGGCAACGCAGATTGCGAATGAAGCCATGCGGTTGACGCAACACCACGACGGCTTCGAGGTCAGGTTGTTCATCGGCGGTGCTAGCAAGGTTCGCCAGATGCGGGACTTCATGAAGGGCAGACGCGACATCGTTGTAGGGACACCTGGCCGACTTCGAGATCTCCTGGAGAATGAGCCGGAGTTCACCAAGGCTGCATCGCAAGCTAACATGGTATGTCGTTGTGTGGATGCGTGACTATATGGTAGCTTATTACTTTTCTAGCTGGTTCTGGACGAAGCGGACACACTCCTGGATATGGGCTTCCGGGATGACCTCGAGGCGATCATCAACTACATGCCAAAGCAGCCACTGAGGCAGACGTTCATGTTCTCGGCTACGGTCTCGACGGAAATTCGGCAGATTGCACGCGCGGCGCTGGACAAGAACCACGTCTTCATCGACTGTGTCTCCGACGACGCCCCGCCCACACACGCACACATCCCGCAGTACCACACCGTACTCCCGAACGCCGGGGAACAGCTACCTCACCTCCTCCGCCTGCTTGCGCATGACCAGCTGACCAATGAGAAGTCGAAGATCATCATGTTCTTGCCCACCACAAAAATGACGCAGCTCTTTGCGACCGTCATCCGGCAGCTGGGGGCGACGTGCTTACCCTCTGGCAAGCAGACGAAGATCTTTGAAATACACTCCAAGCGTAACCAGGCTACCCGTGATAACACATCCAGAGACTTCCGTAATGACAAGTCTCGTGCCTCCATCCTGATCTCGTCAGACGTGTCTGCCCGTGGCGTTGACTACCCTGGCGTCACACGTGTAATTCAAGTTGGTGTCCCCACGAGCTCTGACCAGTACATCCACCGTGTTGGTCGCACCGGTCGCGGTATGAACACGGTTGGACGTGCGGACATCGTCCTTCTTCCATGGGAGGTCGGCTTTGTTACCTGGCAATTGACGCATATCCCGCTCAAGCCACTCACCACAAACGAGCTCAAGAAGCAAGTGACGGAGCTCGCTAAGACGTACGATGCGACCGCTCCTTTGGAAGTCAAGGAGCAGCGCAACGTCTTGGACAGGAGGGGTTATCCGATGCCCCAACCCATCTGGCCCTACTCGCCTGCGCACGAGAAATTCAACGAGTCCATTACGTCCTTCGTCGAGAAAATTGACGAGGAAGCTGTCAAGGAGGTCATGATGTCGAACTTGGGCTACTACATTGGTCGCAGCGGTGACCTGCGCGTACAGCGCAACGTCGTCGTCGAGGGTGTCAAGGACTGGACCGTCAAGACCATGGGTTTGCCTGCTCCTCCATACGTCTCCCCCGCCTTCCTGGCGAAGCTCGGTCTCGCTGGAGGTGATGAAGGGCGCAACAACCGTAGCCGAGACTCTCCTTCCAGCTTCAGCCGTCCCGGCCAGCGTTCTTGGGAGGGAAGGGGCTCACAGCGTTCTTGGGAGGGAAGAGGCTCACAGCGGTCTGATCGACGAAGTGACGATCGCGAACGTGGCGACAGCCGCGGTCGTTTTACCAACGACAGACACGACAGACGTCAGCAATCGTCGGAGAGGGACCGGCATTCGTTTTCTGACAGGGATCAACGTTCGTTCTCAGACAGGGATCAACGTCCCCAGTTTTCCGAAAGGGACCGACGTCCGCAGTTTTCTGACCGACGTCAGCAACCGTACGAGCGGGAGCGCAGGCCACGTTCTTTCGGTGTGGCGGAGTAAGCCACCGCAAAATCTACGACAGGCCGATCCTGTTGTCGCTTGACAGGGTATACGGATTCACGGGGACATTGACATGAAGTCGCTCGTGCTGTTGTGTATGCTGCTCCATCGTGCTGCATTGTATAATAGTATGGTATCCACGCGCATGCATGTAATCTCGTCGCATATCTTTTGCACATAGACACGACTCCTTAGTAATCAGCCTTTGTGACTGGTTCAGTGCTGCCACGACGAAGATGTGAGAGCAAACATAGGTATGTCTATTAGGTATATACAGCGTCGTGATATATGTGTGTATGTGATGAAGTGACAGATGGTGACCTAAAGAGTGCCAAGGAATACATGGTCAACGTGAAACTAGACTAGATGTGAACAGATGAACAGTCGTGCATCGCACGCAAAAGCAAAGACATTAATACTGATTCTACTATATGGTGTTCTGCGGCCAGTCAGCTTGCATACGGACATGAGGGCGCACACTACTCACTCAAACTCAAGCAGTCCTACAGTCCTCGTTAGCATGCCGTGTCTTCCTTGGCTGTTGGCGTTCCGTCGCCCGACCATACTACGCCGCGATACGGCTCGTTTGGGCACGCCTCTGGGTCACACTCCACCGTGACGCTGTGCCCGACTTGCACCTCTACATCTAGCTCCACATCGCTCAAGTTGCGCACGATGTCCGTGACTGACAGACCGTCGGGTGCGGGCGTCCGTGAGAGGTTGAACTCGTCGTCCGTGCTGTCTTTGGAATCAAATTGCGAGCGCATCGCGTGCGAGACGGAGCGTGGGGAGTGGGGTGGTCTTGAGACTACTTGCGTGCTGCGATGGTGGTCGGCGGCCGCGTCTGGCGATGAAAAGAACCAAGCTCAAAAGTGAGCTTGGGAGAAGGAAGTATATGCTACGCACCTCGTAAATGAATGAGGATTTTCTGGCTCATTATCCATGTCAATGCCTCTCCGAGACATGTTCTATATGCTAACAATGAGTGCTAAGGCATAACGATCGCCACAACGATGACTAACCCAGATGCCTGAACACGGAGTCAGCCGAGCCGTTCAGGAGAAGAAGACGTGACTGACCTGTGTCAACTTATCGCTTGTTCTGAACAAAATTAGATTGAAGACATTCACGGCTGGTATCATAAGTCACTTCAAGTGTTTAATAGGACGAACAATAACGTACCAGTCAGGATCACGAAAAATCCTAGGCCGTCAAAAAACATCCTGCGAGCATCACAAATGAGAAGGAAATAACGGCGAATTGATGATAAGCCACTGACAACTTCACCAGACGGGTCATCCTGCATTTTGGTGTTTATATTGCGACTCTAAGAGGACAAACGACAACGCACCTGCCAGACGGTGGTGTGTACCGGAGTAGATAGAATGTCGAGGTGCAAAGCATGACGAAGTCGTAAGACATTGCGAAGACGTAGAAAAGCCAGACGGTTGAATGGCTAGATGTCTCCGCTGCTTGACAGCTGTGATAATGGCCACTTTAATGTCTAGAAATCGCCTTTACGAAACGATTCACCAACTCACTTGGAGTTCTATGATTGCATGGTAATTTGACCACGGCGTCAACACACAAGTTGAAACAGGCAAGGTGCGAAGAACTTTACATAGTTCTGTACATCTGCAAGTAAACACTGAGTACGCGTGTACTATCATGCATATACAGGGATGTTACTTACCAGAGATATCAAACAGATTCGTAAACCATTCCGCCTGCGTAATTGTCAGCTGTTCGTCCTTAACGAGCATACTGAACAAACACTGACAATTGTGATGGTCACAAAAATGATTAACAACAGAGATGTCATCCACGGAGAGCGCCCGGAGATGTTGACCGTTCTAAGTTCAAGGTTAGCCAAAGCATCAAGGATTGGCTGGGGGTGCGTGTCTCAGATGAAAATTAACTATGTGTACTACCGAACTGTTTACAGGGATAATACAAAAGGAACAAAGAGTATCAAACACACCTTATTCCCAGAATCACCTGTGACACTGATGATTGCAGAACTGGCAAGAATCGCATCAGTTCGCTTCGCCCAGGAGTAAAAATGCCACGATCAATTGTGTAGAACTAACGTTTGAAAATGGGCGCGAGGAGGTAATACCTGCTGCATTCTTCTGGCGAGAAGCTACCGAAATATCCTACAGTGGTCACAGACATCATGACGATACTGATGTATCTGGTGGGAGAGTTGAAATTGGCAATGCTTTTGACTTCGAGTTGACGCTCGGCTCACCTGATGAGAATGAACAGGATACAACCTGGACTCAGCCTCCAGGACTTCTGGTTCTTGTAGAAGCGCCATTCTGCAGGCAAAGTCATAAAATAGCTACCAATAAAGCCTGAGTTATGATCCTCGCGTGCGCACAGGATCCCCACGTACTCGTATGCAGCAATCGAAATAGCCGTGATCCGGATGTAGGACGCTGCATGAGTGCTCACGGAAGCCCAGTCAAGGTGCTCTATAGAGGGGTCATGGCTGTACATGGCAGACAGGCTAGCTAGCTGTCGACAGAGGCTGGAGGGCTGTGAAAGACATGAACAGTCACCAGCCGTCGGACATTGTAGTGTAGCTGGCGGTACGAGATGAAGCAGTCCTCTCACACTCACGCCCGCCGGCGCTATCTGATAACTTATTAGCGGCCCATTCTCCGACATCAATATTCCGGCCTCGACAACCGAGTCGGCGGAGATATATCATCGGTTCCGGAAATAAACTAATGATGTTATCCCCGTGCAGTGGATGAAATCAGATATTCGTCTATAGTATAGCATTACACTAGATTTTACTTCAGCTTCTCTACACCCCGCTGCGTCCTACTGCTCGTGTCGTGGGCCCGTCGCCCAAGTCCGGCAGCTTTTTCTCGGCCTCGGCCGCCGAGGGTGGTGGGAGGAACTCGGTGCGGACTAGCCACGCCAAGTATCGGCCCATCAGCTCGTCATCCACTGTCCTGTTTGTTTCGTGAACATGCGGTGCCAGGAGCGCCCGCATGTTCGTGTCATTGAGTTCCGGTGCCTTGGTGCTCGTCGGCAGATCGTCAAGCACAAAGTGCAGCAGAGGGAACAGCGCGTTATCCTGCACCTCCATAACGTGACGCTCGAGCTGACGCCGCCAGACGAGATACTCGCACCGCTCGGTCGTAAATCCGTACCGAGCGAGCGATGAGAGGAAGTCGTTGAACGTCGGGCGCGGATGTGCAGCCACGTGCAGCACGCTGAGTGTATCCCGCGGGGATGGCAACGGTGCTAGCGCAGCAAGGGCCGTACAACGTGCGACGTGATCGACAGGGACCATGTTGACGGTGTTGTTGATATCAGGCACAAGACCCAACTGGATGCAACCCTTGACCATCCGCCAGATGAAGTCGTCTGTGTTGGTAACTGTGATCGTGATCCGCTGATTAGGAGACACGTGCATAAATATAAGATACAGGAACGTACCCGCAGACAGTGAATCGCCGACGACATAGCCAGGTCGTAGAATATGGCCGTTCAGGCCTCGTCGACCAGCCTCGAAGAGGAGCTTCTCAGACACCCACTTGCTCTGCCCATAACCAGTCTTGAGATTTAATCTAGCACCTTCAAGGTCATCGTCTTCGGGGACACCACCCAGGCTATTTTGCTCTCGCGACAGAGAGTCAGAAAGCTGGACATAATACTCGGTGTCGATTGCAGACGTGGAAGACACGAAGACGAACAGCTTGGGCTTGCTCGTCGCGGCAAGTTCCAATGCGGTCAATGTGCCAATCACATTCGCGGGTCGCAATCTCTCATACGGATAGACCCAGTGTACCTGGTAGAGACTATCAGCATCAAGTATTAGGCATCGCTGATGGATTATTACATACCAATGCGCCGTTGTGAACGACAGCGTCAGCCTCATTCGTGATACGAGTCCACGTAGGTCGATCCAAGCCGAACAGCTCCTGATCGAGGTCACCTTTGACCGCCTCGAGCCTGGACTGCTGTATCCACTCCTCGTCCCAGACACCACGCCCACTCGCTGCATCGCGGAGGCGCTCCAGGGCCTTGCCCGAATCGGGTGCTCTGACGAGACAAATCACCTTCCGGACGCGCTCAGGACGTGAGAGCAAATCGCGCAGAATGAAGGCGCCGAGGAAACCAGTTGCACCAGTCAAGAAGATCGTTAATGGACGGCTCGTATAATCTGCCGCAATTGAGAGGTACGACGAGCGCAATTTGGGCAGCAGCACCTCGTAGTCCTCGCTGTATGTCAGCTTCTTCACCGCAGCGGCACGCTTGAGCGCCGTCTTCAAGGCCGTATCTTCCGTCACAGGCGAAGACTTGCCGCTATCCTGAGCCCCGAAGCCGAGATCTGCGTTGCGAAGCTCGTCGACGGCAGAAGCGAGTCCGCTGATAGTCGGCTTGTCAAACACAAGACCAAGAGGTGCTTCCACTAGGAATGCCTTCCGGATCTCGAAAATCAGGCGAGTCGCGAGAATAGAGTGCCCGCCGGCATCGAAGAAGTTCTCGTCGAGAGGTAGTGGAGAGGGCGGGTTCGGCAAGATGCGGGACCAGATTGCTCGGATGGCTTCTTCGGTGGGTGTTGCGGCAGGACCACGGTGCGAGTCGGCTGGAGCCGCCTGAGCGGTATCGGGGAACGGCAAGGCTGGCTTGTCAATCTTCCCGTTCGGGTTAAGAGGCATGCGCCTCAAGGGGACGAACACTGAGAACGTGTCAACGATTCCGATATGTGACTGCTCGAGAGAAATAGCTCACGGGTAGGAACACTGTAGCTAGGCAGTTTCTTCTTAAGGTACTCCCTGATATCCTTGATAAGCCTCCGGTACCGCCTCATACCGCTCACCACGCCCTTCTCGTCGTCGCCGTCGGGGATATCGCTCTCATACTCATCCAGCGCGGGACCGCCGACGGGTACAAAGTAGCTGACGAGCACCTTCTCCTCATCCTTGTCTCGCCGCACAAGAGTGACGTTCTCCCGGATGAGCGGATGCTGGCTCAGGTACAAGTCAATCTCGCCCAGTTCAATACGGAACCCGCGGATCTTGACCTGATCGTCGGCGCGGCCGGTACATTCCACGATACCTGTGGGCAAGTACCGTCCGAGATCCCCGGAGCGGTACATCCTGTCGCGAATGCCCTTCCAGAACTGCGCTTCTGGTCCCGGCTGGGCGCTGTGCGGCTCGCGGATCGTGTCTTCGCGCGGTGGCGACTTCGCGGCGAACCAGTTGGTGACGAACTTCTCCGCAGTGGCGTCGGGATCGGAGTAGCCCTCCGCCAGCCCGCCAGACCGCACGTAGATCTCGCCGACCTCGCCCACGGCACACGGCACATTCTTGTCGTTCCGGTTCACGACTAGCAGCTGCACGTCGATCATGCCCTCGCCCGCCGGCATGATCTCCTTCTGCATCGCGAGGAACGTCGGGTCCTCCGCGACGCTCGGGATGAGGAAGTACGACACCGCGCGCTGCGTCTCTGTCGTGCCATACATGTTCACGATCCGCACGTTTGCCGCGAGTGACTGCAGACGCAGGCAGTCGCGCTTCGTGAGGACGTCTCCCACAAAGAACGCGTTGCGCAAGGAGGGGATCTGGCGCGTCGCCTGTGCGGAGAGCAGCTGGCCCATGGCGGGCGTGAGGTGGGTCACGGTCACCTCATTGTCTGCCATCCACTCCGCGAGCCGTCCGGGTGTGCCGATGTCCTCGGCGGTTGGCACATACAAGCGTGCACCGAAGAAAAGGGGTGTGAACACTGCAGCTCGATTGTTAGTGAAAGCGGAAAACAAAGGCGAACGAAACCTCACTGTCGCGCTGAATAGGGTCGTGAGCAATGCCGCTGAGCATCGTGAACTTCGAGTCCTCTCCGAGCCCGAACCGCTGTCCCATCCAAGGGAAAAAGTGCGTCAGACTAAAATGTCTTCCGCGCACGCCCTTGGGAATGCCCGTACTGCCGCTAGTAAAAGACAGTGTGCCGACACTGTCCGGTCCCAATGGAATTTCAGGATCTTTGCTAGCTAGATGTGTCTGGGACGCCAGGACGTCTTCGTCGTTTCCATCACGACCACCGATTACTTGCCCGCCAGCCGACAGCTCAAGTGCAGGCACCTCGACGCGGATCTGCAGCTCGTTGGAGATGAACTCGCGCACTGACGGGTTGATTGTCCCGGCACCTTTGAGAACGACAAGGGCGCGAGGCTGGGCGACCTGAAGGTAGATAGTCTGTCTGGACGGAGGGTACGCGGGATCTGCAGAGAAAGCAAGTATGCGAGTCTGGCAGTGAGTTTCGTATCCGTTCTGTCTTGCATATAGGCAAACTACGCACCGATGACTGAGAACGTCGCGCCCGCTTTGAGCACCGCCATCACTGCAACGACGAGCTCTACGCTACGGTAGGCGTATACCATGACCACCTCTTCCCTTTGCACACCGCCCTGTACAAGGTGATGCGCGAGGATGTTCGACGCATGCAAGATCTGGCGGTAGCTAAACGTGCGCTTCTCCTGCGGATCATCAAACTTGTCCGGACTGAGGCATTGGATGACACAGGGTCGGTCTGGCCATCGACGCGCGTTTCGCGAGAACACATCCGTGATCGCACCCTTCCAGTCGCACCAATTCAGATCCGCGGTGGGGTCCGGAAGAATTGCACGCTGGGCAGGTGTGAGCAGTGGCACAGAGCCGACAGGCGCAACGGGATTTGCAGCAATTTTTCGCAAGAGAATGGAGAGCTGGTCCACGATGCAGGACATACGGGTAGGCGTGAAGAGCAGGGAATTGTACAGCAGGCGGAGGGTGATGTGGGGAGCGACCGAGCTGCGACTCGTCTCGTGCTGCCGGGTGATGAAGACCGTCAGGTCGGACGTCAGGCTGGTCGAGCGCAGGAAATTCTCCTGCGGTGTGTCAGTCTCGTCGAAGAAACGCACACGGAAAAGCGGGCGCGAGTTCTCCGCTGTGTCGGCCTTGTCTTTGCCCAGGGCCCGCACGATCGCCTCGTACGGCAGCGCATCGGCCTCGGCGTCGTTCTCTGCCTGCTGCACCTTGCGCACGACGGCCCAGAACGGATCATCAGGGTTTACGGCTATTCTGAGGACGAGAGGATCGCGTGCCAGAGCTGACGAAGAGCCTATGACGAGGTCTGTGTCGCCTGTGTATCTGTGCAGGAGAACAGAGAACGCAGCGAGAAGCAAGTGGAAGGGGGACGGCGGCTTGCTTTCGGATGTGCCTTCCTCGTCCCCGTCTTCGCTCTCGTTGTACAGAGCCAGCTTCAGTAGCCCCAGACATGTCTGTGCCGAGAGATCAGCAGAGTGCGCCGCCTCGACTAGTCGATTCCCGGCTTGTCGTGGATAGTCTGTCGGAAGAGAGATGGAGGGTAGATTTTGCAAACGAGCCACGACCCGAGCGAGACGCTCATCCGCCATCTTTTCCTGCGGTCAGACACAAGTCGGGGATACGACTTGAGAGGTCTGTCTTGTGAACTGGCGGCGGCCTGCAAGATGACTCGAATTTGTGCTCGAGTTTGCAGCGAATTTGACTCCGTTGGCGCTCAACGCGTCGGCCATGAGGTCACGTGGAACGCGACGTGCTCGGCATCCGCCGCTATCAATGCTGAGAATCTAGCAAGCACAGTGTTATCTTCGTGAGTTTCTTACAGTGAACATGTCCCTTGACGATTTTCGAAGGTCGTTTTGACAAGTCGGCTTCACAGAATGACATACCACTTTGAATCCGTCTGGCAGCACATCTGTCTGCGTTGGGCATGTAGTCACCCTGTTACATCTCGGACCTGGGATCTCGGTCAACTTGCAATGGTACACGTTCGCTATCCATTCAAGGCACCGAGGGCTTGAGCAACGCGATCTGAATCGGTGATCATGCAAGATTGGGGCGGAAAGCCATCACAGGAACGCGCCGCGATGTCGTCAGACATAGGTATCCGTAGCCGACGCAGCTCGATGTCTATTCTGCTCTCAGGAAATTACCTCCACAATCTGTTTCTTGCATTTGTGTTTCCGACATACTTCAATCTTGCGTGTATCAACAGTATGGCACGGCGACGATGTTGTTATTACAGATACAGATTTACAATGCAAGCTATCGATACAAGTGTACAGCGAAATTCAGAGGGAAACGGCTAATAGAATGAAGCATAAAATATCATATCGGTTGTGAGGAACGTCCGAACGAAGGAGGGTAGAGCGCAGATTCCGCTGCTGTGTTTCGGTCCAGTGCGATGTTGTCGAAATCGAGGGCGACGCGCAGCGTCCGTTGTCCGAGAGCTGGAATGGACGAGGAGGATGTGACAGGTCGATGATTAGCGAGCCACGCGATGGCTGACCAATGTCGGATGCGTGTGGTTTCATGGCTTCATGATGAACACTGCAGCGAGGACGGCCACCAGGATCACCAGCGAAAACAGGGAGAACGCGACGAGGCAACGCTTCGCCCACTTCATCTCCGTGCGCCTCATGCTCTCGATCAGCTCCTCCCGCTCTGCCTCCGTCTTTGACACTTCCCAATCTTCCGGGGCGCGCAGTGGCGAGATGAGAATGAGAGCCCCGGCGAGCCAGAAGAGAGGGAACACTGCATACAACTTCGATTAGGCGCGTCCGAGAAGCTAAGGAACACGAGAAGACTCACGGAAACCAAATCTGAAGAGATACATCGCAAGCGTAGGGTGCTCCGCAAAGCGCGAGTAGGCCGGTGGCTCTCCCGTCGACGAGTACGGCGGCGGTGCGTCATCGTGGTGCACAGGCAGCGACATCGCGTCGTGGCGGCTGTCTTGTGTGCCGCGGGGAGTGCGTGAAGGGCGCACGACACCGAAGAAGTCGTCGATGGGGTTCGTTCCCTCGTCAACTGGAGAGTATTGGGAGCGCGGTGCGTTGGTGAGAGCCGATGGAGGTGTGGGCAATGACTGCTGCTCATGTGTGCCGACAATGACTTGCGCTTCGAGGTCGTACTCGGGACGAGATTGGCTCAGGGAGCCGAAGATGGCAGGGATGACGAAGGTCGAGGAGGTAGAGGCAGACATTGTCGTCGAGTGATGAGGTGGAATGGCTGGCTGATGACTTGGTGGTTGTGTAGACGCGTTGGACGGCGGAGGGCTGGTGAGGACATGACGGCGGACGGCGGGGGTCTATATATCACTGGCGGGACTTGGCGATGGACGCGGGAGCAGAGACGAAGAAGACGCGGATGGCAACGGATTGCAATCATGGGAATGTGTCCACGGATGTCGACCGATCATAACAGAGGTCAATAGCTGTAAATGGCAATGTGTGTGTCCCCACACAGACAAACATAGCACGCACCTTCCACAAAAGGAATCGGAATACACTATTTATCTATCTACTTTTACAGCAAAACCAATATTGATGGACTTCCCCTCGCAAAGTATACACTTCGGCAGAGTGGGGCACAAGCTCGCGGCAGGATTCGGCAGTGGTGCAGACACGCCGACGAGCGGCCGATGGGCTACTGAGGACCGTGAGGTAGACACGTGGATTACATACTATATATGGCTGCCGTCAACAACACTGAGATCTCTGAGGGGTGAGGGTACGTCACCCCCGGGGTTCCGATAGCTGTCTATGCTCCATGCCGCCTATCTGTACTTTTTGCGAGGGAGGTCTATCAATATTGGTTTTGCTGTAATGGCCAATCAGCTTGCAGGTCACCACGTGATCGCGTCAATCTCACGTCGAGCGCTTCTCGACTTGTAGTATCTCGACTCTTGCCGCTCGACAGCCGTTCTCCAGCCTCAGGGATATACTTTCCTTATCAGCAACTCTCGCTGCAGTCCTTGACGCGGACTGGTTGAGAACGATGTCGGGCGATGCGGACGTACTCAGCGAGCTGCTGATCGCCCGTATTCTTGAGGAGGAAATGCTCGCACTCACTCATGCCCAAGAGGCCGAGAAAATCCAGGTGGATCTGATGATTGATGAGTCTGATCTGCTGGCAGGAAAGGGAAGTGGCAAGCATAAAGCTGTTGCACAGGATCCCATCAGTGATAGTGATGGAGATCTCGTGCTGAAGATGGTAATCAAGGAGCTTCGCATGAGCAGCGATGCAACACTTGCACAGGCGCTGCAGCACTCCGATGATGTCACAATCATTGCCAGCCAACAGCATGCACAACGCCTTGCAGCAGCAGAGAAAAAGCTGCTTCTTGATGCTGAGTTTGCAAGGCGATTGCAGGCTGTCGACGACAATGCGAACGCCGATATCGATACCGCAGAATATATGGATGCCGAGACGTAAGTTCTGCTTTGAGGACGTTCTCTCATCAAGATACATATGCACTTGTACGCAGCGTATTGGGTCGAGAGACCATAGAACAGCTACTGGTGAGTGTCTTGTTTCGCTCGTGAGGTACACTCGACTAGATGCATTGATAGGCTTCGGATCCCAACGATAAAGGAAAGAAGAGTGTTACTGGAAAGGGAAAAGGGAAATCGCCAGTGTCACTTTACAATATCAAGCAGTCTTCACAGGATGACGAGAGTGCGTCTCACACAGCTATTCACGCGCTATGCAGCTCAGACTTATTGTGCTGTTGATAGCCGTGAACAAGGATGTGGATGTACCATCTGTCGCCTATCCAATCTGCGGCATCTGCATGGAGCCCTTCCAAGCGACTCACTCTCCCCTCGCCTCCTCTGCTTCCGCCAATTCATCTGCACGCCTCAAATTTGGCTTGCGCTTGCCCTGCCCTGGCGTGCACGCGTACTGCATGGGTTGCCTCGGCGACTACATCCGCTCAAAGCTCGATCCGGATGGCGACGAGACCACGAGCATGAATCGAGTCGTCTTTCCTATACGCTGCCCGGAGTGTCCACTGATTGAATGGGCGGACGGAATACCAGACGAGGTTGCGACGCGGATCCTACCGGAGAAGAATATGGTGCTTTGGGTGAGCAATACGTTTATTCTTAAGTATCGCTGACGGTCGTCTAACTGTGTATACAGCACCACCAGAAGCTTCTGGATAGCATGCCGCGATACTATTGTCCAAACCCTCGCTGCTCGGCGTTGGTACAGGTGCACGACGATCCGGACGATCCCTTGGCTCAATGCCCTTCTTGCAATTTCCGCATATGCGTCCCGTGCAGGGTTGTATGGCATGAGAGTATGTATTCCGCGTAGACTCTCAAGCTTTTCCTCATGTAATCCTTGGCAGACTTGACATGCGAAGAATATCAGGTTGGGCGTATGCTTAGTAGGCACCTGAACCATTCTTGATACATATGGTCTCCAAGGCACTACCGCTTGATGAGCGATCACCGGAAGACCAGCAAGCCTTGCAACTGATGAAGGTGCAGTCTATACATAACAGTGGATGGGAATGACCGCTCACTGACCCACTTAATAGGCCCAGCACTGGCGCAGATGCCCGAACTGCTCTGTATGTTTAACCTCCCTATTGTCAAACGATGTGCACTCACAAACGATATAGTTCATCGTGGAACTGACCGTAGGATGCAACCACATCACATGCCGCTGCAAGACGGAGTTCTGCTTTCGCTGCGGATGTGCGTCCAGTTTTCTGCTGTTGTAGTCTATTTACTTACGCAAGTCGCGTTGCTAGCGCTGTGGGACGTCCGGCGCCAACGTTGTACTCGAAACCCAGCATGCGATCTCTGGGATGAAGAGATGCTCCTCGAAGAGCGCGAGCGCGAGCGGGATCACCGTCAGGACCGCGTCGCCCGCATGTTCGCGCCCCGCGAGGAGTCGCCTCCGCCCTACGAAGCGCCCCCCGTCCCTCCTGTGGGTCACGAGGAACCCGATGATCACGGGACGGATGGTGGCGACGACCTCGAATACTGGATGGATCCCGAACCCGGCAACTTCGACTGGTATGATGATACCGGCATCTCCGATGGGACGGATGATGTCGGCACCTTCGACTGGATGGATGATCCCAGTGCGTCGGAGTCCCCATGAGTCCTCGCCCAAGCTCGCCACTGACTGACCCATACATCTGCATCTGGCAGATGTCTTCTGCACGCGGCACTGGTTCACGACACAGATGATCCAGACCCTGACATGCGGGTACTGCGATGCGAAGCTGAACTCGTTCGCGGATCTGCGGTACCACCTGGGCCACGTCCGGCGGCACGACGTGTTCGCGTGCTGCGGGCGGTTCTTCAAGCGCGAGAAGGACCTGGAACGGCACCTCGATGCAGAACCAAAGCGGTTCGGGCGGCATGTGCATACCGTGCGTACGGATCGGTGAGACTGCTTGCGCATAGTAGTGTATAGTCCGTACATGTTGGTGCATTGTACACGATGATAACCAGAGCACAATGACCTGGCAGGCAACTGTGAACCATATATATTTTCTCTCTATGTTCCACGGCCATATTTTGAAAGCATGAAGATGCAATAGCCCGAGCATCCATTAACACGTCGACATTTTGAGTGATGACTCTGATGTTTGATTTCGTGTGGCGTCGCAACAGTCGAAAAATTGGCCTGTCCATTGAGATGAATATGCATAGAAGGTGTATCACCTGTTGTCATCTCTGGTCGTATATCGGTTAGTACACGCGCTTGTCATGTAACCGTGCGCGCGAAAGCGGGGTTCGACTCCCCGCCAGAGAGGCTGGAATGAATTTTCCTTTTACATCAGGTTTATTCAAAATTTTCGCCTGTATCTCGCTGGAAAACAAGCGGCATTTAAGCGGCCAACAGCAGCGAGCAGAATCTGAGCTCCCTTCCTCGAACAGCGACAAATAAGCGACTGCTCATCGCAAGCGCTCGCAGATTCTGGCTTACGGCTATGTCACGCTTGCGTGATCCACCAACCTGATTGGCTAGTCAGCCCTTCGCGAGCCGAGAACGTGATCAAATCACCGCTGCATCACGCTTAGCCATCTGTGACGCTTTCAGCGACCTTCAGCCACATTTGGGCGCTCAGCAGAAGGTCGCTGCTTTTCCAGCGAGATTTAAGCAGCAGTTTTGAACGTACCTGGTGATGCTTTTGGTTTGGTTAATTAACACCTGCAGCGAGAGTTGCGAGGACGTTACCGCGTGTCTGCGTCTGACTCGTCGGACGTTGCTGACGCCGAGTCAGCGACGAGCGATGTTAGTACAACACGCGTTGCTCCTTTATCAAACGCTGGTGGAGACAATCGTCGTACAGCTCATCAAGACCAGCGTCTTCCAGGGGATGCACTCTGCGAAGACGCACGAGCTGTAGCCAAGTTCTGTAATCGTATTCATATAAACCGCTGTGGTGGGGGAGAGCGCGCTGGGCTTATAAGATTGTTAATGGATCCGGCCACTGTTGATATATCCACCTTCTATCCGTCAGGAACATTTGTGCTTGTGAAACACGCCCGTCGCCGAGCTAGTGTAGCGGTCAAAACCGCTATGCGGCCACTGCAGGTACCAACAGACAAATCACTTACTAAAGGTCTCGTAGATACAGGCTCGTCCCTGCCAAGATCGTTATTACCGTTTGAAACCACAGTATTGTGCCGCATATCGCGCATATCTATATCAAAGCGTAGCCCTTTGATTATCCCCATCATTTAGCTGTGAGGAACTTGCGGTTACTGAGGTCTCTTCCTCAACGCAGCGTTCATCAGCTTTCTGCGTGGCGAATGACAGCGCTGCAAGGCCCCGGACGTAACCTCATTCGTTTTACATATTACATGAAGCATACAACTTTCTAAATCGACAGCCCAGACACCCTAGTACGACCGCCCGAACATGGTCCACCGTTTCGCATCCTTGCCGCAGGCCGGGCACTTCGTCTTGCCCGGCTCAATTGCTGGCCAGCGCGATTGGTCGAACGGAATGCATAAGGACTTGGCCCCGGCTGACGGAGCGCGCTCGTCCGTGGGCTCGGCGCTGGTGCCACGGAGCAATCAGCACTTTGATCTATGAACCCAGCTCGAGAAGATATTGTGACTCACGATTTTGCGCTGCGCTCCTTGATGTCGTCCTCGCACGCCTCCTCCTCGCACCAGGGGATGACCGCGACGCACTTATCGTCGAGCGTTGGCACGACCTCCTCCCACCTGGTGACCACGCGCAGCCGCGAGAAGTACGTGTCCTGCGCGCGCCGGAACATGTCTGCCTGGATGGCGTCCAGGAGCTGGGGCACCGATGTGGTGATATCGGCGAGCGGCAGCGGGGCCTTGACGCCAGTGTCGCGGCGCACGCTGAGCGTCTGGTCCTTGGCGAGGTCCGCGGGGCCGATCTCGAGGCGGAGGGGCACGCCCTAGGGGCGGGAGGGACAGTCAGTGTGGGCAGGCACACTCACACACTCATGATCATGGATGAACGCGCACGCGACGCACCTTCTGCTCCCAGTCGTTGAACTTGAATCCGGGCGTGTAGCCCTCGCGCAGGTCCGCCTTCGCCTTCACGCCCGCCGCCTTGAGCGCGGCCGCGAGCGCCTCGCATCTGTCGCTGATCGCCTTGCGCTGCGCGTCGCTCGTCTTCGCTGTGACGCCGCACGGCACGATGACGGCCTGGACCGACGCGACGCGCGGGGGCAGCACGAGGCCCTGGTTGTCGCCGTGGATCATGACCATCACGCCGATCGTGCGCGTCGACAGGCCCCACGAGTTCTGCCACACGTACACCTTGCCCTGGCCCGTGGGGTCGTTCGGGTCCTCCACGAAGATGTTGAACATCTCTGGGCGCGAGAAGTTCTGCCCGAGGCAGTGCGACGTGCCCGCCTGGATCCCGCGCCCCGTCGTCGGCACGAAGCCCTCCACCGTCGTGGTGTACAGCCCGCCCGCGAACTTCTCCTTCTCCGACTTGATGCCCTGGATGACTGGCACCGCCAGCAGGTCCTCGTACACCTGGCGGTACAGCTCCAGGATCTCGCGCACCTCGACGTCTGCCTCGGGCTTTGTCAGATGTGCGGTGTGTCCCTCCTGCCACAGGAACTCTCGTGTCCGCAGGAACGGCTCTGCGGTGATCATAAGAAACGCCCCACTTCCGAAAAGTGTCCGCACTCACGAGGGTTCTTGAATTCCCATCGTACGACGTTGTTCCACTGGTTGAGCTTGAGAGGCAGATCACGGTGGCTCTTAATCCATTTTGCATAGTCTGCACTAGCATGAGTGACGCAAACAAAGAGGGATCCGGAAATCACTCACACGGGTACATGACCGTCTCCGACGTCGGACGAACCGCAATAGGCTCCTCGAGTTCAGAGTTCCCGCTAATGCAAAGTCAAGGCCTTATCCAGTCATGTCCAGAATGTCACGCACGCTCGGGTTACCCATGCGACCTCCGGCGAGAAGCCCTCGATGTGGTCCTTCTCTCGCTCCAACACCTTCGCAGAGACGAACATCGGGAAGTACGCGTTCTGCACGCCCATATCGCGGATGCGAACATTGAACCAGTCTACGCTAGCGTCAGGCTCACCGCGGATGTTCGACTTTGCGACATCACGCACCTTGAATGACCTCCCAGATGCTGTAGGACCATGGGCGTAGGATGTAGCATCCGCTGACATTGTAGTAGTCCAGCATATCTGCCTTGATCAGAACCTGCGAAGGGGCATCAGGAGCTGTGTGTAGAATTCCTGCTACGGCAGCATGCTCACGTTTGTGTACCATGCCGCAAAGTCCACCTCTTTCTTGATGCCAATCGCGATTTGAATCGCACCCTCGATCTTGCCATCGTCTTTCTTCTCCTTCGCGGGAGCGGTTTTGGCCTGACCGGCCGGGGCATCTGCCTCGGTTTTCAATGCCTCGAAGTCGATCTCGTGCAGGGGCGATTCCTTCGACTCGAGCCGTCTCAGATACGCGTGGATGTCCTTGCCAGACAAGAAAAGTGTCGAGTCGGACGCGAGAGCGCGCACGGCAAACAACGAGTCGGATGAAATGATCGAGGAGTCTATGGCGGTAGTGACCTTGGGATATGTCTGTTCAGTGAGTGCAAGGGGGGAAACTGAGCGCGAATTAAGCGTATAGCATGGACGAAGACGAGGCACGAAACTGACGTGAGTTTTTGTCTAGAGAGAAGAATTCGTTCAAGAGATCCTCAGAGCCAAGGCGCAGGTCCTTGAGACCGAGCTTCTTGCCCACGGCGCCGGAAATGACATCGGTACTTTCGCGTGCAACAATGATCAGTGGAACAGGAGTCGCAGTCTTGGCAGTTTTTGGCTTGTAAACTAGGGTTTTGAGGAGCTCGAATGACTTGGGGGCCGATGGAGCCGATTCCAACGCCTCCCGCCATGTCGCTGGAGAGTTTGTCGTGCAGTGAGAGACTACACCCTGCGCTTGGATGGCGAGTGCTGCCAGAGACTGGGTGATGTTGTCCAACGACATCGTAGTAGCGGTTCTGAAAAGCCCCAAGGACGAAGAAGCGCTTTCTGGACGTGACTCGAAACGCCTGACGGGCGTTATCAGATGGAAGGGCCCAATGCGTGGGTTGAGACTAGCAAGTCGAGTTAATTGTTTCGCCGCATTGCGAGAGGCCAACATACAGCTTGTACTGACTCACAACCACGACAAGACGGCTGGCAGGGTCAGGACACGATCGACTCGCAATTTGAGCGCGCTAACTCACGCGTCGCGTCCCCAGGCGCCTGCGATCGTGAATTTAAGTAATAATGTGCTCAGTTCTTCTCGCTCGCTCGTTCATTCGCGGAGCGCTCACCTTTTTTGGTAGGTATTTCCAACCCCGACTGATCCCTCAGGCGCCCGCCATCGACGCGAATCGAGCAAGTCTACAACTTCGAATCAGTACTGGTATGAGGGAACAAGATGAGACGAACATACCTCAGCCGTAGTGGTACTAAGGAGAGAAGTGGGGAGCGGGGGAGCGAAGTATAAGTATGTAGAGTGGGTATCACGTGGAGGTAGACAGAGAATGAGCTACGGTATCAGATTGACATAGGGAGCGCGAAGCGCGACCGCGGACGTCAAGCATCCCGGGGGAGTCGGAACCCGACACAGATGTATTCTAGAGAAACAAACTTCAAGCTTCAAGAATATACTACAATCAGCTCATATGTTGCAATTGCAGGCAGTCACAGTTGTCTAGATCATTCCTTGGATACCTTAGTCTTGTACAAAGCCGCACCATTGGCTGTATGAAGTAGTATTTGCATAATCGTCAGTAACTATGAGACTTGCGATTGGAGCTCGCCGTGTCGCTGTCGATCGCGGGTGGCTGAGGATTCAGTCGGGGTTTAAAACATATACCAAAAAAGGTGGGTGCTCCGCGAACGAACGGGCGAGCGACAAGAATTAATCTCGGTCGCGTCCACGATCCTGGTTGCTATTGGATGAGATGTAGTGCGTGCTCTTAGCCCATGCGTTGTCCTTTGAATCCCTGCATCTTGCTCTCGATGTGGGTGATGCATTAGGTTTCAGATATGATCAGTCGCAAAGTGCAGCCCGCGTTATCCAGACATGGCTGCGAGAGACGTTGCACAGAAAAATGCTGCTACTTTACGCGCTTTGGGCGAACGCACGAAGCATGGAATACAATCTACTCCATTTGTTCATATCATCATATGTATGTGTTGTTGTACAAAGCAATGCTGCGTATTATGACAACTGGGGAACTTCATAGCTCATATTGTGGGACATGCAGGTTGTGCAGGGGTGGTGTACGTACCGGGAAGGGTTAGGAAGTGAGAACCAGCTAACAGGACGACAACACACCGGGTGAAGGTGAACAGAGGCGAGATAAGAGAACAATGAAGAATGCGAGGGTATGCAAGAATATGCAGTCCGAGAACGAGTGCAGGGCGGTCGGTGCTACAGGATGAAACGAGCCAGGAGGCGGCAGAGGTCGCTACGGGATACACACAATTCGTTGTCCTATGTGCCGTGCTGGTACCGGTCATCCACATAGTAGCGCATGTCTTCGCGTGCTGCAGCTTCTGCCTCTGCCTCTGCTTCTTGACGTTCGAGCTCCGCATTCTGCTCGCGAATCAGAGCCTTGAGTTCTGGTAGGACATCAACCAGAGAGACTGTAGTGTTCTCATTCCACTTGTCCAGTGCCCACTGCCGCACCCAGATGCTCGCCTGTAAAATGTCAAACATACAAATCACCGGATGGGCAGCACATGTGCACGCACCTTCAAGAACTTCTTCGATGCATACTTCTTGAAGAACGACTCGTGTCGGATCGGCCTCAGCACGTAGTTGAGCATGAGATTCGCCGTCGGCACGAGGGCGTGTTCCGGATATGATGAATAGTGCGCCAGGTTTGGCGTCTGGGTGGGCATCAACAAAGGCGAAGCAACTCGCGACAAGTTATAACGTACCCAATCCAGGAAGCCCAGAATAATACGTGCAAACCAGATGGCGGCAGCCGAGAGCAGCGACGGCGGCGCAGCAATCAGGCGCCACTCGAGACATTGGATCTCCATCAGGTACTTGGCTATCGTGCGCACCTGGATGTTGTAGTCGTCTGCCTTGCTCGTCCGTCGCAGAAAATGGATCGGGTTTGGGTAGCTGAGGTTCCAATCAATCGTCTTCAAGACGTATCGCTCCGCCAGCAGGATCTGGTTCTCAACGTAGCTAGCGTCTGCGCAGTAAAGGAAGTTCTTCGCGCTCGGCGCAACAATCTCCTCCACCTTGGCCGCAATAAACATGCAGGTGACACCGACTAGCTGCAACTTGGCCAGCGAGACGACGCGCGCGGAGAGAAACCGGTCAATGATGTTGACGCATAGGAACAACGTCTCTGGCAAGAGCTTGAAGCGTGAATGCACTTGGATGAGCCAGTCGTTAAGGATTCCCCGCATTTTCCATGCGAGGTCTTTCTGGTTCTCCATGTAGTTCGGATTTGGTAGGGTCGTTTGCTGATGATGACGTCATATGACCAACCCATGATCAAGCATAACTGGAGGTCCTCACCTCGACTTCCTTGAGATAGTCGAAAATCTCGACGACGTACTCACTGACCATGAGCGGATCATCTGCATCGCCCGCATCGAGGTCATCCCAGTCTGGCCCTTCTGGATCTGCCTCTGGGGTCCCAGCAAAGCCGACCACCTCCTCGACCTCCGCTGCAGCCGCCTCATCCGGTAGATCCGACGATGTACGACGCTTCTTGAAGACACGTCTCGTTTCCTCGTCATCTTCGTGCCGTACGATGACTGGCCGGGGAATGGAGCGTCTCGGAGTTCGACTATCGCGCACCACAGGTTGATGGGCTGTAGCCGCGGATCGTCGTGCGGCCGTAAAACGCTTAGGAGAGGGTACGGGGACAATCGGTTCATGATCGACAACCATAGCATGGTCGCTCTCTGGAACTTCCTCCTCCTCCTTGACCTGTTCCAATTGCGCTTGGAGCTGTGGCTGCTGCTGTGTTACAGCAGAACTCCTCGTGATTCGTCGTGTCGACGAATTTGGGACGGCCACCGTTCCACCAACAGTGCGAAGCGGACGACGCGATGCAGCAGTGACAGTAGTTGTCGTCGTTGTCGTCGCTTTCTTGAGCACGACTCCCTCGAACTTTTCCTTCAAATCCTTGACCCGATCCTTGCCCTTGACCGCAGAGGGACCGGGTCCGGCATTTGCTGGCTTTACAGCCTTGTTTTCTGGTGGCTTCGGTACCTCACCTAGTGCCTCCCTTTTGCGCTTCTGGGGCGCTGGGTCTACTCGAGACACTGGCGGGGCTACAGACTTAGCCCTAGTTGCCGCGGTAGACGTGGTGGCGCGCGCGATGCCCGTTGGCCTTGCATTCTCGACAGCATTTGCTGTAGATGGGGGTTTCGCACGTGTCGTAGTAGTTCGATTTCGAGTAGAATTCTCCTTATCCCTGAGAATAGTCGTGCGAGTTGCCCGCGTCACACGCCGTGTCTAGCGTAAAATATCAGCATTTTTGGGTACATTGCACGTCCAGCAACTTACGGGTATGTTCGATGACATACGGAGCACTGCCCAATGTCGGAAATATCAGAAATAAAATAGGGAGAAAGAATATTTGCGAGGTCGTGGTGAAGGTAGCGCGCAATGATCACAGCTCACGGGGCGTTTTGTTCAACTGATGCCACAAACAGATGTAAACAATACGCTCACGACGCGGCGCGTTGTACACGTGACACGCGTAGCGTGGATGTGCTTGCGGTCCTCTCACTCACCAGTCTAGCTTGGAGTCTTCTTTGTGGTGACTTTTGGGGCTCAGGAGGGTGCTAGGGGTGTAAATGCGCTTGTGGCCCAAGTATGCACTGCCGCGGGGCATTGACTTGCCAAATTGCCTGACTCGCGCGTCATCTCGCTGGCTCTCGGGGACTGCGTCGTGGCGATCGGGGAACACGACATCTAGCGATCCGGGAAAAGAGTTCTCAAATACTCTCCTATTGCCCAAGACCAAATTTTCCCTCAGGGACGACCCGTCTAAGAATGAATTAATCCGGTCGAGAGCGTGTGACGAGCTATACCGATGGCAGGTCAGGTCTGAAGGTGCAAGTTGACAGCTGGACTTACCGGACTTCGAGTAGTGGAGGAATGCCCAAGGGCCTCTCTTCGTGTTCCATGATGGCCCTCCATACGCTAACGGTGAACTGCATATCGGTACGGAATGTAAAGTGGTCGTCCTGGACATATCTCACGTCCCGCAGGACACGCCCTGAACAAAATTCTGAAAGATATCATAAACAGATACCATGTGTCGTTGGGCCATCGAGTTCAGTACGTGTTCCTGCCACATTTACGCCATGCGTACTGAATCAAATCGGTGGCAGTTACATCCCCGGATGGGATTGCCATGGTCTGCCGATTGAGAACAAAATCTTGCAGAAACTTGGCGTAGGTGCACATGGTTGGCACTTCACTCTCCACTCACGGACATCCAGAAACGACCGCAAGAGTTAGAGCCAGATGTCATCCGGAGAGAAGCAGAGGCATTCGCAAAACAGGAGGTGAAAGTGCAACAGGACCAGTTCCGACAGTTTGGGGTTATGGCAGATTGGACGCCAGAATCGACTTATCGCACACTAGGTAAGTGATCTAAGACACATCTGCGCAGTATGCATAAAGGCTGCGTTCCCGGAGGGGTTTCGGTCCAGTTGCTTCACCCCGTAGCAAGTTGAGCTAGGCTTTCCTGGATACCGCCGTCTCATTCCACTAGTGTTTTTGCCGCCTGGTTCAGGTTTAACGAATAACCTTTAGCACCACATCTGTGGTGAATGTGTCCGGACGAACAACCTCTCTGTATGGGCTTCGCGGAGTCAACTAACCAGCCTTCTTGGCACCCAACAGATCACGACTACGAGATTAGACAACTACGCATCTTCCAGAAAATGGTCGAGAAGGGTACGTCCCTCCTTCAGCCATGCAGTCAGCGCGCCAACTCCCTGCCAGGTCTCATATACCGGCATTATCGTCCCGTCTACTATTCGCCATCCTCGTCTTCTGCTCTAGCAGAAGCAGAGCTGACCTACAATGTCAAGCATGTCTCATACTCCGTCTACGTTGCCTTCGAACTGGAGCCAGATAGCCCACAAATGAGCGCGCCGCTGCGTACACTCATCGCGGGGCGAAAAAGCGTGCGCTTACTTGTATGGACGACGACGCCATGGACTCTGACCGCGAATATGGTACTGTACTTCCTATACTGCAGATCGCAGCGACTCTGAAGGACTGTTTTACTCATGTACCTACTCGCGGTAGGGAATCGCTGTTCACCCGGAAATGATGTACAAGGCAGTGGCCGCGAGTAGCGACCCAACAGCCCCCATGGATATATTCGCGGTGGAACGTGAAGAAGCGTTGGCGAAATATCCTGAAGTTATGAGTTCCAAGATCCCCATCGCCGAGTTCCAAGGTGAGTCCATTGATATAATGACGGTCCTTGCTAGTTCATCAAACCATCACAATCATAGGTTCTGACTTGGCTGGTTCAACGTATCGTCCCATCTTCTCGTCGTTGCATGGGCCGTCATCATCCTCGCCGCTTCCCATTATTCCCTCTAGGCACGTCACTTCGGATTCAGGTACGGGCCTTGTTCACTGTGCGCCTGCACATGGTGCCGAGGACTATACGGTCTTCCGGAATCTCGGATTGCTTTCGTCGTCTTCATCCCTTGGTGATTTGCTGTGTCATGTCGACATACAGGGGCAGTTCACAGAGGGTGTGCAGGATGTAGTTGGCGAAAAGGCCGCACATGCCCTGGTTGGTAAGGAGGTACTGGGAGAAGGCGGGAAAGCGATCGTTGGGCTGCTAGAGAATGCTGGAGCGCTGAGAAAGATCGAAAAGATCAAGCATCGTTATCCGTACGATTGGAGAACTGACAAGCCCGTTATCGTCATGTATGCGACATTCCCCTCAGCTGCGGCGTTGTTCCCATACTGACTGTATGCGATCTCAGTGCCACATCTCAGTGGTTCGCTAATATCGACCAGATCAAAGAAGATGCCATCGCCGCGCTGCAAGACGTATCGTTCACGCCTGCTCAATGTACTTTATTCTGCCCCAGTATGCGACTGACACTGACAGCATCTTTCTGTAGCACGTAATCGGCTCGAATCTTTCGTTCGTTCGCGCTCAGAGTGGTGCATCTCCAGACAGCGTGTGTGGGGGGTGCCTATCCCGTCCTTGCATCACATTCCCTCCGGCCGCGCCGTGCTTGACGCCAACAGCCTCAATCACATACTCAGTATTCTCCTGGAGAAGCGCACCGCATATTGGTGGACTGGGCCTGTTGAGGAATTCGTTCCTCCGGCTCTCCGTGACGGAATGGATGCGAAGCAATTAGCGGAAACCTGGCGCAAGGGCACGGACACCATGGACGTCTGGTTCGATAGTGGTACATCATGGTCCATGTTAGACGACCTGTACCAGCACGATGGCGTGCAGAGCGTCGACGGGCGGACATATGGTGCCAACGTATGCCTGGAAGGCTCTGATCAGCATCGCGGCTGGTTTCAAAGCCAGCTTCTGACGGCAATAGCATCTGCCGAAATTGGGAAACCCAAGAGGGCAGCACCCTACGGAACGCTGATCACTCACGGCATGGTTCTTGACGAGAAGAGCAGAAAAATGAGCAAGTCGCTTGGCAATGTCATCAGCCCTATGACGATCATTAACGGTGGAACGGTGCGCCGCGTCTCTCGATATTTTTGCACTGACCTGGCCTGACCGGACGTGACACAGAACAAGAAGAAAGACCCTGCATATGGCTCAGAAGTCCTTCGGATGTGGGTAGCAACCGTAAAGTTCACTGAGGATATCCAGATCGGGCCACAAGTCCTCGCAAATTGCGCGGAGGCTTTGAGAAAAATACGGAATTCGGCTCGCTTTATTTTGGGAGTCTTAGAGGATCAGCCGCTCACGCACAAAGTGAATCGAGAACAGTATGGCCTTGTAAGTCTGACTGAGATATCGCATCCCTCCTACTAACCCTGAAAAGGCCGAACGCTATGTGATGCATGAATTGCATAAACTGGACACGACGGCACTACACAGCTATGCATCGTATGACTTCGCAAGAGGTGACATTATTCACACAGCGTTGTCTGCTTGCTAATAAGCGTATATCAGTGGCCAATGCGCTGTTGTACTTCGCGAATGTCACCCTCTCTTCGCTTTATCTGGACATTACCAAGGATTGCCTCTATGCGAACGCGCGAGAGAGCGTCGAACGCCAGGCAGTGGTCTCGGTCCTTGAACGGGTGTGTTAATCCCGACTTCTAGCCAAGTGATGACTGACTGCTCTGCAGGTTCTGGTGACAATGACGTCTGTCATCACGCCAATCCTGCCATATCTAGCGGAGGAAATCCGTACAACGTGGCACGGAGTGCAAGACAATTCGGTTTCAGCAAAGATATGGGTTCCAGTTGTATGTTTGGATATCTCCAAACTCAGCTACAATGGCTCACGTTTCTGTAGAGCGCAGAGTGGGAGGATACGCAGGCTGAAAGCGACATGAGCGAGCTTATCCGCGTACGGAATAAAGTACGGGTTGCATTAGAGCGTGCCCGGAGGGCCAGGTAAGCCGGTACATTGCTGAGGTAGATTTGACGAAGACTCATCTGTCCATAGTCAGCTCAAGAGCTCTCTGGAGGCGAACGTGATACTGTCCCTGCCTAAAGGTGCTATGCAAGATGCTCATGGTCTGGTCTCTCTCTTGCGTCGCGAAGGTGATGTCAACATACTGTACTTTGCGATATTGATATTAAATGACTCTTGCAGAGCACTTCCTGAAGACCCTGTTCATCGTCTCCGACGTCAAACTAGCTGACGGAAGCATTCCCACGTCTCATCTGGGATCTTGGCACTATGCAGAATCGATGCCATTGCCAGGTGGGCACCATTCTGTGTGCAGTGTAGCTGGAGGTGACTAATTTATGCACAGACCGTGAAGGCTCAGTTGAGATCACCGTCGTCCCTGCCGCCCAGAGCAAATGTCCGCGTTGTTGGACTTTCAATCGAAAAGAGGAGGACACCCTGTGTTACCGATGCTCTGACGTCCTCTCCGCATGACCACTCTTCTGGCATATTTGTAGCATAATCTGTGGAATGATAGAGGTTTATTAACGGTGCACCTTGCTCACTAACTAGACGAATCGATCACAGAACTCGCGGTGTACGGCTCGAGGTTCCGGAAGAAGCGGGCCCACTTCCCTCCGTCCCACTCGCTGATCCTCTCCCACCCCTTCTCTGGCCCCGAGAGTTTGAACCAAATCATTGTGGCGCCGAGGACAAAGTCCGCGTACCCAGGCTCGCTTGTTTTGCTGAAGAACCACTGCTCGCTGTGCTCGATACCGTCAATGTACGCGCCCAGTGCGGCGAAGCCCTCCTTCAGGTTCGCCCACATCTCCTCCTGCCGCTCCTCCGGGAACATATCATCCAGCTCGACACCTAGTACACGCGTCAGCGACGGCCAAACCACGGCGCACCCTTGCAGCAACTGACCAAATATTCCCTTGCGGGTGTTCAAGTAGTACTCCCTTTCCCGGCCCTCGAGGAGGCGGGGCGTGTTCGGGAAGACCATGAAGCCCATCCTGCTGAGCACGTGTTGGCTGACGGCACCCATATGCTCCGTCTGCAGCGCCTTCGCGCCGTGGTATATCGACGGCTCGGGGTACGTCCGCTCGAGATAGTCCGCTATGAGGCCAGAGTCGGACATCACAACGGCGGGGCTGCCCTCCAGCTCGTCCACGATGGCCGGAACGGTATAGTGCGGCACCGCAGCGCGTGTCGGGAGCACACCGACGGCGGGCAGGACCGTCTGGACGTCGGGCAACGGCATCCATGTCGTCTGGTAAGGCAGCTTCTTGTAGTTAAGGATGAACCTGGGCGCGAGCTCAGTACGCCCGCCAGGTCTGCCAGCAGCCTTGGTGCCTACCTCGTCCGCCAGGTGTGCGGCGACCACGCGGTGGAGTCGAGCTTGCACTGGATGTCATACAGGGTGATGAGGTGCGACGGCATGGTGTTCTTATCCGTTGATGAGTGCCGGTGCGCCTCTGTTCAGTCGTCAACGACAATGCACGGCAGCTTCGCTCGAGCGCATGGATTTAAGTAAATCTGCCTTGCCAGGCCATATTCTAGTGAGTACTATTTGCATAACATGAGCTATAGTCTATGAGATGTACGTACGATTGGTGTAGAAACGAGTGTCGGCGTCGGGTTCGGACAAGCGAGCGTGAAGGTTTACGGAAGCGAGCGGCGCGGGAAAAGATCAAATACGAAGCGGTTTGTCTCGTCCTCGGGGCGGGGAGGCAAACGCGCGAAGTAATTACATGCGAGAACTCGGCCTAATATAGTAAACACTTATCTAAATCAGGTACAAAGGAACAAGGTACTATCGCGCCGCAGCGCGGCACGTCGGCGAGCCGGTAGTCGGGCATGCGCTCGCCCGGTTGTTCCAACAATTGGAGCTTGTTGTGTCGCTGTGGATCGCTGGTGGCTGAGGGATCAGTCGGGGTTGGAATGACCTACCAAAACAGTAGGCGCTCCGCGAACGAACGAGCGAGACAGCGAAGTGAGCACCCCTACTATTTGTTGAAACTTTTCTCCTTGCCGTTGGACCAGATAGATCAGGTACACGGAAGTTACGGAGGCTCTTTGTTTGTCATTCCAAGCACAATATCAAAGGATCTTGTGTTACCCCTCGGTTTCACTGCTAAGTTGGTGTGCAATACTATCCTACTGGCAAGGCACGATGCGTACATGATTCGTACATATTGAGACTCACGAGCCTGAGCTTCAGCAGATGCAGTACTAAGTCACTGCGCATCCGTCACCATTGACATCAGCTTAGAAGTTATGAATCTATCAGCTGTTGTGCGTTTCTGATATATTCATGTTCCATTCCTCGCTGAAGGCACGTTCGTTGATTACTAGGTGGACGTACTATGCACAGGCTACAGGCACGTCAACAGGCCTGTCGTATGATGGGAACTGGAGACGATCCGGCGTTGCAATTCGCCGTTGAACACACGTAATAGCAGGAGAAACCACTCGTGTGTTTGATGTCGCCGGTGTGGTACCACTGACAGCGCTTTGGGTGAGAGTCGTTTGCTCGGTATATAAGCGCATGCGAGATGCTAGTGGAGACTCACGACTCGACGAGCATTGTGTCGACTCCTCAGCATGGCTCTTCTGACCTCTTTCCTGGTTGCACTGGCAGCATGTCTCCCTGTGGTACGTCATGTTATTATTCTATGATGAACAATGTGACGTTCATTTTGCCCATCACAGCTTCACGTAGCTAACGCTCAAAGCTGGGTCTCTATCGGCTGCTACACGTCCGCTAATTCTCCTCTGTGCTAATACTGACACTGACTGTACTCTCTTTAAAGTGATGCGCCGATTGCCACACTAGCCGGCCCGTCTAGCGACATCACGTCAATGACCATTGACTCCTGCATTGAGTTTTGTCAGGACCAGGATGACGTGTACGTTTATGCAGGCGTTGAATACGGGGACACGTGCTGTACGTACCATCGACGCGCATATTCGCTTGTGGAACTCCGTTGACATAATCACTCGTGAGAACAGTTTGCGGCAATGGTATTGACAACCAAGGCGTACCGGCGGATTCTTCGAACTGCGACATAGCATGCACTGGAGATTCGAGCGAGACCTGCGGCGGTGATTGTGTGTACCTTGGCTCGCAGCAGTTGTTGCCGAATGCTGATGGTTTCGCTATTGCTGTTATGATCAAGACTACTTGGATATCTACTGGAGCGGTGATCCGCCGCCGCCGCCGCCGGTCACCGTCTACCAGGTTGGACATTGGGTGCTGCTGGGCTGTTACAGGTAGATTTGTGACATCTGCGAACGTTCTGGAGGGCCTTCTTGATTCACGGACCGAACCGTAGCGACGCGGACGGTGCGCGCACACTCACCACTACTTCCGATCTTGCGCCAAGTTCCGTCACCGTCGAGTCTTGCACGTCCTACTGCTACGATGGCGGATTCAACTACGCCGGAGTCGAGTACGATCAGCAGTGCTGTACGTCTCCCCGTAATATTCACACTGTCGCGCCGTTTGTTTCTCACCATGGCTATCGTGTCTGCAGACTGCGGCCTCGCCATTGAGAACGGAGGCCAACCGATCAATTTGGGCAACTGCGACATGGTCTGTGCAGGCAACACCTCCGAATATTGCGGCGGCTCTTATACTCTCGATGTGAGTGCCATGTCGAGACGTCGTATGCAAACAGCACTGATAGCGCCACCAGCTTTACGTCTACACCTGATGTGATCACTGTTCGTTCTGCATCAGACCGCATCACCCCTTTACCCTACACCGTGCAGGGTAAAGGTGCGATGCGTCGACCGGCCACTGATGCAGAACAGGGTGACCCTATGACCTGAATTGCACCATCCTCTCGTTCGTTTACCGCGCTTGGTTGTTTAAATTTCCGCAATGTATGCAGCGTCGTTCTAATACGAATTTCCAAAATCGCCCAAATAATGCAGGATCACACTAAGAGGAACTCGAGCTCACTTGTGACCTAATCATATTCGGTGACAGAACATGGCTTGCGCAGGGTGCGTACCCAACGTGGTGTCTGCATCACTTCGACTGGAACGTCTCTGGCAGACTTGACATGACGCATTGCGAACACTGCGAGCCAGCTGCACCTCTGAGGGCTCAATAAATATGTAGTATTAGATTGCAAATTGATACAACGTTGGTTTTACACACTTTTCTACTTCGTCGCGACGCCGCCGATGCCCTGCCTACCGCGGCCTTCCTGCGTGCGACGGTGACCGCTCCCGCGCACTACCGACCGGCCCAAGCGCCGCCGCCGACTTTGCTGGTGCGAACGGCGTGCTCCCCGGGTTGAGCTCCAACTTGCCGGACACATGCCCCGCCGTCGAGCCCCCGACGCCGACTACGGGCTCGAACGGCGGCGCAGTGCTCGACAGATTCGACGCGCTCGCGGCGGGCACGGGCGCGGGCGAGGACCCTGAAGACGAGCCGCCCGAACCAGAACCCGACCCAGAACCGGAGCCGGAACTCGAGCCCGCCGTCTGCGCCGCAGGAAGACGGCCTTGCCCCGGGGCGCCCGGCCGCTGCAGGTGGATGACACCGGGACCCGCGCCCAGCTCGCGATGGTTGGGGAGCGAGAGCCGCGCGCCGTGGGCGGGGCGCTGGATCGGCGGGATGGGCGCTGGATCTGCCGCAGGGCGGCTGATGGGTTTTGGTGGAGGGAGCGACGGAGACGCGCGGAGTGTCTGTGTCTGTGCCTGCGTCTGCGTCTGCGTCGGTGGGTTAGCGTGCGGATGTGAATGCCGCTTGCGCGTATGCGGGTGATGTCCGTGAACGCCATGATGTGCGCTGTGCGCGGGGGAATGGTGTTGCGGATGTTCGTGCGGATACTCTTGCCGCGCAGGCTCGTCGTCGGGCTCCCGCGCACTGTCCGTGCTGCCGCTCGTATTCCCCGCCTCGCCCTCGTACCCCCACGGGTCCCGCTCGACCCGCTCGCGCTCCTCCTCCAGCCGCCGCAGCCGCTCCTCCAGCTCGCCAATGACCCCCCGCGCGCCCTCCCCCTCCTCGCCGTCGGCAGCGCCCTCCAACCTTTCCCGCCGCGCAGCCAGCCTCTCCAACGCACGCCTCAGCGCGCCCTCCTCGCCCTCCTCGCGCTCGCGCCGCGCCTTCTCCCCGCCCTCCGCCTCCTCCCGCGCGCGCCGCGCCGCCTCCGCCCTCGTGCGCACGCGCGCGAGCTCGCCCTCCGCATCGCGCACGCGGCGCTCCAGCTCGCCCATGCCGCCCTCGAGCGCCGCGCGGCGCGCCTCCATGTCCTCCGCCGCGGCCTCGAGCTGGCGGCGCGCCTCGCGCAGCGCGAGCACCTTCTGGCGCGCCCGCGTCTCGTGCGCCGCCCCGCGCTCCGCCGCACGCCGCAGGGCCTCAATCTCCGCGCGCACGGCGGCGTCCGCCTTCTGCGCGTCGCGCCGCGCCGCCTTGAGCGCCGCCGCGAGCTGCGCGTGCTCAGCGGTGAGCAGCGCGAGGGTGTGCGCGAGCTGCGCGTGCCGTTCCTCGGGCGTGAGGAGCGGCGGGGGCGCGGGCACGGGCGCGGGTGTCGGGGATGCGGACGCGGACGCGGACATGTTTGTGGGAGGCGAGGGCGAGGAATGTGCGGTGGCTAGGTTGGATGCGTGATGGGACGTGCTGGCGGAGAGCGAGGTGGTGAAGCCGGGGGCATCGTCGGATGGCAGTTCGCCCATTGACGAATCGGAGTTGCCTTCGGTATCTGTCGGATTGCTTGGTTAGCGTGAACGAGGTGCAGCCCCCGTACTCCAGAGATGCTGTGCCCTGTATCGATGAATGTACCGTACGATATCCTTCCGTCTCAGTTCTACGAAGACGTATAGCATGCGGTCAAAAGAGCAGGACCAGGCACAGGAAGTGCATTCGTCGCCACATGAACCACATATATGCGCTTCCCGCTGCTCGATCCACATAGTCGGGTGCACCATCAATCCGCACTGCATTCGTTCCTGCGCCACACCATGGTCGTAAGACCAGGTATCAGACACGATGATCCCAATTGCTACGTGCGCCACAGGTAGTGCGCCACAGGGGCCATAGCCCACCATCGCTCCGACAATATGCCACATTGACAAGTCGCCCTCATCCCAGTATGTCGCTCAGACTCCGTGATGCACAAAAATCAACCCGGTCGCGTCACCGTTTCCGCCGGCCAACAACGAGAACTGGGTTACCAAAGAGGTAGCGAGATCCCGCATCGGCAGGTCGGCTGAGAAGCTGAGACCGCGCTGATAGTAATCATATATGATGGCAGTGGCAGCGGGCAGCCTGGCGCGGCACCAGGTCTTGCAAGAATAAACCCCCGGCGGAGGAAGCCAGTCCACACAGAGCCTGCACCCGCCGCGGCCAAGGAAGCAACGCCCCAAAATCGACCTCCCGGGTGGACCTTGGGTTTTTCAGCATATCTGAAAAGGAACCCGCGTGTTCCAATTTTTCTGCCATCTGCAGAGTCCTATGAGTAGCGTCGGTGGCGGCTTGGCTGGGAGGCTGCTCCGGTGGCTGGTTATCGCGCAATTCACCCGTCAACGTGGACCACGACGGTGCAATCCTGCGCACAGACCAGACCATCGGCATGGACAGCCTGCACACGCATGCCCGCACACGCAACAATGAGAATGAGGGAAACCTCCAACGCGCGCAGATTCGCACGTCCAGCGTAGAGACGTCCCCAGCTCATAGACCGCTATGAACAAGCTTGTGTGACGCGGCTGCTGGCCGACGCGAACACCATATTTGCATTCACCTTTTTCAGGGTGACGGACCCTAGAGACATACATACTCGGATGAGGGGGGGGGAGGCTGCTCCGGTGGCGGGTATCGCGCGGTGCGCTCGTTGGCGTAAACAATGCGATCCGGCGCACAGGCTGGACAAGCTGCACGAGCAGCCTGCACAAGCCATGCCCGCACGCGCAACGACGAAAAGTGGAGGTAATTCCTACCGCCCGCAGATTCGCACGTCCAGCGTAGAGATAGTGTTGTTGGCAATCGCAGCGCCTGGCACAGCAATTGGCGCAGGGGTAGCGAATGGCGATTGCTGGCGCAACTCGGAAGGGTCAGGCCTGGTCCGGACTCCGAGAAAGCGGGATCTGAGGTCACTGCTATCGTCTCTCGGTCTGTGGTTGCGCTGTGCAATTTTTCTCGCCTCTGAGCGTGAAGAAATCCCATTCAGCAGTTGCGCCACCCTTGCCAGATATCGCCATGGGCGGGTGTCGCACGATTCGCCCGTCGGCGTAGACCATACGGTCTTGAGCACATACCGGACAAGCCGCGCAGACAGCCTGCACACGCCACGCCCGCATGCGCAACAACGAAAATGAAGGTAATGCCCGACGCTCGCAGATTCGCACGTCCAGCATAGAGACGTCCCCAGCTCATGGATCGCTGTAAATGAGACTGTGGTGCGGCTCCTGGCCGGCGCGAGCACCACCTCTCCACTCACCTTCGCCAGGATGACGGACCCTAGAGACATACATATCCGAACGTGGGACACAGCACCTCTGAAGGACAGGCATCGGCAAGCAAGACAAGGACTGAAAATGCTCACCTGTGGTGATGAGGCCCCTCATGGACCGCTCTCTGGGCATGACGCCGAGCTCGACATCGTACTGTCGCCCAGGCATGAGCCCAAACAGGATGACGACCGCTTCGTCGACCTCGTCGTCCATGCGGATGAGGACGCGCTGCCATGGGATGCCGTTGACCTTCACGGACAGGCCCTTGTTGAGCACGTCCGCGACGATCTGGGGCTGCGCCGGGGCGGTGCCAGCGCCGGATGCGCTGTCGGAGTCGTCAGAGTCGCCATCGGGCTGGGCGTGGGCGGGGTCGTATCCGTCGTCAGAAGAGGCGGGTGAGTCTGCGGCGGAGTAGGGAGAGGAGAGGATGAAAGTGACGGAGACGGAGGTGATTTCGCGGACAGACAAAGCGAGAGAGGGTCTCCAGGGCCGAATGGAGTGCCAGTCGTCCATGGCCGTTGCTGCGAACCTTGCCACAGTCCTCGGCCAGGCTCGCGGGACAATCGTAAAAATGACAAAAACACTCTCTGGCGGGGAGTCGAACCCCGCTTTCGCGCGCACGGCTTCGCATGACAAGCGCGTGTACTAACCGATATACGACCAGAGAACTGAACGTTTCGCCCTTAGATACCCTTGTTGCACAGACCGCGCGCTGTTCGAACGAAACCGCACAAAAAATCATAAAACTCCACATCATCATAAAGGGAGGTTACGAAGGAGTCCGCACTATTGAGCGCTTGATATTTCATAGGGAATCCATGGCAAATGTGCAAAAAATATCACCAGCCTGTCAGTTCGGATACGGGGAATTGAACCCCGGGCTATCGCGATCAAACAGGTGAGAGGCGATAATGTTAGCCACTACACCATATCCGATATTGATGGCGGTACTCGCGGACAATATCAGAAATGGATCGCTCATTGACGTCATCGGTAGTACCACTGAGGCTGCTCATTTCGAGCGTTCGTTAATAGTCCCACTGCTCATCGTCCCTAGCACACCAAGATGCCCTCTGCACTCATCCTCATCGCAGACGGAACAGAAGAAATGGAGTTGTAAGTCACCGTCTGGCGCAGCACACCCCTCACGCCTGACCCACCGTCGCCTCGTCCCGCGTGCGATGCAGCACCATTACTTACGACACCCTCGTGCGCGCCGGCATCGTGTGCACGTCCGCATACGTGCCCGCCCAAGACGCCCCCGAGGCGGACAAGACAGCCCTCTCGTTCGCGACGTGCTCGCGCGGCCTCAAGATCGTGCCCGACACGCTCTTCTCGCCCCAGGCGGCCGTCCCGGTGCGGCGCGCTCGGCATACGCTCAGCTAACAATGGTAATAATAAGATGGCTCGTTTTGCCGACACGCGCACAGGAGCACTACGACCTCCTCGTGGTCCCCGGCGGCGCGAAGGGCGCGCAGACGATTGCGCAGAGCGTGCCCGTACAGCACCTCGTCCGGCGGTACCTCCAGGAGGAAAAGTACGTCGGCATGATCTGCGCCGGTGCGTCCCTCCGCTCCACCCCCCACTCCCGTGCTCATCCGCGCCCACCGCTGATGCGGCGCCAGGCAGCCTCGCCGCGCAGACGTCCAAGCTGCCCCGGCAGCCCCTCACGTCGCACCCGAGCGTGCAGGCCGAGCTCGAGAAAGGTGTGGCGCCGCGCACAATATGCCCGGATCCTGTTCCACTCACTCATGCACGCGCGGCCAGACTTCGAGTACTCAGACGCGCCCGTCGTCGTGTCTGGCAAGCTCGTCACAAGGTGCGTGCGGGCCCGCGGTCTGCGCCTGCTCATGTCAACTGCACGGAAACTAACGCCGCCCACGGTGCCGCCCCCTCGTGACCCCGCCCCTCTTCTCCGTGTACTCTGTACAGCCGTGGTCCAGGTGAGTGTCCCTTCGCTCAGTTCAGTGTCCATCTCTCTCTACGCCCCGTGGGCGCGGGCGCGCTCTATGCGCCACACGCAAATCCTTCTTTCGCGGCACGCCGAGCAGCATCGCGCTGACAGGACTGGCGCACAGGCACCGCGTTCCCGTTCGCGCTCACCCTCGTCGAGCTCCTCTGCGGCGCGGCGGCGCGCGCGGAGGTCGCGGGCCCGATGGTCTTCCCCGCCGGCACGTTTGCGTGAAGCGAGCGCGAGATACTCAGGATGGGCAGCGTGAGTGCGCCAATCGAGGGGCGGGCGGGAGGGGGAGGGGGAGGGGGAGGGGGAGGGGGAGCACGCTGATGTATGATGTATGTAGAAAGCCACGACCAACGTCGTGTAATTGTACAATCAGATTCCGTGCATGCAAGCTAGACACCGCTGGCTGTCTCAGATCGGCAGAGCATCGTCTCGCCACGGGCGCCGGATGGGCAGCTCTGAACAGGCCGACAACGGCCGGGCTACTGAATCCGGCTACGCTGAGGCGTACCGTCTTCGGTCCTGGGGACTGTCATATGAGCACGCCAGATGAGACTATGATGCACCCTAGGCCTTCTCTCAGATATATGCGGTGCGCGTGCCACGCTGCACCATCTTCGCGCGGAAGTCAGTGCAGAGTCGGCTGTGGCTGCTGTGGCGGCGGCACCTCGTCTCATCGGCCCGACACCACGGATCGTCGTCTCCGACGCATCGAACATCGTCAGGCCGTGAGCACTAAGCTCGGACAAGATGCTCGCGAGCTCACTTCCGCCAGTGCTGCGAGGACCGCCGTAGTCGGCATCGTGCGGCCAGGGGACTTTTACGTGTCCGTACTTACTAGACTCAGGGTATGTACTTGCAGTGTTTTTGGACATTCTTGGGTTGCGCCACTTTTGGTTTGTGCACGCCCACCAGACGCGAAGACATCCGGGATTGTCTAATGGGAATTGACCTTAGGACCCAGTGTTATAATTCTGGTCACCTAGCTCTCTCAATATGTCACAAATATAAACCTCAACTTGCACATTGGTGAGTAAGTCCTGTGCCACATTGTCTAACACGCGCCGTTTGAAAGTGAAGAACAAGTAGAATATGTATGGTATGCTTGGAGAGCACTTTAGAATAAAGATGCCTGCTTTCCGGTGTTTCCGACCTTCGCAGCCATCAATGAAGTATGGCTGCCGCATTCGTCGCGCCCGTTGCCGTTTTGGGATCATCAGTGACAGAAATCGTAACCCCTGTTCTACCTGCATCGGTGGACAATCGTGGACATCCGAGTCCTGTGTAGTATACCTTAGCCCTAGAAGAGGTAGATGAGGAGATAGAAAAGGGAAATCCACATAAAACTGTTTATTCCGATTGATCAAGATGTGAGTGGTGTCGAGCAATCTACAATATACTGAAAGTCTTATGGAGGGCCGTTAGTCGTTGATGGCGCAACACAAGGTCAGAGAAAACGCATCGAGTACGTAGCAACTAGCTTCGAATTGCTCTGACATCACCGCCGCCGATCTCGTCGCGGCAGATGCTCCTGCAACACGGCTGCGACGCGAAGCAATGGGGAGGCCAGTGCTGCAGCTTTATGCGAGACTCTGGGGTATCTAAGCAATGACCTACGCACAATTGAGACTACTCATAAACGACGGATACTAACAATAACCTTGTGCTTTAGTAGCTAATCGTCGTATGAAACTAAATACGCGGTCATGTGATCTACTACCGTAAGTTTCGACTGTATATCCAACAGCTACTATACATCTACCTACTTACTATGATACACAGTGTCTTTTAACGTTGCTCCATACTCGATGTAGATCCCATGATCAGCCACTGTACATAAGTCGCGAGGAAGTAACCAGCCATGGCTTGAGCCCGAGCCAAGCCCGAGCCAGGCCAAAGCCCGCGGCCAGGGCTCTCTGAAGTCAGGCCAAAGCCATGGCTTTCTAAGCCAAGCCAGGCACAACACTATGAGGGATCAGTCGGGGTTGTAATGACGAGTGGGGACGCGAGCCTGAGGCAACCCTCCGGAGTAGTCCAATATTGATAGCGTCGGGGACAGAGTGGCTCGACATGTGTGTATCCCTGAAGTCGGCGGCCACAAAGGCTCCCAATGCTTCGAATGCGAAGAGAAAGACACACACATACAACATCAATGTTATGTTGATAGCTTCCTGAATGTGGTCTTACTTCCGCTTCCTCGCCATCGTACCTTGTCCGTTGACGGAATGAACGAGACTTCCATGCCGCCGTCCGCAGTAGGCTGTACGTCTTGATCATGTGCTGACGCCCTACGTTCACGCTTTGCATCCCCGAGCGTGGCTGCGGCGCGCGGGGGAGGAGGCGGAGGACAGCGAGAAAGCAAAACGCGAGCGCGAGGAGCGCGAGGAGGGCACGCTAAGGCGTGCCTTGGATCGGAGGCTGGAGGGCACAACTCCTGCTGCGGACGTCTCCGTTGTTCCCTCCGCACAGACCCATCGGCCGCCCTGCGGACCCTGCGCCGATCCCGCCCATCCAGCGTCCTGCCCACGGCGCGCGGCTCTCGCTCCCCAACCATCGCGAGCTGGGCGCGGGTGCTGGCGTCATCCACCTACAGCCGCCCGCCGATGCGGGAGCCCCGAGGCAAGGCCGCGGTAGGCAGAGCAGCGGCGTCGCGACGGGTGTAGAGAAGTGTGTGAAACCAGCGTTGTATCAGTCCGCGATCTGCTACTACATGTTTACTGAGTCTCGGAGGCGTAGCTGGCTCGCCGTGTTCGCAATGCGTCATGTCAAGTCCGCCAGAGACGTTCTAGTCGAAGTAGTGCAAAATAAACATGGGGTACGTGCAGTTCGCACAGGCCCGTGTACAGCCACCCTGCGCAAGCCATGTTCTGTCACCGAACTTGATCAGAACACGTGTGAGAACGAGTTCCTCTTAGTATGATCTTACAATATGTGGGCGATTCCAAGGATTCAACGTGGCGTTTGTATATAGAACGTCGCTGCATATATTGCGGGAATTTAGACAATCAAGTGCGGTAACGAACGAGAAGACGGTGCAATACAGGTCATTGAATCACCATGTTCTGCATAAACGGTCGGTTAACGCATCGTCCCTAGACGATCTGGCGCGGAACGAACAGTGATCCCATCAGTTGAAGACGTAAAGCTGGTGGCACCATCAGTGCTGTTTGTACATGACGTCTCAACGCGGCACTCACATCAAGACTATCGTCGCCACCGCAAAACTCGGAGCTGTTGCCGGCACAGAGCATGTCGCAGTTGCTCAGGTTGATCGGGACGCCCCCATTCTCAATAGCGGAGCCGCAGACTGCAGACACGATAGCCACGTGAGACATGAACGGCGCAACAGCTTGCACATGGGGAGACGTACAGCACTGTTGGGAGTACTCGACTCCGGCGTAGTTGTAGCCATTATCGTAACAATAGGACGTGCAAGACTGGACAGTGATGGTATCTGGTTCAAGATCAGAACCAGCAGTGAGTGTGCGCGCATCGGGCGAGTCGCTATAATGTAGTTCATCGGTCAAAGGCATGCCCTCTAGAACTTTCATAGATGTCAGGAGTTCACCTGTAGCAGCCGAGCGACACCCAATATCCAACCTGGTAGACAGTGACCGGAGGCGGCGGGGGTGGAATGCGGCTCCAATAGATATTCATATAATCTGTATCGTGAAAGCAATGGCGAAACCATCAGTATTCAGTGACAACTGCTGCGGACAAGAATACACACAATCACCGCCGCAGATCTCGCTCGAATCTCCAGTGCATGCCATATCACAGTTTGAAGAAGCAGCCGGTTCGCCGAGGTTCTCTATACCATTGCCGCACCCTGTTCTCACGAGTAACTATGTCAATGATGTCTCACAAGCGGATATGCGCGTCGACGGTACGTACAGCACTGCTGCCCGTCTTCAACGCCTGCATAAACGTACAGACCATCCTGGTCCCCACAAAATTCGATGCAGGACTCGATGGTCATCGACGTGATGGTGCTAGACGGGCCAATCAGGGTGCGAATCGCTTCATCATCCCTTCAAAGAGAATAAAGTTAGTGTTAGCATGAGCATAGAGGAGAATTAGCGGACGTGTAGCAGCCTTCAGAAACCCAGCCGTCGACGCTCTGAGCGTTGGCTGTGTGAAGCTGTGATGGGCGAAATGAACATCACATTGTTCATCACAGAATAATAACATGACATACAACAGGGAGACATGCTGCCAGTGCAACCAGGAAAGAGGTTAGAAGAGCCATGCTGAGTAGTCGACAAAATGTTCGTTGAGTCGTGAGTCCCTACTAGCATCTCGCATGTCCTTATATACCGAGCAAGCGACTCTCATCCAAAGCGCTGTCAGATTACCGAACCGGCGATATCAAACACACGGGTCGTCTTCGCTGTAAACCACTGGTGCGATGGCAGGGATGGCGGTGAGTTTCATGCAGCCATGGATGTTCAGCAGTGAACTGTAATGTTGGCCTGTTTACGTTCACATCAAGCGTCACGCCTGCTTATAGCGTGTGCCTAGCACGTTCGCCGGTTCTGACGTCCTAGAGAACCAATGAATGTGGCTTCAGCATTACTTGGAACATGAACATGTCAGGAACGCACAACAGCCGGTACACCAACAGCTTCCAGGCTGATGTCGGTGATAACACTGATGCGCAGCGTATAGCTCAGTCGCTGCATCTGCTGAAACTCAGGCTCGTGAGTCCCATTAAGAACGCGTTGCGCTTTGCCAGTAGGATGATACTGTACACTAGCTTAAGCAGTAAAACCATAAGTAGCGCGAAACTCTTGATGTCGTGCTCGGTATGACAAACCAAGAGCCAGCGTAACTCCCGCATCCCTGATCTTTCCGGTCCGACGGCGAGGGAAAGTGTCTCAATAAACAACAGCGAGCCGGACGCGAGCCTTGAGCGCTCACCGGTGAGGCGACTCTCCGGAGTGGCCACCGTCGGCAACAGAGTGGCTCAACATGTATGAATCTCTGAAGCCGGCAATCATAAAGATTCAGAATGCTTCGAATGACAAGACAAAGACACACACATACAAAACGGATGCTGTGTTCACAGCTTCCTAAATGTGTTTTTACTTCCACTGCGCATTCCCTTCCTCCTCTGCATCCGTCCTTTCCGTTCGCTCTCACTCATTATCTTCTCGGCGTCCTCACCTCCACGTTCCATCCCTGCCCCGAAGCTTTCTACGCCCTTCCGCTTCGCTTTCTCCTTGCCCTTCGGGTTCCTAGTACCGGCAGGCGCCTCGTCGTCGCCGATCATCTCCTCGCCATCATACCTTGTCTGTGACGGAATAAACGAGACTTCCATGCCGCCGTCCGCAGTATGCCGTACGTTCGCGTCGTGTGCAGATGCTCTACGTTTACCCTTGGCATCCCCGAGCGTGGCACGTCGCTGGCCGAACGTAGCGTTCCTGCCGACAAGACGCGCACCTGATGCATCCGTCTTGGCTTGCAGGGGAACAAACTGGACCTTTGGCTCTCGGCGGCGCGGTGGTGGACGTGCACGGAGACCACTGTCGCGTGCCGCCATACGCGCACGGATGTCATCATGCCATAGCTCTGCAAGGGGACGATCAGACATGAGGGAACGACGCGTATAAGATGAGAACGTACCACCAGCGACATCGCTGTCTTCGCTGCTATCACCATCACTCTCCTTCTCCTCGCTATCACTAAGACCGTCGGAAGATGCCTTGTCGCTCTCTTCTTCCTCCTCCTCAACTGCTGTCTTCGTCCGCCTGCTACTTGGCGTCGCTCGGTTGTGCTGCTGTGCAACCGTCGACGGGTTAAGTAATGCAAACTCTCTCGTTGTCTCGTCGACCTGGAAATCGGGATTCTCGAATAGCGCCTTGAATCGCGGATCTGTGAGCAGGCTCGGCTTCTCGCGCTCCTTCTCCTTCTCCTTCTCCTTCTCGTGCTCGTGCTCCTGTTCTTTCCTCTGCTCAGAGCCACTTGCAGCATTCTCCTCGTCAACCTCCACTGCGTCCTCCTCGGCCTGCTCTTTCGCCGCGCGCCTTTTGAGCTTGCGCTCTTCCCTCCGCCGCTCACGCTCCTCCTCCTTCCGGATCTTCTCCGCAAGCAGCTTGTTCACCTTCACGTTCGTCTCCTTGCGTGCACGGATGCGCGTCTCCGCGAGCTGCTCCACCTTCGCGAGCACCGCGCGCTCGCGGTGCTCGGCATATACGTACGGGTTGGCAATGACACGCGCGGCATCGTACAGCGGCAGCGAGATAAAGTAGCCGTGCATGTACGGCTTAAGCGCAGGCGTACCAATGAGATGGTCGAGGCCCAAGCTATGGGACACATTAGCACAGATAGTGTGTTAGGCAGATAGAAATAGACATACATCGTGAGCTCGCTGCGCTCCACGAACTTGTAGTCTTTGTATGCGGTGCGCGCCGTCTGGTCTTCCATCTCCTCCGTGAGATGCTCGAGGAAGCTGCACCAACGCGGTGCAGGCCCGAGTTGTGGGATGAAGAAGGTGGTCATCTGGATGCCCTCGTTTGCGAGCAGCAGCAGGCCACTGCCTGGCACATGGTGCACATCGTTAATGTCCTGCGCGGGCGTGATGGACGCAAAGTTCGTCTCAGGCTGACAATAAACTGTCATCAGATGCATGCAACGCGTCTCGGAATTTGAGAATACACACCGAGTGCCGATCCCAGATCTTGATGACCTTCTTGTCCGCACTAAGCACAAGGCCGTCGCCCGCCATGCGGCTCCCACCTTCGATCCAAGTCACCTTCTTCACAGGCAGACCGTATCCCTGGTCCTTGATAGCCAGTGGCCGTCCTGACCGGATATCATAGAGTAGCGTATGCCCGCTAGACGTTCCAATAGCATACGAGAGCCCGTCCAGTCTCGATGATATCGCCGTGACGGACAACGCCCGCAGGCTCCCCTCGTCGATGCCGGGCAACGTCGGCATAGAGGCAGCGCCCACAGACATGAGCCGCTCGCGCGGAAGCCGCAGTATCCCGACTTTCGCCCTCGAGCGCGGGTCCCAAAACTCGACCGTCCCATTCCCTTCCACGCCGAACCCAAATAGCTGATGGGCGGGGTTGATGTCGATCGTGTTCACGCCTGCGATCTCCTCGCCGCCTGCACCTTGGAGCACGAGCGGATTGAGGAACCTGCCCTGGTCGAGATTCAGCCGGAAGACCTCCGGGCCAGAGGCAGCAATCAACGCATCACACGAGGGGAAATGGTACGCGAGCGCACGGCCAAAGCGGGGTATGCGCGTGCGGTAATGGAAGCCGCCTTGCGTGTGCAGCTCAACCGACCGGTCGTTCTGCAGATGCACAGACTTTGTCCAGTCATCCGACAGCATCTGAAGGCGCGCGAGGTCAGCGCCGCCGCGGTGTGCTCTGCAGCCAGAACAACTTACTCACAACAAAGTCGACATTTTCCGCATCCGTATGCCGCTCGAATTTCTGTGACAGCTGGTCGAGGTCCCAGACCTTGATCTGCGGCTTGTATGTCCCCGTTGCCACTGCATGATGCCCGTCCGGGGTCGTTTTAATGCGATTGCTCGCCTCGGGGAACTCGAAGTGCTGAATGAGTTCAATGCTACCCTCGATCTGTTCGCGGATCGCCGCGCGTTTTCCCTTGCCTTTGGCTGCGCGTTTCCGAGTAAGCCAGTCCGGCAGAGATGATGAGGAGCCCGAGGCGGCTCCGTTGACGGTGTAGACCTTGATGGAGGTGGGGTCCGGCAGGGCAACCATCTTCCTGTACAGTTACGGTGAACGTTTCTGCACCAAGAGATCTATGTCCTCGAAGCAAGCAAGCAGTAGGTAAATAGAGTCAATCGCCGTCGAGGACAAGACGAGGACGAAGGGGGCGACAGACTCAGACTGAGCGTTGTTCTCGACTTCAAAGTTATCGAGCGCAAACTGCACAAATTTACCCGATCTAGATCTGCACCGATCGCACGTGACCCGGGGTTCCCGCCGGCAACTCGATTAGAGACACGATCTGAGAGGCATGGAATAGCGATCTAAGGGGCACGAACAAAGGAATGAACTGTAACCATACTCATGGTACTTGTTGAATAATCACTTCCATAATGCCGCTCGCCATGTCATCGCATTAAATAATCAAAGGGTTTCCGCAACGCCAGATTTTGAGACATATAGGTTATACAGAACGATAATCCATCCATCCTCGTCAAGACATCCGCAGACGTCCCCACGCCCAGTCGCTCGGCGTACTCCATGGTGCAGTCGAGGCGCACGAAGAGGCTCAGTACGTCTTCTTTTTCTCGTCGACGGAGAGACCACCAGGGCCCATGTTCACGAGAAGGATCAGACCGCCGACGATCGCTGCGGCCATACGTCAGCATTATGTAGCAAGGTCCGTTCCGAAAGACCACGTACATAGCGTCTGGAAGAAATCGTACTTCAGGAAGTCCCGCTGCGGGTGGGCAGAGTGCACGCTCCACCAGGCGTTGATGAAGACGTTGAAGACGGAGAGCATGATCACGAGGAACGCAGCCGACCACTTCGCCTTGAACCCGACGGCGACCATGATGCAGGCCGCAAGTCCGATGACGGACACGAACGCACGCCCGATACTCCATGTTCCGCGCAGCATGAAGCCGAGGAACAGGAAGATGAGCAGCACGCGGCCTGCGAGCAGGAAGCTGTCCGACCGTCTCATTACCTGCGGCACGCAAGAGTAGAGGGCCACTCACTATTTCTTGCGATCTGTCTCGCTGAGTGACGGCAGACCCGCAAAGAGCTTCTTGCGGGTGTACATGGAGTCGCTGAACACCATGAGCAGGCCACCAATCACACTCAGGTTGCGCATGAAGAAGTTCAGGTCGAAGATGAGGCCATAGCCGAATGCTTGGAGGATGACAACTCCAAGGAGACCACCGACAGCATACTCAGAGTGCTTTTTCAGGATGACCGCTCCCGACCCAAACAGCATCGTCTAAGCCACGGCAATACGTCGGAACAGCCCAACAGTTCAGCACAAACAACGAGACTTACAATGACGTTAAGCAAGAGGAAGAGGTGGGAGAAGCCCCACCAGAAATGCCGGTGTCTGACATGTCGCTCAGCCCGAGCGCGCTGCACCGCTGGCACAAACATGCATACCTCTGCAAGTACCACAGCTGGTCGCTCCATTGCGTGATGATCCGCAACGAGTCCTCCAGGAAGGTGACAACAATGAGGAACCTGCCAATCGCCGGCAGGTATGGCTTGAGAGGCTGCGTGTAAATCTCGACGTTATCCTCGACCGTCTGGGCGAACGCGCGCAACCGTTCGCGCGGGTCGTCGGAGTTCGCTGCGCGGTAGCCAGACGACGGCCGGCTGTTGGAGAAACCGTGGGGGTCCGGGCTGTAGCCTCCAGAGGCTGCTGGCGGACGCGCGAGCGAAATGCGTGCGGACATGGCGAAACGAGAGAAAGATGAACTGGTCGGCGAGCAGGACGATTGGGACGACGTGGCGTGTCAGACGCGTGGGAACCGGTTTCCTCATACGAAGACACTGCCTTGCACCGCTCGATCGCGGTGATGGCTTTTCGCAGCGAGATCTGTTTCAGGAGAGCCTAATTCACGTTTCATCGACAGCACGAACACAGCAAAGCACTCGTACGAAAACCAGGACAGCTACTCTTACGAAGAAGAAGAAAAAACATTGGAGAAGTTGGGTTGCAAGGGGCACGGAAGCATTTTGATCGGCTGAAATAAGTCAACTAACGTCAGTTAAATGCCCAGCCACCGTCCGGCTGTAGCGCGCCACGACGCGTCTTAATCTCCGAGACGCGTCAATATCGCGACTTCTAGCTGCGGCCACCACATTGCACACGCACCCACAATTCAACCGGGGGCGATGGCCAGAAAACGCCCGCAGGACTCGGATGCGGAATACAGCGACCGTGACGGCGATGAGGACTACGCCCCTAAACCTTCTGCGAAGAAGAGGGCGTCAGGCGCGGTCAAGAGACGAAGACGCGCCGACTCTTCATTCAGAGACGCGTCGAAATCCAGCGATCAGGACACTATCGTGGCGGAGTCGGCGCCGCCAAGTTCCCATCCGGCTGCATCTCATGTCATCGCAGAACCTAGCCCGCTACGTGAAGCGCTACTCGAATGGTACGAGGGGGTGCACGCTGCCCGAGGGATGCCCTGGCGCAAACCGTATGATCCATCAATGAACAATGACCAACGCGCCCAACGCGCGTACGAGGTCCTGGTTCCTGATTCATCGCAACCGCAAAACCATTAACCCACGGATAACTGTCTCATCTACAGGTCTGGGTATCTGAAATCATGTTACAGCAAACGCAGGTGGCCACCGTCATTCCATACTATAACAGATGGATGAAGAAGTGAGTGTACTTGTGTGCTTTTCTGTTGGATGCTTCTCGACCTGATCGCCCTTACGCAGATATCCGACCATCAGGGACCTCGTATGCTTTCCCCCGGTCTAATAGGCGCCGCTGTAGTATGACACTCACCTAAACCTTCGCAGGCAGCGTCGGATATAGAGACGGTCAATAGCATCTGGCGCGGGCTCGGATATTATTCGCGGGCGGCCCGACTGCTTGCGGGCGCCCAGAAGGCCGTCAGGGACTTTGGCGGACGCCTCCCGGATAACGCGAAGGACATGGAGGCAAACATTCCCGGCATAGGCAGGTACAGCGCAGGCGCCATATGTTCCATTGCTTACAACGAGTGTGTGCCTGTTGTGCGTGCGTCTCCGCCTGATGGCTATTCAAAGCTGAACTGCGCGGGCGCCCGACTGCGTGGCGTGTTACTTCTAGTTGGATGGGAACGTGCATCGCCTTCTCAGTCGCATACTCGCAGTCCATGCGCCCCCGAAGTCGAAACAGACCCTTGATATCCTGTGGCAGGGTGCAACAGCCATGGTCGAGGGGGGCACGCGCCCGGGTGACCTCAACCAGGCGCTCATAGAACTGGGGTCAACGGTATGCAAGGTCCGCGATCCTAGCTGTGGCTCGTGCCCTCTGCAGCCCTGGTGCCAAGCAGTCAAATTGGCGGATGGCAAGGTAAGCGTCGGGTGGTATAGGAGCCCGCAAGAACTGTTCCCCCGCTGATAGTCTTCCCTGCAGGAACCGGAAGGAGCAGCATCGAAAAGTGGAGCCGAAGTGCTCGACATTGAGGAAATTTGCACGCTCTGCGAACCGCTGCCTGTTGGGCGTCCGGTGACCAGCTTCCCTATGAGAGCGGAAAAGAAAAAAGCTAGGGAAGAGCTGGATATAGTGAATGTTATCGAGTGGCGCAGCCAGGCTGACGGCGGGGGGCGTTGGTTCTTGCTCGTCCGGCGTCCAGAAGGCGGTGAGTAATCGCGCGGCTTCCATTCCTTCATCTGGAAAACGACTATCTATGCTCTGCCTCGCATATGTTGACTGGCTTTCCATTCTCAGGTCTGCTGGGCGGCCTGCACGAGTTTCCCACCTCGCCTGCCGTCCCCGTGACCATATCTGCTGCAGCGCAGAAGAAGGTTCCGTCCGCCCTTCTGCGTGATTTGTTGACATCCCCTCCCGCTGGCGAGCACGGCGCAAGAACCTCGGGGGATCAGGCTCGCGGGGAGATATCCGGCGCAGAACTAGAACCGTCGACGGCGCTACGGATCGTGCACGTCGAGCCGGCTGGAGATGTCATACACATCTTCTCCCACATCAGGAAGACTTATCGGGTACAGTGGGTGGTGCTGGAGGGTGGCGGTGGCACGCCGCCAGCCCTGGCCGCACCCTGCCGCGGCCGTGTTGTCGTCAGCGGTGCTGCCACGCAGCGGGCCAGGGCGGGCGGCAGGACGCCGAAGACCAGGGTGGGTGTATCCGAGAGCCTTACGGCAGCGCCTGGGGACGGCGATGATCAGCTGCACGCCGCGCAGGCGGCGTGGGTGCCCATGGCCGATGTCGCCAACGCAAAGTGAGTGCATTTAGCCCTCGGCAGCGCCGCCCTGCGAGCACATTCTGATCGTCGTCGCCGTCGTCGCCGTCTTGCGGCCATCAGCATCGGTACGGGCGTGCTCAAGGTCTGGAGGCGGGCGTGCACGCTGTGGGCCGCGTGAGCCGCCGCCGCGCGCGCCGGGACGGGCAGCAATCTATCTATTTGCGGCATGAGGGGGGCATTTGCTGCGCGGGAAGCATGTGCAGCGAGCCGCGTACCGCGTACCGCGTCCGGCGGGGGCGGGTCTTCCGTTCTGCCCGGCGCCCGCGCAGCTGTCGCGGGAGCGGAAGCCTGTGCGCTACTAAAACGCGTATCCGTAGCACGGAAGAGAATGTGATCGTCCTGTCCTGTTTGTCTCGGGGTTCTGCGGCGTGCGCAGAGAGTCGAGCGGCTGCCAGCCCAACATCCGAACGCAAGCGGGAGGGTCAAGTCAAGCGGGGCAGCGGTCGGACCGCGCGCGCTCTCGCCTGGGGCAGCAGCGAGCCGCAACAGCATCCGAGCGCATTAAAATATCAACGCATGCGTATGTGGTCGGTCCGGCCCAGAGCTGACAGAAACTGTCCCGCACCACGAAACTCATATAGCCTTATTTGTCCATCCGGCGTGGCGTGGCGTCGTGGCGGCGATTAATGGCGGCGATTAATACCGCAGGCAGCGTTTAATACAGCAATTAATACATTATACAGGCGGGCTTACCAAGGGCCGCACTAGTGCTAGGGTAGGCGTAGGCGTACAGGTACAGGCGGACAGCAGCTACTTAAACACCGGGGGCGGCAGCGCGCGGGGCAGGCGCGCGATGTAGAGTACAGGGTACACAGTGCTTAGATAGACGCAGCTAGGAGTGTGATGCATGTAAGGGGGGTATCCATATAGTGCGCGGCTCGTGAATCGGTCGTGAAAACGCGTATACTACCGCGTCCGTGTCCGGGTGCAGTGGGGCGACGTAAAACGCCTGCCCGAAGGTGAGGGAGGGAGAGGGGGCCGATCGCGCGCGATCGAATGTATTTTGTAAAGCAACAGGGCGCGCGGCGACCGGCGGCGGCGGCGGCGGTCACACACACACACGCGCGACAACACCGTCATGTGCGCAAATGCCCGTAGAGCCCCTCGACGCCATGCATGATGCCGCGCCCAGGAGCCCCCGCGGGCGCGCGCCATCAGCATCCGCGCCTACCGCTCACGACTCACCACTCGACGCTGATCGGCACGCGCGGCTTCGCCTCCTCGCGGTCGAGCGCGCCCGCGCCCGCGCCGACGCCCGAGGACGCGAAGCGCCGCAGGAACTGCTCGTCGACGGGGTTGCGCACGGGGCGCGCGAGGCCCTGCAGCACGTCGAGCGGGACGAGGTCGCGCGGCCCGCGCGGGCCCAGGCCGTCTGCGGGCGTGAGCGGCGACGGTGCGAACGCGCGCGGGGAGCCGTCGGACGACGCGGACGACGCGGCGGACGTGGACGCGTCGGGCGGCGACGCGTCGCGGTACGTGTACAGCCCCGCGGCGTGCAGCGGCGGCAGGCGCGGCGTTGTGGCGGGCGCGGGCGCGGCGTAGTGGTGTGGCTGCGGCTGCGGGGTGAAGGTGTAGGGGCTCGCGGTGGGCGGCGCGTGCATGTACGCCGACGCCGGCGCGGGGGCGAGGGCGCGCGGGTCGTGCGGGATGGCGTCGACGGAGAACTGGGCGAGGCCCTGGCGCGGGGAGGTGGCCTGTATGCCGAGGCCCCAGGGGTCCTGTGCGGACGCGAGCTCGTCGCCGGAGGAGGTCTCGGCGCGCTTCGCCTTGCTTGCGCGCGCGCTCTTGAACCAGCCGTCGGGGACCATGACGTCGCCGACGCCGAGGATCTCGTCGATGGTGCTGAGGCTGTCGAGCGTCGTCTGGCTGAAGTACGCCGCTGCAGGAATAGGGACAGAAGGTGAGTAGGAAAATAGATGGGGGAACGGGAGAACGGGGGGGAGGGGGGACGCACTCAGGTGCCATTTACGGGTGGCATTGCGCGGGCGGTCTTCGGGCAGGTAGACGTGCACGCTGTAGGTCTGCTTGATGAGGCGCTCGGTGTCTGTACGCGAGTATGGGTGGCCGCCCGGGCGCGTGTCCCGTTTCCTGCGGCAGGGCGTCAGCGGGCAAGAACAAAAAGGCCCTGGGCAGAAAAATACCTCATGATGTTTGCCCACCCGGCGGACGGGTGGGAGGGGTCGTCGTTGGCCTCGTTCTCGCGCTGGTGATAGAAGAGGAATTCCTGCAAGAACAATAAGCGGCGGCGGTGCCTGGTTGTCAGCGCGGACACTCACATCGCGAACCCGGCTGGGGCCCCAGCCCATGCCGTCGGTCCTGCAGAGGTGCGCGCGTGAGCACATGAGCGGCATGGTAGAAGCGCACGCATGACCGACCATCGTTCCATGCCCATGCCGGTGGCTTCTGAGTTTGCGCAGCGTTCCTCCCAGATGTAGACGTTCCCCGAGCAGATTCTGGGGTGGGGTGGGGTCAGCGCTGCGAAGACCGGGGGGGCCGGGTCGCTCACGCTCGGCGTTCCTCCGCGTCGAGGCGGCGGGTGGTCATGGGGAGGACGCGGCGCGCTACGGCGTAGAATATCTTGTGGGCGTCGTGGGTGGAGCGAATGCGGATGTTCTGGAGGGTGGGCTGCTGCATGGCTGGTCGTGTGCGTGTGCGTGTGCGTGTGCGTGTGCGGGGGCGGGGGCGGGGCGGTGTGTCGGAGGGGAAGATGGGGGAAAGGAGAAAGAGGCGGAGGCGGACAGATATATGAGAGAGGCGGAGGAGGCGCTGATATGGTGCAGAGGAGCTGGAGTACCTTGGGCGCTGGGGGCCAAATAGAGAAGGGGATCCCCGAATCTGAAGAAGCGGCGATTGAGTTTGCATTGAGTTTGCCGCATGCAGCGGGCACTGAATTTGGCCCCTTGCCGTGCCGGCAGATCGGGGCCCTCGACGCGAATATCCCATGGGGGGCCATCACATCACCCATCACGAAAACAAGAAATCCTGCCTGCACGCACGGATGGCTGCTCTGATCTGATGGATGCATACCGCCGTCTGCTGGTCAGCCTAGCCCGTGCACAGCAGCGGGGGTGCAGATATCTGCATCTCCAGCGCCGGGGACACCCAGTCTCGCGCGGAGACCACAGCCTGCGCACCGCACAGCGCGCTCCCAGCCGTGCACGCGCACGCGACGTCGATGGTGTCCTAGCACCTGCCCGCAGACGACCGCGAAACGTATCTCCGACGCAGTTTCTTTGAGCAGACGAGCCCAGACACAGCGAGCTAAGTCGACAGGGAACGACTATCAGCCAACCAATGCGGACGTGCTGATTGCCGCGCGGTGTAGGGCGATTCCGTGGGGGAAGCTGCAAGGCCCGCGCTGGGACGGAAACTCTAACCAGCTCAGCTCAGTAATATGATGGACCCCATGATAGCCGCTGCCCATAGAAATCGGTGGAACCCCTGCCCGAGCCCAGGCCCTCCCACCCGCATCCGGCAGCTGCCTGCCCGCGCGCCAGATAGACTAAACGATAAATCATTTATCGCCCTCTCCAGATCTCACCCCCTCCGCCGAGCCAGATCCCGCTTAGCCAACGTTCCTCCCGCGAATGTCACACAAATCACTCGCATAAGACTGCACTCTGCTTGCCTGCCCCAGCCAATCTCACCGAAGCCCCTAAGGTTTTGATAAGATTGCACACCGTGGGAGCCCCGCCCGTCCCTCCCCCCATTACCGGCGGCGCACCCGCCGCGATCTCGCCCACCCTCCATCTCGCAGATGCAACGCCTCCTCATCTTCAACGTGTTCTGCATACAACAACGCTCGCCCTGGCTTCGCGCTGCATCTACGTCAGGTCGGATCCCATCCCCGGGCTCGCAGATCATCTGCACTGCCCCGCAGATACCCCCGTCGCCGGGGCTGGGTCGGCCAGCTCATCTGCACTCGGCCGTGGAAGATCAGAACTGGACGCCACCGCTCGCATCCGGGTCCCAGTCCGGGTCTTCCCCGACCGACCGCCATAGACATCATACATATGCATCATGCCCCGCGACCAGCGCACACACAGTGCATATCGGGGCGCCGCGCGAACCGCCAGATGCACGCGGTCTCGCTCCGAGCTGACACGGGCGAACTCAATCAGTCTCCATGGCAGATCACGTACGGCCCGCCTAATTTTCTGCACGCTAATTCCACGTTCACTGGGCACATTGGTCATCGCACGCACGCTCTCCTTCGGTGACAGGAAAGCATCGCGGGAGAACCACGATGCCCCCCCTCTCTCGACTGCCGATAGCACCCGCGCACGCCGTCCCTGTGGCGGGCAGCCAGCCCCACGTCCGCGGCGACACCACACGCCGCGCGAGCCCAGGCCGTGGAGATTGCGCGCAGCGAAGCCCTGCCCGCGAAGGCAGAGGCGTCATCCGGGGGCAGACGCCACCCAGGGGGGCGCAGAGCGTTCCCGGAATGCCACATGCACTGAACCCCCCCGCTTCGAGACAGAACGTCCGCGCGCGCATGGCGTGCATGAAATTCGCACAATGAGTAATGTGTGGGCCTAGAAGACGCCCTGCGATTCGCTTGTGAAGCCAGGATAGCGACAGCAGCGACGCCCACCACTGCCACTTATAGCGTGAAAGGGGCCCCTGCCGGCGCACCCCCGGCGAATATCACAGAGATCCCGCGCACCCAGATATATGACGCCTAGCGCCGGTGAAGTCATACTCTGTGTTATTCCCGCACAGTGCGACAGCTGAGGGAACGGATTCTCAGGCGACGGCGTTCTGCGCTGCAGCATACCTTATAAGTCGCGCAAAATGAACTTCTGGCCTGGTCGTGGCGAAAGATAGACCCGCTGCGCCCAGGATCACATCGCGCTGTAATCTTCACGTATGCATTGGTCAACGCCCACCGTCGCGTGTGCGTATGATCTCCGGCTCTGCGTGCCCAAGAACGAGCATCCCCGCGCAAACACGATCCGACGACCCTGAGAACCCCTCGACACGCATCTGCGCGAGCTACGAGGCACTTTGGGGGGCACCACGTTCCATCACTATCACTTCAGCTTGTCGGGCACACCTGCTAGTCGCATGATGTATACGGGGACAGGGCGACTAGTGGGCACCACTTCGACAACGACCGTGAGCATAACCGGCGCACATGACCCCACGGCGACTGCACGCAGCCGTTGTATTCGTCGAATAAGGGCAACGCCGAGTCCTGACGAGGCAGACGACACTTGACTTGATGATCTCTGTCTGGCCGCGACCGTGTTCCTGGACACCCACTGCCGAGGCGGCCGCGTGGGGAGCAAATACAAATAGGATGCATTGGGTCGTCATGTTTCGGGTAGCGGCGTGCATGAGTTATCGGAGCGGGGGTCGTATGTATATACTTTGTACGCTTAGCAGATCTCCACGGCTGAGACGAGCGCCGATGCCCCGACGGTGGGTCCCGCATCAGCGGGATCGAGATTCCTCGTCGCACCAGATGCAGCGCGCAGACGCTTGTCCGCATCTGCTCAATCAACGCGGTGCTCTGTTGCGGTGAATCGCCGATGTCCGACGGGGGGACGCAGATGTCAATTAGCATTAGACGGGCAACAGTGACGTGAGAACGCTGCGCAGGATGACATACCTTCTAGGGGCAGGACAACCGGCATCCAGTCCGGGATCTCTGCATAATGTGAGTACCCACAGAAGGCGTAGCGGATCCGGAGCGTCTTCGCGACTCCAGGAGCAGGATCATAGAATCCCTGCAGCCCGGCCTATCAAAGCACGAGACACGCATGAGTAAGTCACGTCACAGGGAATCAGGCTACGGAACCAGGCAGCTGCATCCTGCATCAGCGCACGACGCGGAACGAGCGGAAACAGTCGTCAATACAATGGGACCCTGGATTCTGTTACGAGAGGTGGTGCGGGTTTTCATGCGCGGACGCCCTGGGGGGCATCGCAAGGTTAGGACACACACCGCTGGTTATCAGCAAACTTACGCCGTCGCCGTTTTAACCTCGACGATCGATGCAAATTTGCTGCACCGAGCGCCGTCCATGCCTAGGGAGCACGGGCAACGGGGCGGCGCGCGCCGCTTCGGGAGATGAAGACAACAAATGGGATGAACAGTTACGCGATGCGGGCCCTTTCGTGCATGCCGCAAGACAGCATAACGACCGAGGCGTCTGGAGAAGGCGATGAAATAGCTCGTAAGGCCACCCGTCAGGTCATGAGAATAGGGCGACGCGGGCGAGACCCGCATGTCGGAAAGACGAGCCGCCGTCGGGGAAGGCGACACGGGCGTGAACACGCTGCGGGCTTCCCGCGCGATGAGAGAAGGGCGCCTGTCCCCAATCTTAGCGAAACGCGGAATAGGAATGCGACTGACCTTGCTTCGCCTCCCAGGAATGTACAACTGGCTCCTGTGCACCAGGGCCTGGAGGGGCACTGTGACGTCTACGTCTAGGCCCGCGGTCGCTTCGTCGCGCTCTGATGGGCCGTAGGAAGCTTCCAGTATAACGAGGCCTGCAATGATCAGGCACGAGATGAGCCACGAAAACCGAATGGGTAGAGGGCATGCCGGATTTGTACCGTTGCAGGAGGCCTCTGTCTGCATGTGGCGGCGGGCAGCATCCTCTAAAAGGTGAACCGTCTCTTTGCTCTCACGCAGCAAATCAGATTTCTCTTCGTGAAGCGTGCGCCGTGCTCGCCGGAAAAACCTAGCATAATTAAAATGACTGATGAATGCTCAACCCGGGACCAGAACGCGCGAAGAACACACTCGAGTCGCTCCCTCTGTCTCCGGGGTCTGAGAACAAACCAATACGTAAATACCAGCGCAGTCGACGGCATGACCGTGGTACAGAGTGCCAAGCGCATGTTGTGCTCGTCTGAGAGTACGATGGGAAGTGACACCTGCTGTCCAAGGAATCCTGCGCTGTAGATAGGAACTAAGCCTTCCACTAATGAAATCTGTCGAATAGACTTACTCCAATCGAAGTATCACACCGCGCAGACCAAGCGCAACGCTAGAACCCAGTGAATTATCGCCCCTTCTCCACTCCCCTCCGAAAGACCAATTCAGCCCGGCGAGTCCGAATTGGAATACGATTTTCAGTCGTAGTCCCAGCTCCGAGAGGACGACGCCCCATTCCGCGCCAAGACCGGACATCAAGCCTGCTAGTGATGCTTGCACATTCCAGAATGTGGTACCGACGGAAAGTCCGTCTTTGGAAGGTGGCCGGAATGTCGGGTCTGTTCCCAAAAGGGCGGGTGGAATGGACGCCTCAGGAGTGTGATCAAATACGTGGCCTGAAAAGAGCGAGACCGAGAGGATAGGGACTGTGGAGCTGGTGGAGAATGAAACTGTGCCCTCGAGCGGCGAATGGGGAAAGAGTCGCCGGGAGAAAGCAAGAGTTAGGGGAGGGGCCCGCATACGAGCTGTCGAAGATGAAATTGCTTGGAAGAGGGCACGGGTAAAGCCCATTTCGCATACAACGGTGTTTTCTTCATCTCGATAGATTGTCTTGAAATTCAGGTCGGAGCCGTGCAGTAGGTTTGCTGTCGCCTGGATGTTGTGAAATATGGGCTGTCAGGAGAGCTGTACCGAGCGGCCAGCAAGGAATGACATCTTACCTCGAAATTCAAACGAGGGGAGAACTGATGCCTGACAGTACCCAGTACGGCAGTGCGGAGAGGGTTATACGCGTCGTCTACGTCAAGTGAACCGCGAGAAGAAGCGCGGCCGGTTAACACGAGTGATGTCCTCTCGCTGATATCTGTCTGATTTAGTCTCAGACAGCTTGATTTATGTTCGCGGAGTGATTATTTCACCTCGACACTATGCCGAATACTGGAGCTCGTTTGACGGATGCCGCTTAGTCGGTCAGTTATGCCATGATACGAAGACCAATGTTCGTCGTCATCATAAACGTCATCGCCCTCGAAAAGTGATCGTGCATCTATGGTGGCAGTTATGCGGCCTTTCGAGCGGACGACTTCCTCAGCGCGTTCTCGCAGAAGTTCGCGAGTCTTTTGTATCAAAGCAGCGTCGAACTAGAGAGACGCATATGAACGACATGGGCTAGTACACATTTGATGACTCGAACACGAACCTTCGCGGGAGGCACCTCACTCAAATCTGCATTATGGACCGTTTGCAACCCTTTGGGACCTGGACTGACGGCTCGCTCAGTCTTATATGTGTATTGGAGCATAAGTACAGACCTAGCAAGTCATATGCGCGGCTGGACCGGAGGATCAGTTTGTGAGTAAATGCGAGGGGAACGGCGACGTACCGGTTGATGGGGTCGGAGAGCACTGAGGGCGGACATCCATTCGGGACACACTACACATTGAGCGAGTCATGTCGCGCACCTTGATATGCCTTTTGCACCTCCAGAAACCGCTTCGTCGCTGTCTCCTTCGTTTGCTCCTCCTGTTGTTTGTCTGGGTGAAACAACACAGAAAGTTGGCGGTAGCGTTCTCTTATTTCATACTCCGACGCGGTGGTCGGCAAGTTAAGTACTGTACTGACATTGTCGTGAGCGCAGCGTGGATGGCGTCGGACAGTCGGACTCACTACAAGAATTCTCGGTCGTCCGGGGACCCAGGGATGTTGTCGAGGTCAGGAGTTCCAGTTGACATTCAAAACAACTTCCAATTCTGTAGCTTTTGTGGACGTCGTATTTCAAGCCTTCGACACTGAGAGCAGCAGTGAGCAAACCTCCAAGAATGCAATGATGCACGGAGGAGCAGGCGCACAGTCCGCGGCGCCGTCGGGGAATAATTGATTAACCGAATTGAATCGACAATATGTCCTCCTGCCTTATATAGGATAGCCCCGCTATCCCCGCGTCATCGACCCGGACTTTGCATTTCGACAACATTCGCCACTCTATGCTCTACCACCATGTCCTCAGGTCAGCCTAGTCAGAAGGCTGTAGTCGTTGCTGCAGCAGAGCCCAAGGCTCGTGGCGCGAATAGGTCGACGAAAGTAGCCGGCAAGTTGAAGGTGCTACCCGACCAGGTCGAGCCCGTGCTGCAAGGCAAACCCGTTGAGCTCGTCCTGAGCCCGCCGCCGCAGGACAAGATCGAGGAAGAGGAAGAGGGTGATGAAGCAGAGAGCGAGGATGATAATGGAGACGATGAGGAGGAACCTGACGATATTGAGGTGCGACCATCACGCTCGATTCATCGATGGAACTGACTTGCGTCTAGGTCTACAACCAGATCGACCTCATTCCTGCGGGGACCGCACGAAGGGATGCCTTGTGGCTTACCAAAAAAAAGGCGAAGTCGCTTCCCCGCGTTACAGCGTACGCCACTGCAAGGTCAAGTGCACCTCACCCTAGTCTAGACCCATTGAACGCTCATACCGTGTCCAATCGTAGCTCCTATCGATTTCCAGAACTCATGAAGTTCTTCAACGCTCGTCGTGCCTCTTATCACACCAACCCCAAAATCATCGATGAAGTAATTTACACGCCATACGCATATGAATTATCCTCCGAAGACGGAATCGGGTCCCACCGCCAAGTCCGATTTCAAGGTCAGTCTCCGACACAAAGTCAGACTGGAGACCTCCTTGGCGTACCCGAGTTGGCGCCGGAGCATGCACACACAGATGGGGAACAGCAGGTACCAAAGAACAGGAAGAACAAATTTCTGTCTCGCGAGCGTCCGCGGGAGGCCGAAATCTTTCTGTTCAAATATGGCACAGTCGTCCTATGGGGCATGACGGAGGCACAGGAAAAGCGATTCCTATCCTCTATGTTGGTCCCTGTCAATGTTTACGTCTCAAGCAATTTACTGATTCTCTCACAGCAAGCGGTTCGAAGTAGACAAATTGCGTACGGTCTCGACTGCTCTGCTGTGTGAATGCCGGTGCTTAACTTGGTCCTGTCTAGCACCAGAAGAAGTGGAAATGGAAGACTTGAACTACTATTATGCCAATTACAGCCGGTACCGCTTGTCGTTCCCCTTGTTGTGCGGAAACTGAACTCCTTTTAGTATCTATAACGACGTGATTACACTGCGAGTTGGGTCTAGCTACATGTGAGCTTTGGCGGTAGAACGGTCAGCATAAACAGATTTGACACTTGTCATGCATAGGACGAAGCTCTCCCTCTCACACGCGTTATCGCAGTCTGTCAAGATATCACTGGTGAGTCTCTGAATAACATCTACGATCCTCATGTCTGATTCTCCTTGTATGAATTGCGGACTTAAACCCCCCTCTGGCAACTTCGCACTCGTGTAGTTCGAGGAGTTAATTTCTTCTACTATCGAAGAGACAAAAGACATCCCGGAAATCATCAGCGAGACGGGAAAGATTGGCATGCCTCATAAAGGTACTTTTCTCGTGCATTGAGATTTGTCCTGCTATTCAAATGGTTTTATCCAGACATCATGCGAAAGATTGGTGAACTATTTTTGTTGAGAACAAATATCAATTCTGTGGGCTCTGTTCTCGATTCCCCGGTACGGCGCCCTCTAAATCGACCTTGGGTTAACGGTCGCTAGAGTTCTGACCGTTATTTTATTGTGAATAGGAAGTTTTCTGGGTAAGTAGCCAAATCCCATGACGACCCTGTGATCTGTCCAGTCAGCGACCAAATTTTCTGATATCTAGGCAGACATACCCCGATTTACAGCCGCTATATGATGCGGCCCGAGACTACCTGGAGATTCCGCAGCGGATTGACCTGCTGAACACTCGAGTGGAGGTCAGTGTGTGCTTGCATGCGACCGCTAAAGATTTTAATTGTTCCCTGTCGTGCTTCTCGTAGGTTCTACAAGACATGCTCCAGCTATTGAAGGAAACTGTCTCAAGCCGACACGCGGAACGACTAGAACAGATAGTCATTGCTCTGATCGTGGTTGAGATTGGTGCGTCCTGGCGCCTCCCATACAACGTGCACCCACACACTCATCTTTTCTGGAAGTTTTGGGTATTGTGACCATCATTGTTGACCTCTTCGCCTGAGCACAAGGACCATTTTCATCCGTATCCGTCTTAATTACACACATACCGTACAGCCATCTAGTCATACCGTACACGGGATCAATCACGTACCTGCAAACTTCACAAGATCACGAAATCTCGTTTGGTGGCAAGCCCGGTGTTCCTCATGAGAATGTCCGACTCCACTTCGTTCACGACATCCTCCGAGCTCCTATCCTCATCAAGCCCCGGTCATCTGGCCTTCTCCCGTTACTTCTCCCGTGTCTTCTCCTTGGTCCTCGTATTGGACGCACTTTTATCCCTGGACTTTTCCTTTGTCTGCCTGAAGCACAGGAACTCAATGCCAGTGGCTCGTCGGGTATCCGCCAGAGTCTTCTTCACGCCGTCCAGATGGGTCTGCAGGTTTTCGTCTCCGGGCCGGCGCGCATATGCTTGCGAGATTTTGGTATACAGATCCGAGAGGGTCTGGTCCGCAGACGAAGTGACGTAACGCGAGAGTGTCTGATGTAGAAACTCGATTTCTAACGTAGCCTGGTAATCGCATTAGTCACTCGTGTGGACACCAAGATGAAGGTCCAGGAACAGGGAGACGTGTGTACGTACCCGAAGCATGCCGCCCATGCCGAATCGCTTGACCTGGCGGAAACAGCGGAGGGCTTCTTCGGCAACGTCCTCCACTAGCGCATTCAGGGTACGTTCCAAGAGGGGCGCTGCGACCGCGCTAACTTGTGCGTGCACTCCCACAAGGAACATCAGGATTTCGTATACATACGGGCGGATCTCTGCGAGCAGACAGCCTATTTTGAGACGGAATTAGGATGATGATAGAGTGAGACAGACCTCTCGGCTGCGGTGTCTCGTACCAATCCATCTCTGGATCTAATACCCCGTCCCGCATCATGCCCATCAGAACGGCCGCCTTTGGCTTAATGTAACTCTCAAATAGAGTGTTGTCGAGTTCTTGCACGATGGTCATCAACGTCTGGCACCGTCCGGACAATTCAGTGAGATGACTAAGATTGCATGCAATCTGCGCGGACACTTACACGTTGATCTTCCTCGATGGAAATACCCAGGGCAGTTCCCAGCTCACCAGCCATACTGGGTATGAGCGAGCGTTTCAAGCGGTCAATATTTGCCACCACCAGCAGTACCCGGTTGTCCTGTGAAAAGATACGGCAGCAATAAGTTCAAGGCCTAGAATAGGTCTTAAACTCCGCACTCACTGCATCCTGTACATTCACGAGCTCCAAGGGATTGTTGCTTGTTGCCCCTGACATGTCACCGATGGCCGGTTGCACTAGCATCACAGCCGGAGACTCATCCGATGCGAGGTGCACCAGTCCATCAAGTACAGCGAAGAGTGAATCCAGGAATGCTTTCGTGATTTTTCCTGTATACTCAAGGGCGACCGCCTTCCGCTTGGATGGCCGCGAAGAGAACATAGTCGATGAGGTTGAGAGATCAGCTCCGCCGGCAATCTTGAACGCGCATGTGGACATTTCTTTCTGGAACACGCGCAGTTTGGAGAGGTACACAGTGGTGAACGGATCAACTGTGGACCCTATCCAGTCCTCCAGGTAGTAGAAGATGTTGGCGTCTACATCGCGTGTCTTAGTCCGACCGTCGGAAATAGCGATTCATGTCGTGCGCGCTTACCTCTGATCCACGCATGGATGAGGATGTCTTCAAATCTCCACCGCGCACTCTCCAGGAGACCCTTAAGGCTAGACGTCGCCTCGCCCGAGATTTCCATGCTATTGATGTCGTTGACGCTGTCCTGGATTTCGCCGATGATTCTCATTAGCTGGTGGCCAGTCGCAAGCGCGTTCGAATCCATTGGCAGCAATGGGGGAGTCACATCGCCGGCGCCGGTGGGCGGTGATGACACGCGGCTATCAGAGAACATGAAGAACTCGGAGAGAAGCAAGATGTAGAGCTGGACGATATCGAGCGCCATGGTACGGCATTGGGAGGGACTCCGGCGTGAGGCACTGCCCGGGCTCTGGTGGAACCATGAATCGCACACACGCAGACGAGCATAGGCGCACAAACCTTCTTCAACTTTCCCTCCAGGAAGCCCTTTGCAATCTTCCAAAAGTTGGGGAGGGAGGACAGCATCACCTCGGACACACTCTTGACCATCGCAAGGACAGCCTGCCAGACCTCGTTCCCCGCAGCCTGGGCTGTCCATCACGCATCGACGGGAAGAAAATCAGTTTGTGATTTTCCCATCGACGACAGAACATACACACCGAGGATGGCATCCGCCTGCTTCGCCTCTAGCGCGGCGATGCATGTCTGGAGCTGTGCAGACAAGATTCTGGGCAGTATATCGGGACCCCTGATCTCTGGCTGTGCCCTCTCGCGGGTAGCTTGTGCACCATGAGCCAATTGGCACAGCCATTCCAAATCCACCGAGCGCTCACCATTGATAGAGTTAACCGCTGCATCGTAGACTTCCCGCATATGCCGAAGTATATACTGATGCTGCGCATCAAAGTATGTCCAGACCGGGTCGTCGGAAGGATTGAGTTCAAGCAAGATTCTGAAACGCGGTCAGATCAAGGCAGTCAATGGAAGTCCTTCACGAACTCTATTGTTTTCTCTTGTTCATCGACGCTGCGTGTGGGCTCCTGTAGCTTCGCAAGCAGTTGACTGCGCATTTCACCCATGATTTTCTCTACGGTGCCCCAAACCTTCTTGAGGATGCGCCTTTGCTGCATTTCCAAGTTGTGCCCATCCTTTGCCGATCCTACCGGGAGGATTTGGCCTGGGCGGGACTCGAGTAGGAACTTGCCCTTCTTGTAATCGCGCATGGCGACATCGTAACGGCCCTAAGTGTGATGTTACATTGAGTATTTGGCACTGATCAGAGTTGGTGGTCTAGAGGCATACCGTCTCAATGGACTCGATCAGCGAGCCAGGCAGACTGAAAAAGAACTTGGAACGCTCAAAGACGCCTAGAGTAGTGCGTAGTTTCTGAGCTTTGAGAGCATTCTCTAGCACTGGGAGAAATACTTGATCTGCCTTCTGTGCGGAAACTGTATTTGCGCATGATTTAGTGAATATCGACAAATAACAGTGACCTGGTACAAGGATAGCATACGCTTTAAGTGATCCTTCAGGGGCCTTGAGGCGAACTCAGTCTGTCCTGCCAACAGGCCCTCCTGCATTTCGGCATATAATGCTGAGAGGATATCAATGTTGCCACTGCAAGTTGGGGGTCAGGTAGAAAATGTACCATCTGTAGATGCCTTGACGGCGACAAATCGGTTGAAGTTCTCCTCAACAAGCACCCTAACGGCCTCCGAGCGAGAGTCAATAGAGGCACGGAGATGTGAGATGCCAGCCGCAAGGTCTTGATAGGTGGCGTTGGGATGTGCGGCAGACAGAAACGCTTTCGGGTTGAACGACTTGGATGATATGAGGACGGCCGTCTCTGCGCCATGCATGTATGAACGGCTTTACACTAACGACATGAACGTGACTGACTGGTATCCAGGTCCATTTCGCGTACACTAGTACAGAAGCTCAATATACTCTGAACCATGCAACTGAGATGCACGCGACGCACTCGATGGTCGCACCCAGACCAAGTGGATCAGGCTCGCCCTCCGCATTGTTAGCACCAGTCAGGGTACCTGCCAGCGTGTCATCGTTGTCGTAGTCAATGACTTCCCATTTCCTATTGTGTATACTATTCAGAGGCTGATGGAATAATTGAACAGCCATGTTTACTTCGGAGACAGTGAGGATATGCCGTAGGCCTTCAGTAGCTCAGCATCGTCGACTTTGAAATTAAGCTTCGACATGCCAGAACAGCAGACAAGCAGTGTAAATAAACGAAAGCAAGATGTGTTACAGTCGAAACAAACCCGTGGACTTGCCGCCGCAGTGTCCGCACTGGTCAGACCATAGGCAAGGCGCTAATAAATAGCGCCCATCACATACGGGGTATTACGCAATTTCCTAGATTTTCTCAATGCTTTCATAACATAAAATCCGTATTAGACTTTCCGAAACAGCTGCACAGTAAGCCATAATCACTAAGTCCAAACCTGTTCGCCTTCATTCAACCTTGCTCGCACCACCTACTTGTTCGTTTTGAATAGGGCTTGTATTGCGGCAGCTTCAAAGACAGAAATCTAGTATAAGCCTGGTGAATTACAGTAATTATCTTCATCCGGCAAGACGGATCACGTCACCGAGGGGGTCAGGCGCTGTCCTGCTAAACGAAAGTTGTCTCGGTCCAAGCTTGTCCCAAACCACGAGCTCACGTCGTCCAGACCGTCAACTACGCGCTCTCGAATCTACGGGGCGACACGGCGCGACCACCAAGAGGGACACACCATCGTGTGATTCCGCTTCGTAAGGACATATAAGTATAAGAGAAAGATTGATTTCGGCGCCCGCTCTCCCACTCCGCAGCCACCATGTCGAAACGGATTCGCATCTTCACCGCTGAGGACGTCGCGGCGCACAGCAACACCTCGAGCTGCTGGATTACCCGTAATGGCAAAGTTTACGACGTTACGAACTTCTTGCCCGACCATCCGGGGGGCGACGACCTGATTTTGAAGTATGCGGGGAATGACGTCGAGGCAATCATGCGGGACCCGCTTGAGCACGATCACTCCGACTCAGCATATGATATGCTGGAGGAGTGCTTCATTGGGCGGCTTGGTACAAGTGAGACAATTGTGAGCGACGGTACGTTTCCGACATTGATGAAGAAAGGGGCATGTCACTGATTCACACTATAGACTGGGTCGCGGAGGACAACTTCGAGCCGAACAATACGGATTTGGCAGCGGACTATGAGAAGAACCAGTTCTTGGATCTCCGCAAGCCTCTCTTCCTCCAGGTTTGGGAGGCAAACTTTACGAAGTCCTACTATCTCCTGCAGGTCCACCAGCCGCGCCATACTCCCGAGTCACCTCGTCTCTTCGGTCCTGACATTTTAGAGGTGCGTGCAAGTATCATAATGTTGCAGTCGCGCAGCGCATTCAAAGGTTTTCTGCAGATGTTTACGCGTACGGCGTGGTATGTCGTCCCGACAATCTGGCTGCCGATCGCAGGTTACCTCTTCGCCCGCTCACTCGTGCAGTTCACGCTTGGGAACAATTCGCTGCCGTTATTCTCTGCCAATCCTGCAGCGCCGCTAAAGCTGCTCATGACTGTCGGCATTCCCGTATCCTCGGTCTTGAAGACGACACTCTGCTTCTTCTTCGGCAACTTCGTGTGGACTATCTTGGAGTATATTTTCCATCGGTTCCTCTTCCACATTGATGCCTGGCTCCCGGACCATCCCGCAGCGCTTACGCTCCATTTCTTGATGCACGGTATCCACCACTACCTGCCTATGGACCGGTGTGTAACGCTAGAGCTCCAAAGCATCGCGCATCATGCTAACGGTCGCACTGTAGGCTGCGACTGGTGATGCCACCGGCTATGTTTACCTTCCTGTCGTTCCCTATGACACAGCTGGCGCATGCTCTCTTCCCGACTGCGGCGGCCAATGGCATCATTGCTGGTGCATTCGCCTTCTGTACGTTTCTCATTACCTTCTGCCGCACACCTGCTCACTTTCAATGTCAGATGTGTTGTACGATTGCATGCACTACGCGTAAGGTCCCGTTCGCACAATGCCAAGGACATTCTCGCTGACTGCACTCCGTTTAGACTGCACCATACCAAGCTCCCAGCGTACATCCGCGAGATGAAGAAGTACCACCTGGCACACCACTACAAGAACTTTGAGCTCGGGTTCGGCGTGACGAGCAAAATATGGGACTACGTGTTCAACACAGTCTTGCCGATGTAGAGCGCCTGCAGTCTGCGCAATGGATGTGCTATCTTTGTTTCTGGAGGGTCCGGTGTTGTTTCTTAATTGTTAGAACTACACTACACACCAATCTGCTTCCAATGCTGATTATGTTCACTTTCGATTGCACGTCTAATGCACAGTCTTCGTATTCCCCGCTCCCTTAAAGTTATGTGGGTTCATGAAGACATTGTTGTACACACTGTAAACAGTGATCAACTACCATGTCGCGTTGTTCGGTTACTGCGCTTCACAGCGTTCAGCGCTTTCATGTTGGGTTTGCTGCTTTGCTCAAGGAAGAGTACATACAAGTTGAACGTTCTGGCCAGCCATTCTGCAAGAGAGCGGTTCTTCGATTCTAGAACTACCACGCGAGCCACCGGTACCTGTTCGATGCGTCACTCCTCGTTCACTCCAATCGTCGCGCTGCTATTTCTCGTGGTCGCGACGCCTGGGATCTCCAGCATACACACAGCAATGAGCAGTCCAAAGGACGCAGGATCCAGTAGCTCGCGCGCACATAGTGGCTCATCCCCGCTCGACGTCGACGGATACCCGGTCGCGCCGCCCGACCTCGAGCTCGCGCAGGTGCACGTCTACATCAGACATGGTACGTCTCGGCTTCTGTCCGCAGACGATGTGCTGACCATGGGTGGTGACCCAGGTGAGCGCGCACCAGTGGGCGTGCGTCTGACCGACCCGCCCGCGGGACTCCCAGAGCACTGGATGTTGTGCCATACTGCGCGGAACTTCCAGGCGGCGGTGGCGAGCGGAAGTGCGGCCATCCCCGGCGCCCCGCGGGTCGTGGGGTGGAGCAGTAGGGGCAAGGGGGAGTCGCTCCAGACGCGGCGCGTCGTCGAGCGTGTAGACGGTGCCGCTGCTCCTGGGGAATGGTGAGTAACGCACGTTTGTGTGGCTGCCGACGCGCGGCGCGGGTATGGGACGATACAGAGTGCTGACTATGCTCCCTGTCCCTCCGTCGGACTTCGCTTATGCGTGCACACAGCCTTCTGGGCGAGCTGACCGACGTGGGGAGACAGGTACGCACACCGCGGGCTTCTGTGGTCTTCCTTAATGAATGCAGGACGCACGCTCATTTAACCCCCACCCCCACCCGGCTCCGCGCTCCGCGACTATATTGGGTGTGTGTCATTACAGACGACGTACGATTTTGGCGTTGCTCTGCGCAGGCTGTACATAGACAGGTGCGTCTTCCATTCCAGGCCCCGTGAACCTGGGTGACGTCAAAATTGGTGTTCTCGCGAGCCATATACGATGGTTGCCGCGTATACACGCTCGGTTCTAAGACCCTGAGCGGAGTCATATGCTCTTCATGGTGTATTCCGTTTCATGTGCCTGCTAGCGAGGGTCAGTGGGGCCTTCACTGGCACGTCATGACAACTCTTTTGTCCTGTAAAACTTTATGCCGTGTGTCGGCAACCATTGGCAATGATTCGCGAGGAATGCCGTATTGGCGCGTACATCAAGAATTGCACCCGCGAATTGCTCATCCGGAACTGTGCCCATGTAGACTCGGGTTCCTTCCTGACGTCGCTAGCTTAAATGAAGAGGTCTATCTGCGGTCGACGAACGTGCCGCGAACCGTAGAGAGCCTCCAGCAGATTACACACGGCCTCTATCCCGAATCGAAGTCCGGGGGCTTCGCGCCGCAGCTGAGAATACGGTGCGTGCATTTGCTGTGGACCCTCGTGCGTTCGAGATTGAGAAGCGCAATATAGGAATGCACGCGACGAGAACCTCTTCGGCAACACTGGGGCGTGCAAGCAGCTGGAGGTCCTGCAGATTGGCTTCGCGAAAGGTAGGTATCACACACGTTACGGGTCATTGAAGTCTGACGCGCGGGGGAACGGTTCAGCCGCGGCGAAAGAGTGGAACGAGTCTCTCGCCGGTCTGGACCACAAATTGTCGAAATACCTGGGAGGCACGGGGCTGAGGCTGGACGGGAAACCCAGGGCTTCGGGGGTTCTTGACACGGTGCGAAGGATGTACCTCTGTACAGCTTTAGGAGGTATTAACGGACGTTCAGATAAGAGCAGCAACTGCACATGGTGTTCCTGTCCCGTCAGAATTCAAGGAGCCCGAGGTAATGGGGTTGATAGTACGTATGTCCCTAGCACGATTTTATGGTCTGCGACTGACACGCCCACGCTTGATAGGAAAAGGCGGTCGTTCATGAATGGTTCGCAGGTGTGTTCGACGGTCTGATGGTTGTTCGATTTTGAAGAACGCTGACGAGATGTGATGTAGGGTGTGAGACGCCCGATACCCCATCTTAGAGGGAACATATTCATTGACATTCGGTACTTTCAGACAAGACGGAGGAAGTCAGGAGACTCGGCATGGGACCGCTTCTGGGCGATCTCGCGCACAAGTTGCACGCCAAGGCGGCGAATGGGGCGGCAGATCCACTCAAGATCCTGATCCATAGTACGCATGACACCAGTCTGGCTGCGCTGTGTAGTACGCTGGACGTCTTCGACGAAAGGTGTGTGGCATAAAATGCGCAAGGAATCGCGTTGAACTTTGCGACATCGAAAAGGTGGCCTGCCTTCTCTTCCTCGATCACTTTCGAGCTCTTCCGAAAACGTCAAGCGACCGAGGCGCAGCCGTCGATATGGCAGAGCGTGATGGCGCCCTTCCAGAAGCAGCGCTCAAGCCCTTCGTCTGAGCACTGTGCGTACGCCATGGCATCAGTATCGTCCAAACCAGCTAACGCACAGAACGCACAGACATCCGGATGCGTTATCAAAATCGAGATTTGGCGCTGCCGGTTTGCGCTGGTGAGGGAAAGCATTACCCAGGTGCGCCGGAGTTCTGCACTTTGGACGCCTTCCGGGAGCGCGTCGAGCAGCTGACGCCGGTGGAATGGGAGGCTGAGTGCACCCCACCGGCTTCGATATGACGATGAGTAGAGATGATACCTGCTAGAATACGTGCTTGTTTATTGATGTTTTAAGCTCGGTCGAACATCTACTTTATGATATTCTATCTCCAGTACTACGTAATTCCATTCCGGGAATAAGATAACGAAGGGACATCTGGCCCTTGAGAGCGTCAAATCTCAATGACCGGACGCGTCGATGTATGGGGCCATGATCACGGGACCGTGTCGTGGTTGAGAGCCAGATGTTTCAAACTTGAGCTTTGTGAACAATTTTGTTCTTTCTCCCCCTTTGACTGAGTTCTGACTGAGGGCAGAGTACTGAAAAACACGCTTTTCCCCCAAAGTACGTTTGGTTTTGTCCATGACTAAAGTTTGAGTTCGCTTTCAAACATAGACTCGCAATAGTCTCTGCTTCCGAGCCGACGTAACATAGTAGCACTATTATGTGACGTCGGCTCTCAATATCGATATTGCTCCTGATGGCGACTCGGGAACCCAACTTGAGCAGTTCGACGAGAAGGCGTCTGGCCTCTTGCTTAGTTTTGCGGCCAGTGGGTAAAGGTTGCCGGGCACGGCCGATGCCTGGCAGGTCCACGGCCCTCAACTATGCTCTCTGGCCAACTCGTCTATCATTTCAGACTATCGCGCTCACGGCATCCTGAACTGTGATCCGAGTATAATACCCGAAAACAAGAGTGCTCCTTGACGCTTCGGCCCGCGGGTCACCTGAGGATCCCGGGTCGGTCTCATGCCATCCTATAATTCATCGAAGTTCTAAAGCTCCCTAGCGAGTGTCTCGCTGTACACCCTGATGCCGTTCTTTCTGCGACGGCCTTGCCTGACGCAGTCGTCGGCACTATGGCGTTCGCGACGCTCTATAGCCTTGTCTGCGGTACAGGGCCCCTCACACCCCCCGCTTGTCTCTCAGACGTTGCCTGCATACTTCGCACAGGAGGTCCTGGCCAAACATGGCTCCCGTCCGGCCCTCGTTGCCAGGAGTGAGTCGCCTCGCCCGCACGGGGGCCCGCGCTCGCGCAACATGGAACGCACCCACCACCTCGCCTGGGACTATGAGGAATTCAACGACAATATCCAGGCCCTTGCCCGGGGACTCCTGAATCTGGGGGTGAAGAAAGGTGACCGTGTTGGAGTCGTGATGGGCAACAACAGGTACGCACGGTGTTGCTAGACGCCTCGAAACGCGTGGGCGAGATAAATGGTTGTCTGGCAGCGCGTATGCTTCGCTACAGTGGGCATGTGCGAGCATAGGAGCAATCCTGGTGACACTAAACCCGGCCTATCGTCTTCCTGAGCTTGTACGTTCGCTCCGCTGAATTATCGATCCAGCTTCGCCTGACACGGTGCAGATCGCCACGCTCAAGCTCGTCGGCGTGAGCCACCTCATTGTCGTCCCTCGCATCCGGAGTTCTGCATATGTTTCTATGCTCTCCGAGGCCTTGCCTGACCTGCGCAACTCGCCTGCGGGCAACATCCAAGAGCCAGCGCTGCCTGAGTTGCGTCACCTTGTCATAGTTGATAACACAGGGGATCTGAAGCAGTTCCAAGAGGAGATCGGCGATGTCAAGTGTGCGGTCGACTTCCGTGAGATTCTGGTATGGCGGGAAGACAGCGCGGAGAGGAGGCGTGTCAAAGACATCGCTGCTGGGCTCAACAAGGATGATGTCATCAATCTGCAGTTCACAAGGTAATACGCGCGACAACTTTGGATTATGTTCCTAATGCGGCTCCCATACTATAGCGGTACGACCGGATTACCAAAGGCGGTCTCAGTGCGTATTCGTTACATAGCACCTGAACGCAGCACGACTCAGAGATCCTCCAGCTCACACACCGTAACCTCCTGAACAATGGGATCTCGATAGGGGAGCATATGCGACTGACGCCGTCTGACATCCTCTGTACGCCTCAGAGTTAGCCTGACACGCTGTCCCCGCTCATACTGCAAGACATCACTCCTCTCTAGGCAACGTCCCTCCGTTGTTTCATTGCTTTGATATGTGCCTTCCCTCGTTCGCCGCTTTACGCGCTAACCTCTTCGCCGGTTCATATATACACGCCTCGTCCTAGGCAACCTGGCCGCGTGGACGCACGGTGCAAGCATCGTGTACCCGTCCCAGATATTTGATCCCCGCGCAATCGTAGACGCGCTTGTTGCGGAGCGCTGCACCGCGCTGCATGGCGTGCCGACACACTTCCTCGGCGTCCTCGCGGAGGTGCGCGCGCGCAGGGAGGCAGGCGAGAACATGGACATGAGCACACTCAGGTACAGGCCGTCTGAGCGGCACGTCCTCGATCGCGGGCTGGGCGCGCTGACGGTGTCATGCGCACAGGACAGGCATTGCAGCAGGGACGTCTATACCAATCGAGCTTATGAAGCGGCTCATTGCGGACCTGAACTTGACCGAGCTTACGGTTGCCTATGGGATGAGTGAGTTGTCACTTACTTGTGTTGTGTCGGAAGCAGCAAATAACCGTACTGTATTACAGCGGAGACCAGGTATGTAGTTTCTTCCAGGCTCGAATGGGAGATGAGCTGTCGCTTTTGCCCGGTTATAGTCCGGTATCTTTCCAGACGACCTGGGATGACCCCGTGGACAAGCGCGTCGAGACCGTCGGGCGCATTTTGCCACATGTCAGGGCGAAAGTTGTGGATGTTGAGGATAAGATTGTGCCCGTCGGCACGCCGGGCGAGATCGTAGTCTCGGGATATTTGCTGCAGAAAGGGTAAGTAAAATAACGTTTTCTTGCGTTCAAAAGACCCCTTCGCCGACCCTGTCTGGAGGTATTGGGAGGACCCGGAACAGACTGCGCGCGTAATGCAGAAAGACGGAGATGGTGTGCTGTGGATGTATACCGGTGATGAGGGCATACTGGACGAAGATGGCTATCTCAGAAGTGAGTCAGAAAGCTCAGATACGGTATCATCGTAGTGACAGATTGTTGATACCCTGTTAGTTGTTGGTAGAATCAAGGTGCGTGTGCACTGTAACATAATATGGCAGTTCAGGATAATCTTTACCGTCATATAGGACATCATCATCCGTGGCGGAGAGGTGCATCAATATTCAAATGACCATTACCTCATACTCATCACCTCCGCGCAGAACCTGTTCCCGGTGCAGATCGAGAACGTACTCACCGCGCATCCAGCCATCCGCGAGGCTGCGGCGGTCGCCGTGCCTGACGAGCGCTACGGCGAGGTTGTCGGCGCGTGGGTTGTGCGTGAGCCGACCGCACTGTCGACACTGACGCGGGAGGATGTGCGTGCCCTTGTTGCGGATAATATGAACCCACAGGTACCGCTTCCGGCTGATACTCTCGGTGAATGTGAAGCTGATTTTCGCTACTGCACTTGCTAGAACGCTCCGGCGTGGGTATGGTTCGCGGGCGAGGACGGCATACCGTCAGATATGCCCAAGACGGCGAGCGGGAAGGTGCAGAAGCACATCCTCAGGGGGTGGGTCCGCGACCTTGCGAGGAAGGGTGTTGGGTCCGTCCGTATATCTAAAGCATGACAAACACGGCGCCGCCAAGTGAGCGAACGGAGTGCCCGGATCTCTCAGATTCTGACACCGCGCAGATAGCAAGAAGCTATGTCTGGACTAAACAGAGAGTACTCATCTCGTTCACGAGACTAAGCACGTATACAAAATAGTATGTCATCGTGCCATCTCCAGACTTCGAATGCACCGCAAATCGTCGTGTTCTGTGCTGTTCCTGCAACGCAAATGAACTGAGTCAGCCTTCTGCGCCGCCGGATCTTACGAATGGTGACAAGTTTGGGGTATGTATGCGGTATATGCGGCATCCTCGGTCGAAGTTGGGGTGCTGATATGCAGACTCGATATAAGCCCGCGGCTGCGGAAACGGTGGCGGATGGCCCGGTATAGGCATGACGCGCTGTGTCACAGAGCACGGTGCCTGCGTAACATCACACCGTGGGTGACAAATACCCGTTACAACTCACCGGTGACGTCACAAGGTTTCCCGGGCCGCCCGGTCGCGCTCGATGTGCAGCAGATAAATATCAGTCTTGCCTCCACCGCGTATCTCTGCACCATCTCTCTTTCCCCACAATCTCCATAGCACGCCCACGAACACTATCCAACATGCCCGAAGGAACGATGAAAGCGCTGTACTACAGCAGCGTACGTGCTTTACCTGATCTCGGCGCGTGTCTCGACTCGGAGATAACATCGACTGACGGATTTGTATGCATGCATCCAGCCCAGGCACTTTGAAATCAAAGAAGTCCCGATCCCGAAATGCGGGGACGATGACGTTCTTTTGAAGGGTATGTGGGATCGACTCTGACATGCGCGATGGTCCTGATCGCCGCAATCTAGTGTCTGTATGCGGTGTTTGCGGAACTGACGGGCACATTCATGACGGTGAATTCATCGCCAAGTTCCCGGTGCGTGATCATCGCATGCAAGTAATTCGCATTGCCTAATACCTTCCCGCAGCTCATTCCAGGCCATGAGGCTATTGGCAAGGTGGTCGAGAAGGGCAAGAGCGTCAAGGGCTTTGAGTTGGGCGACCGCGTGGTAGCGGATGTCGGCATTTCAGTGGGTATATGCGCACTTCTCTGGTTGTAATGGTGTCTCAATCACCTTGTAGTGTGACAATTGCTTCTACTGTCGTCGAGGTGAAGCAGTCCTGTGCGAGAACTTCAACGCACGCGGTGTCACAATGGACGGTGGTTTTGCCGAGTACATCGTCTAGTGCGTGTCCCTGTCCCGTCCTTCCGTCCCTATACTGATCATTCCTTAGCCACCAAAAGAAGTGCTATAAGATTCACAATCTCACGGACGAGGAGTCAACGCTACTCGAACCGGCAGCCTGCGCCATCCATGGTCTGGATAAACTCAACCCACCAGTCGGCATTGACGTTCTGCTTCTGGGCGCGGGCCCCACCGGTCTCATCCTCGCGCAGCTGCTCAAGCTCAACGGTGCGCACAAGGTCACGATCGCGGCAAACAAGGGTATCAAGATGGATATCGCGAAGCAGCTGAACGCGGGCGATGTGTACATCGAACTGGACAGGCAGAATCCCGGCCCACAGTGGGAGCAGCTGAGGAAGGACAACCCGTATGGCTTCGACGTTGTGGTGGAAGCCACTGGTGTGGAGAAGATCGCGCAGGATAGCATCAACTACGTCCGCCGTGGCGGAACAATCATGATTTATGGCGTGTACGAGAACAAGGCGTTGGTGCACTGGCCGCCATCAAAGATCTTCGGGGACGAGATTAGAGTATGTATGCGCCATGCTGCAGAAGAGTCATGTCGCTGAGCCTGTGTGCAGGTCATCGGCTCGTTCTCACAAGCGTACTGCTTCCCCCGTGCTGTCGCCTACTTGGACGGCGGCAAGGTCAATGTGAAGGGCATGGTATGTCGCTCTACGCACTTGCGCTGTCTCTCACCCTGTTGATGGACCGTACGCGACCCCAGGTCACGGACGTTTTCCCGCTTGACGATTACCAGGGTGCGCTCGACAAGATGAACAGCCGTGGGGCGCTCAAGATCGCGATCAAGCCGTGAGATGTGATGAAGCGGACGAACGAGAAAACGGACCGTAAGCCGTGGTGACTGTAGCATGTAGCATACCCTTGGTCTTCGACCGTTCTCGCAATAGACATTCATGTGTGTTACATGTGCGTGCATAGAGTCAGATATTATTACTGCATGCGATGGCGGACACTTGAGCTCAAAGCATTGTGAAGCGTTAGATGAATATGCGAGCAACAGCACTCAGGCACTTTTACCTATTCCCACTATCCACGGAGAATATAGGAATATGTTGATCCTGTACAAGTAATAATCGCCTGCACGAAGACCAGACGACCTCCAGCGAATACAAAACTGGATTTTAAGATCAAATAATTAATTAATAAAAGACCAGACGAAGCCCAAGGCGATGAAGTGGAATCCCCAGTCATAATTATTGCATCGTCGAGCACTATAGCTGTGAATAAAGATTCATTATTATGGCATTGCTCTTGTAGGAGGATGCAAGGTCATTATGCATTATGAGCTATATCTTGAACTCATCCACAACTGGCTGTATACGTAAGGAATGACCGTGTAGACCCAACCCTTACCGCACAAAAGCTTAAAAACATCGAGAAGATTATCTGCGATCCCAGGACCCGTCAGCGAGCTGGTATATGTATACCATCGTGACTATTACTAGACAGTAGCTCGTCAAAAACCAATCCCTCCCTGGCGGGGAGTCGAACCCCGCTTTCGCGCGCACCACGATATGACAGGCGCGTGTACTAACCGATATACTACCAGGGATTATAAATATTGACTAATCATTAACTATGGTCTGCGCGTGAAGTCTTGGCTTCGTTCACTCCCTCATCAGTGGCGCATGCAGTCACTCATGGATCCCACATCTGACTCTGAAGACGACCTTGACTACGTCCCACTAGAGGACACAGGTGATGTTGTTCTTCAACCGATGCGGAAAGTGGGCTCATTTGATGGAGATTCCTAGACATAAAACATTCCTCTGACTCTGACCAGGAACCGGCGAAGAAGCGTGCAAGAACGTCTGCAGCTCAGCTCAATGAGCTAAAGGACCACGATGTTCAATCCAAGTATGTCTTTCAGTTCTCAGACAAGACGTCATGATTAACACGGTACCAATCCAGAACGCGCGAAGCCCTGTGGGCAGAATTTCAAGACTCTCTCTCCAAGCCAGCCACAAAGCCACCCGACTCTTCACGTATAGTGAAGATTGAGAAACGGTATCGTTTCGCAGGTGAAGATGTCATGTAAGTCTTCATAGTCCATCCTCTAGATCACCTACGCGTTCTATCATCTTGAGCCCTTGGTTCACAGAGAGGTGAAAGAAGTGCCTGAGGACTCCGAAGAGGCGAAGAAGTGGCCAAAGTGGCAGCCTGCGCTGCCGGAGGCAATACAATCCTCGTCCTATACTCCAGTTGAGTCCGCAGGGCCATCCGAACTGCCTGCGCCGTCAACTGCCCAGGCTACCACGTCCGCGCAGGAGCTGAAACCAGCTGCCAAGCGTCCGGGGCCTCGGAAGCCTAAGACGAAGCTTGCTCCTCTTCCCGGCACTCAGAAGGCCAAGAAGCTCACGACGCTCGACAAGTCTTCCATGGACTGGCGATCCCACGTGCAGACCGGGGCGTCTGATCTCAAGGACGAACTAGAGGCGAATCGCCGCGGCGGTGGCTACCTCGAGAGGGTGGAATTCTTGCAAAGAGTAGAGGATAGGAAGGTAGATGCACTCGACGCCAGTAAGTCGAAGCGGCGGAGGGGGTGACTGCCCGTGTCATATTCACCATGTACTTCTATAATGTATAATTCTTGTTTCCCTCTGACCTCGTTCGCTATGTGTCATTACCCCCAGATGTCAACGCAAGGCACAAAATGTGATGCCCGTTTAGCTCAGTGGTAGAGCGCGCCACTCGTAATGGTGAGGTCGGTTGTTCAATCCAGCCAATGGGCAATTTTATCTTTTTGTTGGCTACTTATTCACTGAGCCTGAATTCGATTACGCGCGCCACAAAGGGAGGCTTTCGTCTCGTCACTTGCACAACCTTTCAGTGGCCACACGAATTACAAGAAGTCATGCCGAAGCAGGTGTCGCGCCGTAGCACGACATACACCATTTCAGAATCTTTTGTTGATGACATCGAAAATGCGGAGGGATGGAACCTGATTGTAACAATGCTCTGCGAGCACTTCAAATTGCCAGGTGCGCATATAGTCTTGTATTCGCGTCTCATGGACAGTCTCCATCTATTTTGAACACGTTTGTGAATGAGCGGGTACCACTATATGGATAATTTTATCCATAGTTTAAGTGGCACTCAATCATACCTTGTCCGCATCCGTGGAGTAAGCTGACGCTTACTGTAGACATCACTCGCCGGAGTGGACTCAAGAAAGTACATGCCCACTTCAATGAGATCTACAAGAAGCTCAACGACGTCTACACTAAAAACCTCGGCAATGATAAAATTCTGGGAGGCATTGTCGGCATTTGGGCAAAGATGTCCGCAGACTCCATTCTACGTGACAGGCTGTTCAAGGAAGGTGTGTCTGCCCCTCTCCGCACAGGATTGAATGTGGTAAGGAACCAATGCATGCAGGGCTTGTCTCGAAGATGGTACCTCTTCTCGACATGCCGTCCACGCGCCACATTGGCTTGCAGGCTCTGTCTACCGTGACCCACCATGGGGGAATAGCATCGCGCCAGGAAATTGCGAAGCTCACGCCCAAACTCTTGCAGCTCATCAATGAGTTTTCAGATGACGCCGTGGTCATGGAACTCGCAACAGTAACGATGGCACACGCCATCGGCGCTGTCGTCGGACAAGAGCAGGAACCCGACCACCGGCTGCTCGCGTCTATCGACATCCGCAGTGTATTGAAGCTGACTGTAGACAACCTCCGCAAGCCGTCCGCGTCGCACCTGATGATCAACCATGCAGTAGGACTACTCACCAGCGTCACTCTGCACTGCTACAAGGAGTGCAAAGCCATGCCGCCCCTCATTCAGTTCCTCACCGCGTGTTTGCGGAGCAGCGACCTGACGACGCGCTGTAATGCGCTAGGTGGGCTCACTCGCCTTAATGGGCTTGAGGCGGAGCCGAACAAGCAATTCTTTGACCCACGCAAGATTATGGATGCGGTGTCGCGCCGCTTCCCAGACAACCTGACGGATATCATCATGGACTACGGCATGGACCGCTGCGACACAACGCTCACGCTGCGGTCCTCGGCGGACTTCCAGCGCGCGCTGATGAAGTGTGTACAGGACCACGACCTATATGCGCTCGGGAAAACGATCGCCCAGCTCGTCGTGCGGACGGAGTTCTCTATCACGGGTGGCGCGTACCAAACCATGAACGAACAGACAGGTCAGTGGGAGATAGTCAACACGGGCCTGCCGTTCACGATGTGGGGCGACGCGCTCCCACACTGCGCGCGCGCGCTGCGCCAGAAGGGCACTAAAGAGGATTTCGACGACGCTGAAATTTGTGAGTTAAAGCATCATGTCCTGCAACAGAACATACCGGCGGCTATCAGGGCGGGGCAAGAAGTTCTTCAACGCAATCCGCAATTAGCTTATGCGCACTATGTGATCGCGTTAGGCGCGGACAACACCCAGGGTCTGAAGTCAGCCAAGAAGGGCCTGAAGTGCAAGCAGATTACGCCGTTTGTGCGTCACTACTTGCTCTGGCGCGCAGTAGAACACGCGGGAAACCTGGGCCTAGTTGTTCTGCAGCAGGCTACTGAGGGCGAGAAGGACTACGGGGAGGGAATAGCTTTCCTTGTCTCTGCGTGTGAAGACGCGAAAACGTTCATCTCCGAAGCCCCGCCGGACAATCGCCACATGGAGACCGTCCTCAACTGGTACATCATATGTTCGATCGCCATCCGCGGGCCTGAATTGAGCAATGACATGCGGGAACTTGGCGTAAGTATCCTAGAGCTACAAGGTATGGCGAAAGATCTCACGCAGACACTGGACAGGACGCGTTGGAGAAGGTAGCTCTCGCTGACCAGTTTGCCAATTTTCTCGAGCACCCGCCCAAGAAGACGCAGATGCGCCTGACACGCCAGCTCATTGTGCAGTACTACCAGACGGCGGCGAAGAACTGGGGCAGCGTCGTCGAGCGCTTTGACAGGATGGATCTGTCTTCCGAGAGCTGTAGCATCCCCTCGCCGAGCAAGGCAGAGGATGATCTCGCGGCGTGGCTCGATGACCTGCACTTCGATGACGACGAACACGAGCATGCGCAGCGGTGCGCCCATCCGAAGATTAGTATAAACTCAGTCTCGCTATACCGCTGTTCGCACTGCGGGAACCCAAGTGCCGTGCTAAGAAAGTGCGGTGGCTGCGGTAAAACGAGGCACGTCCTTCTCCTGGGAGCTGATGCACATTCTTATAACCATGTCTTAGGTACTGCGACCAAGGCTGTCAAAAATCACATTGGAGCGAACATAAACGTGTCTGCAAGCCGAAGACATCGTGAAGACTCCGTATGTATATTCAACGCAATCATTGCACTGTTAACTGCATCTTGACGCCGCATCCGGCCCAACTGACTATATCCACGGACTGTAACACATCTCGTCATTCAATCTTGCACGAAAATCATCCTCTTACTATTACCTGCTTCTACATATCATCACAAACATGCTTTTGTACAGTACACGATTCAAGTATACATCTCACAGGCAGTCGCAAGGCTCTTGAAAATAGTACAATGGTATATTGGCCGCATTAGTGCATACAAATAGTACATATTGTGTCTAACAAGCCCGCGGCCGGGACGCCATAAATTAGGTATACGATACAGCAATGTCCGACTCTAGGAGCCCACCACCTGTGCATCGGGCTCGCAGGCACTAGAACTGTTCGTCTCAGCCCACACAATGGCAAGTACATACATATCGCGGCAAGAAACAGGGGGCCCTGTCATATGCGCTCATACATACATATATACGCCTTCGCTTTGAGCACCTCCTCGAGCGTCGTGAGGCGCACTACAGTGTCGCTGATGTAGGCCCACTGTCTGTGCGGCTTCGGAGGCTTGACCACGCCTTCAGCAATTTCAATAGAGGGTTTATGAGCGCTAGGCGTATCAGAACCTGACGAACCCCCTGGCTTTGAACTGCCTGCTAGTGGGTGCGAAGGGGGCAAGGCGGTGTATGCGACGTAGTGGCCACCCAGCTGCAAGCTACTCTTAGCATAATGTTATTCGCGGAGCGAATAAACACTCACCATATTGCCGATGTGGACCACAACTGCATACAAACGATACATACACCGGGCATCCTTGCCCGCTTCCTTAGCCTCGGCCCTCGTCGCCTTGTCATCAAGTCCAAAATCCTCTCTGCGCGGCGCAAGATACGGAGCAACATCGAGATATTCGGGGAACGAGACAAACTCGTCGAGCTTCTTCACGCCGCCCGTGAACGTGACGGTATGCGTCCGGCCTGTCTGCTGGAAGCGTTTCAGGTGAACCACGAGAATTGGAGGAGGGTCCGCAATTAGATAGCGTTTGTACATCCGACGGAGGATGACTTGTCTGGAGCGCGACACCTTCGCGGATGAGGGATCGGACGGGGCTAGCTTCGGTCGCTTTTCTGTCGGCCCAACAGTCTGCACGTTCTCCACAGACGCTCTCGGTGAAGCGACAGGAGAGGCTGCGGCCGACGCAACAGATGAACCTCCCGAGTAGACGGACGTGCTACCTGAGACATCGCTGTCGGAGTCATACTCGTCATCGGAGCTATCACTCTTCATATCCTCTGCGCCCGTGCCGGCCTTCGAACGACGTTTCGGCTTCGGTGTGAGTAGTGAGTCGTCTGAAGGCGAGACGCCCAGTGGGCTGTCCGACCTCCGGTCTGAAGATTCTTCACCAGTCTTGTCGATGGGCGAGCGTCGAGACGTCGCAACTGGGGATTCGGGCCCTGTCGTCGAAATCGAGGGGATGGGTAGACCGCCATAGGTCGTGGGGCGGGTCGGCGACACTAATGGCGGATAACTCGCCTTCTCAATCGTGGCTGTCACAGAGCCCATAGTGGTCGGTGCTGTCATCGACGTCGCATCAGACATGGTGTCCGAGAAGGATGTTACACTCCGGATGGCAGGAGTGGACGCAGGCGAGATATACCCGTTTGCGTCTGGCGACGAGGACAAAGTCTCACTAGAAGGGCTCATAGGCGGCTCCCGCACGGCTTCAGGAAGCTTGTCTCCTAGAACTTGGTCCGAGGGGCTGCTTGCTGTTCCCTCCCCATTGCTACCGGCGTCGTCGTCATCATCATCATCAGCAACCACACCCTGTCTTTCGGGCTTGTACTTCCCGTGCGCGATCTTCCAGCACCTGTGACATCCAACCATGTTCTCGCCATCCAGTATCTCGACGGATGTGAACATGCGGAGGCATTCCTCGATACCCGGGAGGTGTCCCAGCTTTGCCCATGCAGCCTGCGCAGCAGCAGCGGGCGGCGTGCCGTGCGTAGCATCCGAGATCACATGGTGCAGGACGGAGAACGGGTTTGCGTTGGACGCATGCACGTCTGCCAGCAGCTGTCGTAGGTATGCTTGTTCTTGACGCGAAGGCTTAGGTGCGTGCGGGGGCTTCTTCCTGCCACCAAACGTCGTCCCGGGCTTGACCTCTGGCCGTGTCGGCGCGCTTATAGGCGGATTGGCGAGAGGTGAGGTTATAATAGGCAGAGGCGACGATGTGCTTCGCAACCTGGAGACATCTGGATCGCTCATATCAGACCCACTATCCTGGGCCTGCGCGGCAGTGATCTGTGTTCGCGGATGAGATTCCCGCTCACTATCCTTGGAGGTACGCGCCTCGTCACGGTCTTTGGGTTGTCCCTTCCGTCCCCTCTCAACAGACCGAGTCGGGCTACCAGGGTCCAACGCCTTCATCCCTTTCTTGACCGACACACTCAGGCGCCGTCCGAAACGCCCCCAAGGGTCGACTTTGTCCTTGTCCTTCCTCCTGGCCTTTCCTTTTTCATGACCAGCTTCATCATCAGCGCTACCTCTCTCCTTGCCCATTCCCTCAAGACCCTCGCTCCCTTCTGGGCTCACCTCCTGGTCCTCAACCGCCGTTGACAGCCGTGGAGATGTTTGCCTCGTCATCCCCTCAACGACGTCACGCACTTCGTTCATCTCTGCTTCAGCCTCTCCGCCCTCCGCGACGTGGTCGAAACTCTTCCGTCGAGGGCCCTCGTTCACTGGTGGCTCTTCTTCATGCGGTTCAGTCTCAAGGCTTCGCCGGGCGCGGTCCGCAGGCACAGAAGACGAGCGCTGTGTGCTTCCGCTTGCAGGACGAAACGGACCACGCAGCTTACGTGCGAAGCGCTTGAAGCGGTCCCGCTTCCGACCCTTGGCGTAGTCTTCAGGTTTTATGCTGAGACTCAGGTCATTGAACTCCTCATATGTCAGCGAGACCTTCTTGCACTTCTCGCACACCAGGATGCTCGCAAGGTGGCCACCGAAGATCATATCCACGAATGACACAAGTTGCTCTTCTGGCGCAGAGGGCGGGCCGTTTGTGGACGAAGAACCGTCCGCGGTGCTCGTTGATGCAACTGGGGAGTCTGACTTGCGGTGCTTACGACCGCGTTTGCGTGACTCCTTGGGCGGGGGCGGCTGGCGTTGTTTGATTATCTGTACAGTGCATGTGAAATTAGTTCGGTGACGATCACTATGCTTGGAGCGACATACATCCTGCTCTTCCATGCGCATGGCGTCCAGCATGTGTCGCAGGAATTCATGTGCGTCTTGCTGCCGGAAGTCTAGATACTGATCGTACTTGCGCCCCATGGTGAAGAGCAGCTCCCTGTAAGATCAGTCCGTTGAGTACTGAGTGGTCCCTACAGACCAACGTCACTCACTTTGGACTCATGGTTTCCCTCCGATGACTCTGCTGAATGTCCCAGGCTTTCCGCATGACGTCAACGAACACGTCGCCCAATGGCATCTCATCGACTCGTTGATGCTCGAACTGACCGGCCAGCCCGTGCCCGTTCGTGAGCTGCGGCGATCGGTGCGCAATGATTGACCCTCCGAACTTGCTCTCGACGGACGGAGGGATGGGCTCAAAGAATACGAGATTGTGTAGGAGCTCTGTCGCCATGAGCTTCAAAGTGAAGAGCCTGAGGTTGGATGTACGGAGATGACCACGCAATGCTACTCACCCCCTGCAACGTCGAGTTCATAAAGCAGGTATTCCCATGGTTTATGAGACCTGGTGGCAAGTTTGCCTCCTTCTCCTCTTCCTCGCGCTGCTTGCGCGCCTTGTAGAGGTCCTGCGGAGTCGGCTGATGCTTCCTCTTGATCATGGTGTGAAGGTAGAGTGGGATCTGCGCGAGCGATGGCAGTACACAGCTGTAAAAGTGGTTCTAAGGAGCGGCAGCCTGCGGACGTCAATGCCGCAGCACTTCTATAAGGTCGAAGCTCAGACCGAGAACGCGAGAAGGTGGGTGCCGGATGAGATCCTTGCCTGAGGCTGAGCAAGCCGACGCCAAGGTGAATTGTCGAGCAAGGAACCACCCCGCAGAGGATCGATAGGGTATGACCTCGTCAGCGGCCAGAGAAGCCGCGTAATGAGCCCTCAGGAACAGGAAGGGAAAACAAAACTCAGAGTTAGAGCGGACCGGTACTTCGGTTGAGCTGTCTCCTGAAGACGAGCATGTGCTTACATAATCCGCAAGAGCGTTCACTCAAGTAAGTCAAATACTTCTTAGAATACTATAGACAGGACCGGAGCAGGTGAGAAGATGACGGAGGACAAGTGTATTATTTGCGCTCTGGCTGATATCATACAGGAGGAGATGTGAGATTCGTCCTTAACTTCCCGCATACAGTGAGAACGCACCGTGGGACTGACAAGTCCGAATCGGGATGCCGCGATGGTGTGCCAGTGCGGACACGGTCTTGTATGTAGGATACGAGGCTGGAAGATGAGACAATAGTACTTGAGGGTAGGGTGGGATCCCGATGAGGTACAGGCAATCCACCAGTCACCCAGGCGAGGTCATGAGTGGAGGGAGGAAAAAAGGACACAAGTCTGTCGACATCTAGGCCCAGTATTTATACCAAGGTATTGACTGGCGAAGAAGCGGAAACACGAGATTCCAATGCAGATCGCTAGTGAAGGGTTGCCCTCGAGATCCGAAAAAGGAAGGCAGACTACTGTAAAGGGTTGGGCAATGCGTCATAGCCGTTCTTCGTGCGTGTGCCATGACGACATTGATGATCAAAGCTGAAATGTAAGTGTACCTAGACGGAAGTGCAAGCCACAATCAAATCGGGAAGGCACGTTTCCATAATGGGCCCAACCAAACCGCAACTGAGACTTGAGAATATTTAACAAGCGTTGTCTTGACGTATCAGAACCTCTACAATTACCGCTACAGTACAGAGCACAAGCTACAGATTATGAGTGTGTATGCCAAGTATCACAATTTGCGTAGCAACTCCTCGAACCTCTTCAGTACGACGGTGTTCTCCTCCTCGCTGCCCACCGTAATCCGGAGACACCCAGCACACCCGGGTTCGCTCCCGCGGTATCGGACCACAACACCCTCCTCTTCGGCAAGCGTCTTGTATATCCGCTGCGCCCGCACATTGTCCGGCCGCCCGTTCCCATTCTTTTCCAGCACAGGGATCATCACGAAGTTTGCGTGATTGCCGCCAACCGCGGGCCCGATCCCGAGTGGCTGCAGTTTCTCGAGCGCCGAGAGCAGCGCGCTACGCTGTGAGATCAGCTGCGAGATCTTCGCACTCATGGTGGCGACGGCGGGCGGCGAGAGTGCAGAAAGTGCAAGTGATGCGGTCGGGGTGGAAATATTGTACGGCGCCTTGGTGTTCATGAGGATCTGCACAAGTGCCGGATGGGCAAACGCCATCCCCAAGCTGCGATGTCAGGTTTAGCAATTGTTGATTGTTAACTTTATCCGCACTAATTAAGCACTCACCGGATGGCAGCCAGCCCAAAGCTTTTGCTCAGCGTCTGCATCACGCAGAGGTTTGCGAATTCCTTCACTAGCGATACTGCGCTTGCGTCGGCACCCGCGAAATCAATGTACGCCTCATCCACCACGACGATGCCCTTGAACTTCTCGTATTCGAGCAGTTGCCGCAGCGCAGACAGCGAGATGAGTGTGCCGGTAGGGTTCCCAGGTGAGCACAGCATTATAAGCTTAATCGACGGGTCCACAGCGACCGTCTTCTTGATCTGCGATCCACAGTGAGCACTTCGCATGCCGTCACGGAAGAGCTACGCCTCACACCTCCTCGACCTTCAGCGAGAACCGGCCCTTCTCGCCGCCCTCGCCGCCCTCGTTCCCAAGCTCGAGCGGGACCTTCACCACGCCCACATCGTTCACCTGCGCGCACACCGCGTACATCCCGTACGTCGGCGGGGTCGTCAGGATCTTCTCGCGCCCCGGCGCGACGCAGACGCGCATGAGGAGGTCGATCACCTCGTCCGAACCGACGCCCAGGAAGACGTAGTCCGGGCCAGGCAGGCCGCGCATGGCCGCAAGCCGCTCGCGGATGGGGTCGTTCCGCGGGGACGGGTACCGGTGCAGGTCGAGATCGAGCGTTGCCTGCAGCTCGGGCTCGAGGTCCGGCGCGGCCGCTTGCTTCGCGGACCCGTTTCCGTTTATACGGGGGATAGAGTGCCCAAGGGCATTCTCGTTGGCGTCCAGAAGGATCCCCTCTGAATAGTCGTCTCGAGCGCACCGGTATGGGTGCAGAGTAAGGATGTTGGGCCGGATGACATTCTCGATGTCGAAGTGAGCGGGGTGCTTTGGGTATTGTGTGGGATCAAGTCCGAGAATCGTCATTTCGAGAGATCGCAGTGTGTGCTGTAGAATGTATGATGCCCAGGAGGGCAGAGGAACAGCACAAATGACTTTGCGGCGGGGACAGTGACTCGAGTACGAGAAAGAATGGCTAGATTAGATTAGATGCCTCTCGAAAGGGTAGCCACTAGGGCTGATCAAATTCACCGATGGATGAATTCGAGTCACCCCAACACGGTTGAGCATGGACGAAGACTTGCCGGCTAGCATCGTGCTCGTCGCACAGCTTGAGGGTGAGTCTGTGAGGCCTCCGAGGATGGATCGGACTGAGGAACTTCACAGGACACGATGACTGCGCATGGCACGTCGCATGGAACCCCGCTAAACCCATCTTAGCGTCGTGTTCAGCGGACAAAACCGTTCGGCTGTACAACTACCATTCTACTGTCCCACCGGACGCCGGTGAAAACACTGACAAGCCAACGATAGGCTTCTCCCATACCACCACGATCCCAACTGGCCATACTAAGACCGTCCGAGCGGTCGCCTGGTCTCCTTCCGGCACAACGCTCGCCACCGCTTCGTTTGATTCGAACATTGGCATCTGGGCCCAGGAGGAAGAAAACGGCGGTGATAGCGGCGATGCTGCAGTGGGTGCGGGGGAGTGGGAATGTATGAGCTTGCTGGAGGGCCATGAGACCGAATGCAAGAGCGTAGCCTACTCTAGCTCGGGCAATCTACTCGCGAGCTGCAGTCGAGACAAAACTGTTTGGGTATGGGAAGGTAAGCGATTGATCATTTGCTGAGCAGGAACATGGATATTTAGTCTTGATGCAGTTCACCCCGACTCTGACTTCGAGTGCATGGGCGTGCTCATGGAGCACTCGCAAGACGTCAAGTGCGTGGTATGGCACCCCACCGAAGAGGTCCGTGTCCATCATTTTCACACCCTTCCGCCGTCCCCCTTACCACCCATCCTTATACCAGCGTAGATCCTCGCCTCCGCTTCCTACGACGACACCATAAAACTCTATGTCGACGATCCCTCGGAAGACTGGTTCTGCTTCCAGACGCTCACAGGGCACAGTTCCACTGTCTGGACCCTCGCGTTTTCCCCAAATGGCCGCTTTCTCGCGTCGGGCTCGGACGACAACACCATACGCATATGGGAGCGTGTACAGAACCACAAATGGGAGTGCGTCTCGATCCTGAAGGGCCACAAACGGAGTGTCTACTCTGTGAGTTGGGGGAAGGGGAAATCCACGGGCGATGATGAGCTCGGCTGGCTCGCGAGCACCGGTGGCGACGGGACGATCTTCGTATGGAAGATGAGCGTGAGTCTGGTTCCTGCCCTCAATACATTCCATACACGCATTGACCATCGCTCGTCGTCGCAGGCAACTCCTTCGTCGGCTGAATCTGGAAAGAGCACCGTTTCCCACCAGTTGATTGCACAGCTATCGTCAGCACACGGTGTCTCTGATGTGAACACCATCGTATGGTGCCCACGATCCGGCTTCGAAGATGTCTTGGCCACCGCAGGCGATGACGGGTTCGTCAAGGTCTGGAAGGTGGGACCACGGTAGCGAACGACACACAGGCTGCGCCATTACTGGAGCAGGAATATGGTCATGGAACCAAATTTGTATCGGTATGTACGACAATGATGTCAATTCATGTATAGTGATACACATGATTCATCCAGTGTAGAGCCTAGTCCAATTCAGCATATTCCATTACATGTTTTCTTAGGCTGTCTGAAACTCATTTCTTCAACGCATCGGTGGGCGCTGCTGGCTCGAGCGGGCGGGCGTTGTCGTCGATTGTGTACGCGTTGTTTCCCCCTCTGCCGGCACGGCGTGCCTCGTGCTCTATAGGCTCCTTTGATCGTCTCGATCGTGATGACTAGGCCAGACCATGACCCGTCGGAGAAAGTTCGGATGCTGTCCTTCGTGCCTGACGTCAATAGAGTACTTTGTCCTGGCCATACCTCGGCAGTTCCCTCACACAGCGGACCGGTGACTGCATCTCGTGCTCGTCGGGGCGCGCATCGATGTGTCGAGCTCAGGGCAACGGGTACCATATATATAGACTTGCAACGCCATGGAAAGTGGACACAACGCTGTAGCAGACACCAGAAACTTAGTGAACCGGCAATGGAGAAATTCCCAAGTGACTTTGTCTGGGGTTATGCAACAGGTGCGTCCACCTGGCTATGGGAATTTCACCTGGGAGCGCATGTCTACATTTTTGTAACGACGGGTTCCTGGATTCACAACCTTCTGACGCGGCGCTGCACGACAGCCAGCTACCAGATAGAAGGAGCGGCAAACGAAGGCGGTCGCGGGCCCTCCATCTGGGACACATTTTGCAAGGTCCCCGGAAACATCCGTGACGGCTCGAATGGCGACATCGCTACCGACTCATACCACCGGTACAAAGAGGACGTGGCGCTTCTGAAATCATACGGTGTCAGGGCGTACCGGTTTTCTCTTTCCTGGTCTAGGATTATCCCGCTGGGAGGCAGACAGGACCCCGTCAATCAAGAGGGCGTTGCATTCTACAGAAGCTTAATTGAGGAGCTGCTGAAGAATGATATCACACCCTATGTTGTGAGTCGCCCCAGAAACAAGAAGCCTAAGGGAGATTAATTGTGCCTTTGAGACGCTATATCACTGGGATTTACCGCAGGGTCTCCATGATAGGTATGGAGGATGGCTCAACAAGGAAGAGATTGTCCAGGACTATGTGAACTATGCGAAGGTATGATGCGTTGGCACCTTCTTGGCTCCTAGGATGTGCCTTGACCATGAAACGCCCAGATCTGTTTCACTGCGTTCGGGGATCTTGTGCAAAACTGGTATTGTCTCAAGGATTACTTTACGGCATCTGTTTATTCTGACGAGTCCGGTATGTCAGGATCACACACAACGAGCCGTGGTGTGTATCGTGCTTAGGTTACCAGAAGGGCGTGTTTGCTCCCGGACACAAGAGCAACACAGAGCCTTGGATGTACGTAATAACCCAATCACTGATCACCATTACGAACCCTAAAAGTGTTATTATCCTCAAATGTATAGTGTAGCGCACAACCTAATTCTGGCTCATGCGTTCACCGTAAAGCTGTACAGAGACGACTTCAAGGCCGTACAGAAGGGCCAAATCGGAATCACGCTAGACTTCCATTGGCCTATTCCCTATGATGAAACTCCAGAAAGTATGACAAGTTTTTTAAAAAAGAAGGAAGAAGACTTGACAGTGCATTCCAGATGTCGAAGCAGTCAAGCGCGCGACAGACTTCAAACTTGGTGAGTACCTCAAAGCACAAGGAAGTTAGTACCTCATCATGTGCCGACGGCATGCAATAGGGAGATTTGCGGTAGGTGTAGTATCAACATACATCATATGCATTTCCACATGCCGGAAATAGGATCCAATATACAAGGGATACTACCCAGCTCGCGTCAAAGCGGTGATCGGTGACCGTCTCCCTGAATTCACCGCTGAGGAACTCGCCGTTGTCAAAGGCTCTTCCGACTTCTTCGGATTCAACACTTACACTTCGCAGATCATTCGTACGTCTAGTTTACCAATGTCATCGGCGTGCCACCAATTACTGATACAAATAGAGGACGGCGGAGATGACGAGACGAACGGATATGTCAAGGTCGGGCACACCCGCGCCGACGGTACTCAACTTGGTACCGAAGGTTGTATCGCTTATTGTATATCCTTCGATCTGGCTTACTGATCTGTCGGATATCAAGCTCATTGTTCATGGCTTCAGTCTTGTAAGTCAACCGCTTTGCAATTGACTCGTGCTGCTAAAGTATGTGCAACTGTCAGATCCGCCCGGCTTCCGATCGGTGTGTTATATGTTAGCATGCACGAGTTAGCTGACAACGTAGTCCACGACAGCTCTTGAACTACCTATGGAAGGTCAGTTCTCATCGACAAGGATCCGTGAAATCATGAGATGCTGACTGACGTTTCACCAAGACATACGAGAAACCGATTTAGTGGGCTTGCATTCCCATGTCCACCCTATGTCTTCTGACATACATCTTGACAAATCAGTGTCACCGAGAATGGGTTCGCTGTCAAGAACGAGAACGTCCTCCCACTTGAGGGTGTCGTACTCGACACCGACAGGATCGATTACTTTGATGGGTACGCAAACGCAATGTTGCAAGCGGTGGTCGAGGATGGCGTTCCTGTGAAAGGTTACTTCGGCTGGAGTAAGTCTCCGATTTCCAATCGCGCTTCTATCACCCTGACTAGGTGCCTTAAGGTCTTCTCGACAACTTTGAGTGGTGGGTTCGCGATGTATACTCACACGTGTGACGTCTGATCTATGTTGGACAGGGCCGATGGATATGAGACACGGTTTGGTGTCACGTACGTTGACTACAAGACACAGAAGAGGACTCCCAAGCAGTCATCGCAGTTCCTGAAAAAGGTATGTGTTGCGCATCCTGTTTTCGTACCGCTGGACCCACATACGTTTATCTCTTTACAGTGGTTTCCAGAGCACATTGCTGCATAGTTTGACGATCATCAGTCCGTAAAATAGGTCTATGCTCACGTTACATGTGTCTTCTATGGACTTTCCAGATAGGAAATGCGGATCGCTCAGTAGTGGTGTCCTTCTTCTTTGTCCTGCTCTGGGGTTCGTCCAAGCTGTATATTTGCTACTTAAGAGCCTGCCGACGAAGGAAAGAATCATTATAGTACAGGCGCAAGCGGCATACTTTCTCATAGTATTGTTCAGGACCCAAAGCGCTACTTTGGGCCGCACTTTTGGCCACCGGGCCTGGCTTCATAGTCAATCCAGGCCTGCATACTATGCTCTGTGGCCTCTTGGAGGACTTTCGATGACTTGTGTTGAGCCATAATACACCTCAGCCAAGCAGGGTCCGGCGGGCTTGGGCCTCAAAGCCCGATTGTGAACATCACTACTTTCTCATTCCCGACAGTGATTGGTAGAGGTAACAAGTTACTCTCCGGCCCTTTGTCTGGCCGGCATAATGTGTGCGTGTTTGTATATTCCTATGCACCCATCATTGAATCCCTGCTGATTTACCAATGACGTTTCAAGATCCGAAATACGGGTGTCGGATCTTCCATTTGCGTTTGTGCGGCTGAACAGTCACCCTGCTTCCCCTCACCACGTTCGCCAGTGTCTCAGGATGCTTCTGCTGCGTCCCGATAATCCGGTTGGATCAACATCCTCCGGTAAGACCACTGCAGTCGGAACGCTCGGGTGGCGTGACTGCGCGCGAAGGTACAGTGCATCCCATGCTCTCGAAGCATGGTCTTATTGAAGTGTCTGTCGCGTGTCTTATCACCGGTTGTGTATTATTGTCTGGAAGGAGACCTTATCAGCGGTGTGCAGTGGCCTTTTGAGGGGTACGCTCGCCGTGTCATTTAGGCCGCAGGTCATGGCAATAATAACGGGTAGTCTGTCATTCAAAAGAACATTCTATGGATACACAGTTAGACTGTACGATATAGGCTGTTGTCATCAATAAACTCGACACAGAGGAGGGAAAAACAAAAGGTGATGTTAGGTGCAGAACGACCTGCGCGACCAAAAAATAGTGTTAGAAATAAAATTAGGCTCTCTTGCAGGCAATCTCCCGCTTGTGGCGAGCTAGAGTGTCACCTCTAGCAAACGATCCACCACAATCAGGGCAGATTTGTCTCAAGGCCTTTAGGTGAACCTCGGCGATATGTTTCCCCATATTCTCGTACTTGATCGGGTCGTGGCTGCGGCAGTTGGGGTCCCAGAGACAACGACCTCGCTGGCTATTGACCCATGGGTTGTCGCGAGTGTTGAAGTGGTACTCCTTAAGGTGCCTATTGATTCCAGCGGCAGATGTATCGTCCAATTCTTGGCCGCAGCGACCACCCCAGGTGCATCGTGTGCGCGTAGTGGATATGGGGAAAACTACGGCTTGTGGAGGGTCCACAGGGTGACCTTGATCGTAGCTCTGGGAGTAGTACTGATGACTTGCATCAAGTGGGCTGACAGAAGTAGTTAAGCTACCAGCTGACTTGGGAGACGCGGCACTTACATGCTCTGGTCGGCAGCGTAGCCCGTGTACTGTCGATACTGGTTCTGTTGCAAAAGTCTGTTCGGATGAATGAGTAAATTACAAATTGAGCAACAGAGGAAGCGACTAACCCCATGCTGTCTGCTGCAGTATATCCGGAGGCGTAGGGTTGTTGATGGGAGATATTTTGAGAATCTGACCCGTCCATAGAATAACTTCGCAAAAAGTATGCTCAGTTACGTAGGGACTGCGAGACGAACGTGGGCACTCACAATACCCAGTTTCCGTTAATGTCCTGATACATGTGGCCGTGAATGGTTGGTATGTGATTTTCCCGGTTCGATGCAGGGTAGGAAGAGCCGCGTTGAGTACCGCTCTGGCCCTGGGAAGGCTGATAGCCATAGGGATTGTAGGACATGGCGGATGTGACTAGGGACCGTTGGTGAAGCGACTCGAAGGAGAGGGAATATCAACACAGAACGTCGTTGCGGTTCAGCGGAGATACCAGATCATTATATAGGATTGGGTCTTATACGGAGTGCCAGAAGACAAACTCGAAGTCCTGCCACCTATGCAGTGTATGGCACCAACCATATGGAAGGTGGTTGTCGCCCAATGAATGTTGGCTACGGCAATTTCCACGGGGCGGACACCCTGTTCGGAGTGCAGAGACACTCTCCCCATATTCCAGCCGTCCGGCCATCATAACATTCATGAATGTTTGCCTGCTCTCGCTGGATAACACAGGCGCGCGAACAGTTCCGACCGTCCAAGTTGTGCTGGCGTCTACTCGTGGACAGTGGAACAGTCCGCGCGGACAAGGACAACAAGAGCTTGTCGTAATAGATCCATTCCGCTGCTGTAAGCATTCCTCATGAAACACTGCTCGGTCACATAGGCTGATTACAGCTCCTACGTGTGTATATCGGCAGTCACAATTGAGTGGCTTTCGTGTGCACGTCAACAATCAGCATAGCCTGCCAGCCGGTGGTTCAGGAACACGGATACTGTATGCCACCGCCCATAGCGGTGCTCACGACGCCCTGCGCATAATCATGAGGCACCCCGCGCGTGAATTGTGATGGAATATCTACTCAGCGGCTTTTGGAGGATGTCATGTGCTCAACCTACTTGCTACGAGAAGCATGCAAAATTGTTTCGCTTGTAATCACACCTTCAGGCTGTCCGGCTACTCTTGGGATTGGTAGGGATGTAGATGTCGGGCGGCCTCGAAACACTTTGGCATCGCGGCTGCGCTATTCCGCGCGGGAACCGTACGTTTGATAGCGAGAGGCATAGCATTCACCGCATGACAATCGTCAACGATTCTGGCCTAAGAAGCTCTAGCGACTTTGAAGAGCAAATTTTTGCCACTCCAAGAACTTTGACCGTCACGTCGTGATTGCCCGAGTTGAGCGCTAGCAGGAAATTTAACAGAATGACTAATTCCTCGTTTAATGAAAAGCGTCCGGAATAGGATCACCGCACCAAGGCGTCGGGGCCACATGTGTATACATCGCCTCCGAATCTGTCATCGAGCGCATCGAACTACTGTCTTCAATTCTAATAAGTTGTCCGTTCAAATTGATGAGCATGATAGCCCCGAGAAGATCGTCCCGTTGCGACTACGCGCAACGAATTGCATCTTCGTGCATTAAACAGTGTAAACGTACCTATGCGGGCACCAGTGGCGGTTTATGGGTCTGACACACATATGCACACCGCCACCAGTATTCCAAATTCCGGGCCTCATACAACACGGCGAGGATGAAGTGCTAGACGGATCAAGACATAGGGCGGTCCTAATCGATGACGTCCCGGACACCTGGATTGTTGAGTATGTGTTCGAGAGAATAACATGGCTCGGTACAGAACACCAAACCGAGTGAGATACTCTAGCCGTTTGCAAAACGATAGGTTGGGTTTGAGATCTCAACTCTCAGACGGCCATCGGAGAGCACAGGAAGTTTGACTGGTGATAAGGATGCTCGGAGCGCCCGCCTTTTTTTGGTAAGTATTTCCACTGGCTGATTCCGCACCCACCGGCGATCGACTGCGGCACGGCAAGCTCTGACCGCAAGCCTCTTAGTAACTCATGGGTATGCAAATGACAAGTGCTGTGGCTTGATGCAAATTTGCATGATTCTGAGATATACACAGCCGAGATTGTCTGCGAGTGACAGATACTAGCGATGAGTATACGAGTTGACTCTAGTATAACCCTAACAAGGCTATTTTTCTCTGATACATGTGTTCTCCAGTAGAATGCGAGCCGATCAAGTTGCGCACGATAATGTTGGCCGGGTCGCGTCGATTGCAAGTGGCTGAGGGATTGATCGGGGTTGAAAGTACCCACCAATCAAGGTGGGCATGAACACTTACAAACCCACATGCAGGATCCATACACCTTTACAACAGGGGAAGGGGTGGTGAGACCAAATCTAGTGGTTTTCGTAACAGCGCTGTTTCTTGTACAATGCCAGAGCAGCGCCGGACGTAGAGAACTGGACACAGTTTATTATCTCATCAACATTGCAATATCAGCGCAACGTGTTGACGTAACAGGCCCAAGGCGAGTATACAAGGATGCTCAGACTGAAACAAGTTAAAGCCGCCCAATAAAACACATTACAAAACCACGACTATATGCCGCGGAGCCACGCGTGCAATTGCAAAATAAGATCGCTTCCCCTCGCACTACCGACGGGTCCCTGGACACGTACAAGTACACACTGTCAGGGCAAAGATCTGATAATTGAATGTGCGATCATCGCCGCCGTTCGCTTCTGTGGCTTGCATCGGCGGCAGACCTGTATCTACGCAGCACGGGCTGTGTTCTTGCTGGCGGACACTAAATTCACTGAAAGCATGTAAAGAGCGACGTGCAACGTCAACGTTGACAAGTATTTCTGGGAATGAGGTCGGAGAACGATTGTGTCTCCGCCTCCTATTGCCCCATATCGCAATGTGACGATGGGTCTTAAACATGCCGAGGCCGGCCCGGGGGTTGTGTGATTCAAGACACGCCACGGTATGTATCGTCAAACGTCTATTGATGAACTCATACTTGAATTTGCATAGCCAAACACTGCATTTCGACAGACATCCGTGGGAATAGTCATACACGATCACAACAAGACAGGAACCGGTGCATACATCAAAGGTCGTGACATGAGGACAGACACGATCTGCAAGCGAATTTGGATAATCAGGGTCAGATATGCGTAGCCGGGACAGGCGGTCAACCTACCAGCAGTCATCGAAGGGAGGACACTGCGGGCGTTGCGAGCAATAATTCTTGATGTGTCGTTCGAGTGAATCGCGCCGACCTAGTTCATGTTGGCAATACGGGCAACGTGCTGCAGTACTGCGAAGGTGTACGGATGCGATATGTTTGGCGAAGCTCGCATAGTTCATGTCTCTACGACATTCGCCGTCCCAATCCCACCACTCGCACAACCCGCGGTTCTTATTATGCCAGGGGTTCGCGCCAGAGAGATCATCGAAATGGTACTCCTTTAGGTGGCGGGCGATACCCGAAGGTTCTAGGTCGTCGAGAACAAGGCCGCATTGGCGCCATCTGCACAGTATATGGTTGCTTGTGGGTTTAGGCTGTGGCACGTGGGGTGGACTGACAAGGGTGGCTGGTGGCGGATGATAAGAATATGTCTGCACCGGCAGCGTCTCCTGGACGTGTCCGGATGCCATCGCGGGATATCCTTGCGCAATGGTTGGATAATTCTGAGTTATCTGGGGCGCAAAGTTGACATTCGACGCTGCTGGTATTGCGTAATGACTGTGCTGCATCGTAGATTGCTGCGCTGCGAATGTGGGAGGCGCCTGTGCATATTGATTCTGGAGAGATGCCTCATTGTACCTAGCGAATCCGAGGCTACGTGAAAATTTATGCATTCAATACTAATGGAAGCACTTGCGGGTAAGTATCAGCGACGATCGCTGAAGTGAATTGAGGATACTGGACGCGGTGGTCAATGTTCCCATGGGAGAAATGATCCTGGCTGTAAGACGCGATCAGGTGTGAGATTACCGATGGTCGGAGGACGCGACACTAACTTGTACATTGCGGGTGTCGTGTTAACTCGATTCGAATTGTGGATCGAGCTAGATGGAACATCCCCGCCATCGACGCGACTGTAACCCCATGCCCCGCCCTCGCCATCGTGACTTTCCGCCATGATCAGGAGTGTTTTTGACAGTGCTGTTACCGGCTGACGGCTGACGGCTGTACACAGAAGCGATGGGACGTCGGAGCAAGGAAGACCGGAGAACACTACTCGTGCTGGTGAGAGCAAGAGAGAAAACAGTGCAAGCGCTTTGTAACGGCGCCCATGGCCAGCTAGTGCGCTATTTACCAGGGCGGCAGTGCCGGCTATGGCACCATCCCCTTTTGTACCGAATCAGATGCTCCAGACTTGGCGGTAGCTCACACAGCTAGAGACCGGCTTGAAGCAGTCAGGCTGAGCAGCGAGGATATGTAAAAGAAGCGTGCAAGTTAAACCGCAGCCGTTTGTGTCGCTGCAAGCGAGTTCCATGGGAATTCCCCGGGGGGTAGCGCTCTAGGCCAGCGGTCAGCGCTTAAGCTCTATCGGGCTATCTTGCAGCACGAATCTGGAGATGCGCCAATCGCATCACGCTCGCGGATGCATCTCAGGGATGTGATCATCCGCTTTATAACGACATAGTCAATGCAGATAACATGTCAGAAAAAAAAGCAAGGGACGACAGCGGAGCGTCCATTGCCACTGTGGTCGTGATCGAGTCACAGCAGTTGAGATGTCACTTGCCACTGGTAATAAGTGGCGAGCTCGCGAGAAGGGGACCATCGAGGATAACAGCCGCCAGAACGGTCAACGACTTCCGAGAGAATGTCCGTCTATGGTTCCGGTGGCCACTTGCCCATGTGATTTGCAATGCGAACGGACAAAGCCGTGTTTTTTTTTTCACCGTGCCTCCGCACGGCAAACATTGAAGATCTGTCATTCTTTGCCGCTGCAATAGATGAATGTCGCGTTAATTGAGCGCCCACCTGGGAATAACCTTGGTAACGTATAGAACGAGGAAGCATGTTTATCCATGATTGTAACGGAGAAACAACTTACCGACCCAGCCTGAGCATCTGGCAACAGGCACTGGAACTCATGGTCGTGAAATGTCAGACAACCGGCAGCAATGCAAGCTCCGGCTGACAGTTCGAGGGCTTAACTTCTGCTAATGGGTCCGTCAATACCAACATTCCAATAAGCTGTCCTACACGCAGGAGCGGCTGAGGGGGATTGGCTTCGCCGGAGGTAGGCAAAGTCCTTGACAGTATCTTTGGGAGATTTTACACCAAGTGTCCCGATCTTGCTCTACAGGAGTGTATCAACGATAGAAGTACGTTCACACGATTACTCATGAACTCACCGTGTCGCTTGCATGGAGAAGAAACAAATGACTGTCAGTGATTATTGTTACAGACTGAGGTACATGAAACGTCCGCCCTGCGCGGAATTCAAACAATCTTCATTATAAGGAAGCGCGCATGCGCAGAAACACACGGTCTGCAACCGGTATGTCATAGCCGCAAGTTGGGACAAGAGCCCCAAAGAGACTTGACCAACGCCAATAGCTGAGGTCCGTCTAGGGACCCACTAAGTCCGCACTGCCTGCATAATGGTAGCAACAGTCATCTGACTGAGCATGATCGTCAGATATACACAGGGTCCTCGCCACATTGGCACATTGATAGGTATACAGCGCAACGTGCACCACCATGTGCAACCACGATCCGTAAAGTTCAAGCCGCTCAGCACGTCGGACGACTGGATTGGGCGTTTAGATGGTAATATCCACGGGAGAAATACTCAGCGACTCACTAGCGAAGTGGAGCGTAGAACAACTCATAAAGCAGCCATGAAGCACTCTCCGTGCGGTTGCGCCCAACTAGACATTGAAATAAAATATTATAACGACCGCCCGGGGTTGTTTTGTTGACTGCACAAACTTGCCGCGCAAACACTGACCGGAAATTGATTAGCATTTCAATGATCCAAACGAGTAGACCGATCAATGAAATGCCCCAACCAGTATCATAATCTTATGATGGCCCACAATTTTCACTGGGGATACCAGCGAACTCAGGAATACCTGCCGTGACACTCATAGCTCCCGTCCCTATTGTAAATTGAAGCAGCTTGAAGCCGAAGTTGTCGGACAAACACAAAGTATCCGAAGAAGTCGGCAACGGCATCAGGCTCAGAGACGTGAAACAGACATTATGTGTTGAAGGTAGAACACTTGTCTTCGCGCGTGGACGATGGCACGGTCAGATCAATACGCCTGATCAAAAGGGTTTAATATGCATACCTGCGATTACTGTGTCAAGTGAGAAAAATCGACAAAGGTATATCGTGTTTGTCTGAGTTCTGTCAAACGCGGAAACAAAGTCACACAGAGAGGCTCGCGCAAGATCTGCCAAGATACTACAAACAAGGCCAAATATGATGGGACTCGAGACTGTGGCGAGCGTACTACGTACGCGCTGACCCGAGCGATTGAGTATCCATATGCTCTTGAAGGCCTTGAAGAGCTACTCAATGCAATATTCATAGCTGGTCTGCATAACGCTCTTTTATTTTAGACATAAACCCATCCCGGGTACGTCGCTGGAGAAAGATATGACAATCGGCAATACGCCGCGCGAACTCGTTTTCTCATAATAGTATGTCTTTCACACTCGAGAAATTTGGCTCAAAGGTGACCATCATTGTGACAACACGGTTTTTCAATCAGAAGTTAACATGGCGGCGTATAATCGCGTAAGGCAGGACTTGGCCACGCAACCTTTACCTATGGAATTTGATAAGTGGGAGGACGAACCGTATCTAGCCATAAAATCGGTGGTCAGGTCCACAGAATTGCCTTTTATCGGGGCATTGTAATGATTCCTAGAAATGTGCTGTCACTGCATGCGACAGAACGCATGTTTGGGACAACACAACCCGCTCACATTACGAAAATCTTGATCGACTCATGGCAGATAGCAGCCCGGAGGCCCAAATCGCTCATGATGCATTGTCTCCTCAGGAGCCTGAGCCGCCGTGTTGATGTGATGTGCGACGCCACTACTGAGTATAACTGGTCAAGCGGATAAGCGCGAGAGCTGTCTGGTCCGCATCTGTCAAAATTCATCTTTAACTTTGAGCACACGTACCAGTACCACGAGTTCTCTTTGGGCAAAAAGCGCGCCATGGCCATGCTACGCTGAGTATATCAGGTTGACCCAAGAGTGAACAGCTGCTTCGACTCGCCCGAGAACTGGTGCGCTGCGGTTGGAGGGTGCACTTTTGGAGCCCATACATTAGACACGAATGAAAGCTGAAGCTGAAGCAATCATATAGTACCGAAATACCAGAGGAACGGCTACATAGATGACATATCGTCGAAGATAACGTACAACCTCTCATTATCGCCCGTGCTTATATCTGCTCATGAGGTGTGCGAAGACAAACTAGGCTCACATTCAAGGATATATCTTGTAGCGAATATCTGGACGGACCACAATAGGCTCGCTAGTTTTGTACTATGCGCATCTGCAGTGTCAACTACTTGACATCTATCCCACCTGCCGTTGGCCAGGACAATAACGCTTCTCGTGGCGAACGAGAACATCCGGCCGAGAGAACGTCTCCCCACAATATCTACACTTCTCCGTCGTTGAGCGCAGATGGACACATGCTACATGCTTCCCGAAGCTGCCGAAGTACATGTCCATGCCGTTTCTGCATGATGTTCCTTCCCACTGGCATTGGCCTCTGGCTCGATCGTCCCAAAACTCGAAGTGGTGCTCCTTCAAGTGGTTACTGATAGCCGTGGGGGTCAGATTGTGCAGGATGGCACCGCAGCCAGTGCCCCATCGGCAGGGTGTGGCGCGTTGTGTGTTGGAACCAAATATAATTTCTGAGCGCTCGAGGGTTGTCACCGTCGAAGCGTTGAAATCCGAAGTACAATGTAGATCTGTGTCGTATACGATGTCAGATGCGATAGGCGTGGGCAGATAATGATCATCTCTGCTTCTCGTTGATTGAGTGAAAGATGAGCCGGTGAAGTCATCGGTGTGGAAGTGGGTTGATGAGCCGGCATAATGATACTCTTGATAGTGCATGAGCGGATCTACTCCAGGAGACGGGATGAAGGGCAACGAATCGCCCGCATCGCTTGAGATACGCACATCAGTATCAGAGAAACTTCTGTTCAATTCACAGCTCACAAAGGGGGAAAATCCAGGCTTTCAATAGCTTGTTCACTAGTTTGTTTGTTTCTGTGAGTTTGAACATGGGCACCGCTATAGGAGAAGGTTGCGTCCGTGGGCCAATGTAACAATGATAATGACGGCGGCTCAAGCGTTCCCTGAATGTCCCCTTGAGCATGGTCACCGAGCATCAGCTGGCGATCAGTGAGCATGTAACTGAACTGTTCTGAGCGCGAAGTCGAAGGTGGAAACTCGGGCATGAGGCGATTGTAGTCCCTACTGTGACTGAAAGTTACCGGGAGCGAGTCCCGTCGGGAGTGCAGAGTTCGTCGCTGTTGTTGATTCCGGTGAGCGGAAATGACGGTGATGTTCTGTACAGAAGAGGAGCCCAGCACGTTTGAGCTTGCCGACTCGGAGATGAAAGGACAGCCAAAGTTAGTGTCCGAGATTATTTATATGCGTCGAAGCTGACTGACGCCGGGGCCCATACATTGAATGTGGGAGATCAAGCTTGGCAGCCAGTGTTACGTTAAGGCCGCTGTTGAAATTGGTCTGAAAAAGCCCGTGAGATACAATTGTGTCTGTTTACGATCGTTCCATGTGCGCTGCTAACTCTGTTCGACGTCCAGCCGCGTCTTCAATCACAGGATCTTACCGCATCCCGGGATCGCGCCCGACAGGTAGTTCCATCCCAAGCTTCCGCAGGGCTCAGGGTGATCTCACACATCAATTATCTTCGAAGGTAGTAGCTGTATTATTATTAGCCTTACTCGATGCGCAGGACATCTTTCGATCAGTCTGTATATCACCACGTTGTTGATGCAAAGAGGAGTTCACGGCATACATGTGCTTGAGCTCACCGTGAAGGGCGCCTCAGGCCCCGTGTAAGGTTTGTTGAGCCCCAGCCCTCAGTCGCCATGCGTCGGGACCCAATCTATAGTGAGTACCAAAGCATACAGTGCGACAACGAGGATATAAGGCTAAAGGAGAGGAGAACAGGTGCTACCGGATATGTATGGACAGACCCTATGTTTTACTAGACCCCAGGGTACCTGTAACCTACGCGTTACACCCCAAAACCCTGGTATCGTGATACTCGGGGCCGGCGGCGATGATGCCAAGCTGTAATATCTGGTCCGTGGAGCTTGTCATTGTGGCGCAATGAAGTCAAGTCTGTTGGGACTCACAGCTGAGGTACCAAGGTATGAATGTCTGTAGATCTACTCATTGACTCAACTCACCGTCGAGAATCATCGATGACTCTTATGTGTATTGGCGCGCGGCGCGCAAGATCTAATAATTAGAGTGGATCTCCGGTTTAGAACTCCGCGGCCAGTGATCGATATTCGGTGGTTAGAGCACATCTCAGCGGAAGCAGGCCACACCACCGACCAGGTGTACTCCTTGTGTGATGCCACATCATAATCGCGCTTTGACATAGCCAAACCTGCCTTGCTACCTCTGTTCATGACATCGCATCCATGATCGGAAGCTACAAAGCGATACAAAACCAAAGATCAATGCTTCAGCGTTCATCACTAACGAGCTTCACGGAGCGTTGTAAAAGGACACAAAGCTTGAGGATACATGGGAACCCACGGCAGCCATCTAGCGGCCTTCAGGCCAAACCGAGAGACCTAAGTAGTCATCTCAGTATACATTTGTGGAATCAATGACTTTCGCCGAAACACCAACGCCTGATGGTCACAGGCTGACATAGGGGACGCGATGGCAAGTGAGGCTACGATCATTGCTACGTATTTGTCGAGGACTTGAGACGTTCGATGAGCGGTTCGATGAGCGTGCGGTTCGATGAGAGATGCCCCCTAGAGTGCACAAGCCTAAAGAGCTCACGGCGGAGATGAGCAAACCCTTCGCATACGATCACGCGGTAACGCACCACCTTCGACCGGACTGACATTCGTGTGAATCTGTGCCGTGTGTCAGCAAGGAGTTGAAGTGATGCAGCATTGTACCAGATTTGATTCGTGGCGTCTCGATATCGCAGACTCATAACGGCATGACAGATCCGTAGACTGTTCGGCTTTACGACGACACTGGATTTACTTCAGGGTCACGGGTTAACTACCTGTCTGAACAAAACACCAAAGTATATCTCTTTATCTGAAGACTGGCGCTACAAACCGCAATTTGCTGCTTCGTCTGTTCATTCTTACGCTATAGATACATGCGCATATGACCGCGACGCGTCCAGTTCTCTGCCGCATGAGTTGACGGACCTTTGCGGGCCGCGGGCCGCGGGTGATGATAATGTCGTGACATGCCACAGGTAACTTCTCCTCGCGAACGACATCAGGAAGCGATCCGAAGCTTAATGATGAAGACCACTCTCGGAGATTATGCGCTTCACTGCTGGTAGCTGAGAAGGTCACGTTGCAGAGTCTACCATTCCAGTGTCAGCGGTCCCGTGCCAAATACCCTATGGAGGCGGTGGTCATACCAATTCGCCACGTGGGCAGTGGGTCTCCATTATACACGTTTATCCCCAAGAGACGGGCAGTATCGTTTGAGATGGCGGTCGAGCGTATCTGGTCGCACAAACTCACGATTGCACTTGGGGCATCGCCGCGAGATTGTTCCTAGGTGCACAGCAGCAATGTGCTTGCCAAAGCTGGCGTAGAACATGCGGCGACCACATGCGTGCGTATCGTTCGACCATTCGCAGGATCCGCGGCTCCGTTTCTCCCATGTCAACAAGGTGTCAGAAGACTCGGCAAAATGGTGTGCCCTCAGATGTCGGGTGATGCCCGCCGGGGAGAGGTCATCGATGATCATACTGCACTCTCCGCCCCATCGGCAGGCGACTTGGCCGCCGTTGCGTACCTGTGCTACCGTCGAGGGCCCATGATATTGGCGATCGGACGTTGAGGGGGTAGGGTCTGCAGTATGGTGTACGACCGCGGAATTATGGTGTGATGGGTACGTTGCGTCTATGGGCCATGAGGAGTATGGGTGCTGAAGATAGTCCAGTGAACTAAAGCCATCGGCCATATATCGCTGGGCTCTGAATAATTCGGGTGATCAGGTCCTGAGATCATATCGCGATCAAGACCTACGTCTCGTAACGACTTGTCCAGGATTCGGCGACTGGTTCCAGGGGCATTTTGTCTTGCAGCCCGACATTGGTCGAACTGGAGGCATCATAAAGTCCTAAGGCGAAATTCCAAGAGCGCTACACTCACCTAGGCCCAGAGGGAACCTCCCAAGATCGGAAATTGTAGAGGTACGGAGGTTGGTCCGGGCTCTGGACGTTGTATGAATACATGACTATGCTTCGCGGTGGGGCGAGGGTGTGGGCAATGAATATGGGGATATAGAAGCGGTATCGGGGAAAGCGGTGCCCATGGAAGGGTGCAGAGCGGGGTACAAACACGTCTTGGTCTTATGAGCTAGATGGTTTGATTGTCACGCACATGGCACAAACTGACGCCTTATACTCCAAGAATGGTATCTGGCTCATCGCCTTGCAGAAAGATAAACAAATACATTGATGGTACGTGCCACTTATGGCGAGAACCATCGGAAGAGAGCGTAATGGAAGCGGCTTTCAAAAGGCGCGTAAGGCCTAGACAGTCCGGACTCAAATACGCACCTCACGTATTGACACGAGTTGCTCATCTTGTCCACTGATATAGGTAAGTGCGGTTTCGGTCGCAGTACATACTCCATGATCGTGGGTGGTAGCCAATGAAATACATATCGTGGTGAGGTACAACTGACCTCAACACATGTGTTGCCTTTTCAGTGGGCGCTGGGTCTCCGGCAGTTAAGCTCTGATGTGTCCAGGAGTCAGACAGCATCGGATGTAAAGTAAAGAACACAAAAGCCGGACTCAGGTAACTTACCGGTAGATGTTTGTACTAATGAAGGCCGGCTATCGCGGCGAGTGCTCATGGTAAAGCGAGAGTATGAGTCCTGTTGTCCCAACAAGAGGTGCGCTCTGCCAAGTTGAAACATGCTATACTTGCCCGCCGCCATAGTGTGAGAGATGGACACGAAGACTTAGCAAGTTGCAAGGAAGACAGTATTCGTTCTTCGTGCGCAAAGCTCTTCAGACTCTTCATGCACAAGCGGTTACGGAGGACGGTGCTAGATTGTGCCCACTTTAACGGTGAATGATCGCAACTTGAAACACGGCTCGTTAGCATCACAGAAGCCCGACTAGGTTGAGAGCAACCACAAGTAAGTTCCCAAGGCCTTTAAGTAAATTGCAAGTGCCACCTAAATTTGAACACGTAAGGATGTCAGTGTTAGTGGTCCTACATGAAAGTCACTGGCGTCTTCTAACTCAAGAGCTCGCATGCTAGCATCTAGTTTTGTTTCTAGGAACCTTCGTCAATGCTCTGCTCGCGCCCTTTAGCTAATTGTCGTATTTCGTTGCTGACATTTACATTTACCGTATGTGCTGAAGAGGTTTTGGGGGACAGCCGCTGATGAATACACGGAGACTGAAGTATCTCCCTATGACGGAGATCGAAGTGTCTCCGGCATGGGGAGATATCTCCGGCGTGTGGAGACACCTCCATCAATTTTCCGGCGCGGGGCGCTTGCTTCAAATTATTTGTGTCCCCTTTGGAAGATCACGTGACTGGCTCACCATCGCCCGATCTCTTCATCGGCTTTCGGTAAAGTCCGGTCCTTTCTCGTTATCTAATCTGAGACGCTGCCAAATCAGGCTAACTCAGATTAGGGTTAGAAACTCGCGTTTTACACGCTTTTTACATACTTTCCCGCACCCCCCTGCCTTTTCCGGCGCTCGCCATGATAAATGTATTTCCATTAGAGGCCGAAAACTAGCCATAATGAAGCTCCCCGATACTATACGAGACAAAATCTTGGTCACCACCCAAAGCGGAGAATGCACGTGACTTGGGTATTTCTCTCGCACTGCACGTGATAGAATTTCCGTTCAGCGAGCTAAGCGCCCCTCAGAGAAATATCTCTTAGACGCCGGAGATATCTCCCCATGCCGGAGACACTTCGATCTCCGTCATAGGGAGATACTTCAGTCTCCGTGCATTCATCAGCGGCTGTCCCGTAGCCAGCTGACAAATCAATGCACTCCGGCACTGTACTTTGCGCGGGCGCTTAGGACCAAGCTACTCGGCTACCATACTCGTTCAAACTACCGCATGCCCTGGATATTACTCCGCTAGCAGTTGTTTCAGCGACTCCGTGAATAGCAGAAGTCTTTCGGAAGTCCTCGCACGCCAGACGCGCGACGGAACGTCCGCCTCGAGTAAACGGATTCCGACGGCGTAGAGAGTAATGGGCTCTGAGGGCATTCAAATCACCATCCCAGGTATGTACCTACTTCTATAGACCCATCCGACATCTGCTAACCTTCACAGACTTTGACGAGGAGGACTATCATTCAACACCGATCTTTGGACGCTCACAGGGGGGATTATGGGGGGCATCGAGCTCAGGACAGGATTCACCCACGATTCTGACCCCACTAGCTCTCCCAGAACGGGCTGAGAAGTCGTATTTTCATGCGCGAGGGGATTCTATCACTTCCGATGACTCTGCCCATTCGTTACAATACAGCGCCCGCAAGGTCAAGTCCCCGTTCGCTCACTCCGCGCAGTCATCCTTTGCGACGACCACCACGGGCGGTTCCTCGTTCACGAAGAAACCGTCCTTTGCATCGCTTCGCAATGCGTTCAGGAAAAACACGGAGCCTGCTCCGCCCCTACCACCAATCGAGCATCAGGTCTATCCTGCCCTGAAGAATCCTTTCAGTCGGTCGACCTCATCGCTCGCACAGCATCCATCGATGCCACACAGGCAGCAGCCCTCGATGCATGCGAGCCCACCTCACTTCCGACCGTCTACGCCTGCCTCGAGCGAATCTAGGACCCGGGGAACACCGTCCAGGGCGAGAGAGCATGCATATGCACGGTCTCAACACTCTCATTCAGGCTCTATCTTCTACAACTCAGATGCGGGAAGCGATCAGGGATTCCACACTCCTTCGTCACCGCCACCAGTTCCTCGCATGCCAGCGATGTTCAGTCCCTTTGGGCACCCGGATGACCCTCGGACACTTGCCGACTTGGAAGACAAGATCACGATGGAGCCGCGCACACCGTCTGACTACGCTCTTCACGCGATATTCATCAGATTCGCTACGACTGCGGAGGGACACATAGAACATTTCTTGCGGTTAACTCTGGTGTGTTGGGTTGAAAATGTCGCGGATACATTTCTAATACTGGATTATAGGATCGGGAGCCTCTCCTCACAGATTACATGGGACCAGGCGTGGACCCCAAGCTAGATGAACTGCTCCTGTCACTGGGCAAGATTGCCCAAAAGCATGCGAAGCCTGTGGTCGAGTCGGTGATGCGGTGGCGGAAGTCGCATGCTGATGTAGGAGTGAGCCCAGAACTGCTGCGCGGGCACTTGGACTATGCAGCGACTAGCGGACGCAACATCCGGGGACAAGACGTATCTTCTATGCTGAACGAGCGCCGGTCGCTCGCGTCGATCTACGTCATGTGCCGCGCTCTCATCGCTGCTACGCAAAATCTGACGAAGGACGGACTCAGTGATGCTGTGGGACATAGCCTTGAGGAGCTCACATTTGATCAGTTCCGGAGGCCAGACATCAAAATGCTCACACAATCGGCCAATCATCGCATCAACGCAGAGCTGTATGCAACACTGTTGGGTCAGCTGGCGAACGTTCGGTGAGATAGACTAGATCTATATAGTACTGGTGCTGACCTTGTGTCAGATTCGAGAGCGTCACCGATCGCTTCCTCGTAGAATTGGGTCCCGTAGCTGCTGGTCAGGTACCCAAGGATGCAGATTTCAAGTACGAGAACTTGGTGAGGGGGCTCAAACACGTACCGATCAAAGTCTGGCCTCCGGAAGCCTTCGAGGAGGGCGCGGAGTTTATGGCGTCGCTCGCGAAATCCTTCGAGAATGCCCACGGAAATCGGCTGAAGACAACATTTGCGGAGACTCTTGTCCACGTGTTGCATCCGATCGCCAAGGTACGGCTTGATTCAGTCAGATTATCTCTTGACTCATAAAGTTCCGCTCAGACTGCTCAAGCCGAGGTCAATCATCCAGACTGGGCGAAGGCCATCGACGTGATCTTCCCAAGGGTGCGAGACATGATGGCGAAACCGAGATACTGGCACGTTGCGTATCCTCTCGCCGTGACGTCACTCTGTGTCGCACCGCAAGAGATCTTTCTACGCAACTGGACTTTGATTTTCGATGCTGGCCTCGGCAAGCTGAAGGTAATTTCCGATACTACAGCCAGCCAGCATACAAATTGCTGACACACGGCTGACAGGAAAAGGTGCACCGAGTACCAGTACTCAACGGAATGCTTCGTCTAATGTGGACGTATCTGTATCGTTGCCCTGAGCCGGCTTCAACCGTAGCCGCGAAATTGGATCCACTGATTCGACACTTCTTCCCTCCGAATCGATCCACGATCCACCCGCAAGAGGATTCCATCGAACCGTTAACATATATGCTGCACTATGTGCTGTCCCGGCATTTTGACTTCGGTAGCGAGTTGTGTCTGGAACTTCTGCAAGAGCGTAGTATCACTACTCCATCCCCCAACATGGCAGTCCTACTGGCGCCGGAGAGAACCGTGATCGCCGCTCAAGCAATTCTATTGTCTTTGCATGCAATCGAACGGGAAGAAACCACTCCCTCATGGCCTTCGAGCTCTGATTTCACTGTGTTGCCCTCCCGCACCGATTTTTCGACCTCTTCCGAATTCTTCCCACCATCAATGCAACTGAAGGCAGGCTGGACGGACCTGGTGGATCGCTCGAGCACATGTCTGAAAGCGTTTGCGATGTACTGCTACCAGGCGGTGGGGACATGGTCTATACTGGACGATCAATGGTCAGCGGCTCGCCTCACTCCTACTTACGAGGATTCGCACGGCTATACCACTCGTGCTCATCCGGAAGCTGTGGTGGCATATTCCAATCAATATCTCCCTCAGGTCAGCATGCTGCGGACGGTGTACCAGTCGTGGCCTCGATGTCTCCATCCGTCCATGGCCGTCGAAGACGCATTTGATATGCTCTTACGGGGCGTCGTCCACGTCGAGCCTGCTGTTGGTGAAGCTGCAGGTCCTGCACTGCAGCGCTTCATGGCTGATTCTGCTCATGCAACAACATTGCTCTCTCGTTTCGCCGTATTCCTCTTCGATCCAAACGCCATGAGCACCGAAGGATCGGGTCTTAGGCTAAATGTCGAGTGTTCTCGCTTGCTCAACCTATGGCTCTCTTCCGTGGAACAGTGGGTACACGATCTTACTTCAAGCCCTTCCGGTTCGCTCGAAGCCGAGCATCTGGAGCGGGTACTTGCCTGCATCGACGATATTGAAAGCGGCGCGCTATTTCTTTTGGCACACGATAAGCAAGGAGTTTATGCGGCTGGTGTCAAAGCGATCCGCCTCCTGGCCACACTGGAGGCATCCTTGCAGGCTGAAGCCACCAGCGCTATGCGGCAATCCGAGGAGCCTTTCCGACTCGTGACCGCTTTCTTGGGCAAGGTCGATTATGGTCGGTACATGCTTCGTCACGAGGACATGCTGGAGCCAGATGAGGTTCTGCGTCTCGCGAAATGGAGAAAGGAGGCATTCCCTGACATGGCGCTGCGTATAGCCAATAGCGACTATCCGTTAGATCGAGGTCTTTGGAGGCATCTCTACCCAGCATTACTGCAAGCTTGCATGGAACAGTCATCTAGTGTTCTTTCTTCGTTCAGGGCTAAAGTGATTGCGGCTGCAAGCCGTTACCATTCGTTGATGGTACAGCTATCCGGAATCAATAATCGAACACTACCCAACCTCCCACAGAGATCTGGTTCTTCCGGAGACAGAGACGCTTCTCGCGTGATCAACGAACATAGACCACATATTCAGCAGTGGCACTTCTGGATGAAGCTTATCTGCGCCACCGCCGAAGTGTCGGATGTACGGCCGACAGTGAATTACCCCATGCGTGACCATTCTCGAGCTCGATCGGAGGCGAACTTTGAGCGCGATCAAATGGTAACCACTCGCGATCTCTTCAAGTACCTCAGCCAATTCCTAGATTCCGACCATACATTGTTCCGTGACGTCGCTGTCTCAAGCATCAGCTCATTTCCTTCCCATGGGTATTCACAGCTCCTTGAAGATCTCAACGTCCTTGCCTCCCGCCAGCTCTCCGATGATCCCAGATCGAAAAGCACCAGTGCTCCAGTCATAGGCCGCGCTCGCCGTCAGGAGCGCTTTCACACTGCTGTCGCACGGATCTATTACCTCACTTCTCATGCGTTACAGGACCAACGATCCGCAAGCAAGCAGACCGCCCTGGCACATGTGCTCAAGTACATCCGCAGCATGCATGCATACCTCGTCACCCCCGACCATCGTGACCTCTTTACCCTTCAGAGATTGCGACGTTATTTCTGCGGGACCGTGGAGCGCCTGTTTGATGGCTTGGCTACGCTCAAGGACTCGGATCGGTTTATCCCCCCTCACATGCACCTTGCCTTGTTCAGGCTCTGTGAAGAATGGTGTCAACTCGGCAAACAGTCAGAGAACATGACAAAGCGCCTCATTACAATGCAAACCGCTGCCGCCAAATCTCTCAGCGAGCCAGCCGATCAAGCAGAGATTATACAGCGTTTTCAAACGGAGACGCGGAATCTATCGCACGCTGCTGTGGGTGCTATGGCGGCTCTCTGTGTGAGTAAGCTACGCACGGTAACATCTCATGTCTAATTGTTCTTCCCAGCACAAGGCCTTTTACCCTCCTGAGCACGCATCTGCCTCGCCCACTGATAGATACACATTAGACAGCAATCATAAGCCTTTGCAAGCGGCACCGACATTGGACCGTTTGACTGCCATCCTTGCGTCCTTCCAAGAACCAGAACACACTGCCGGAAAGTGAGTGAACCAGGGCATTAGCATTCTTGGGTTTGCTTGACGCTGCCGAGTAGGAAAGCGCTGCGATCGCTACTCCTTCATACTCCGTCTGATGGAGTATTGCTGGATGAAGCGCTTAGAAGGGCCTTGGTGACCACGCGACAGTTGGAGACCAGTAATGCCCGCTTCTTCGAGGTCGTCGCGGATGTCATATGCAACGCATCAGGATCCCACGGTTTCAGCTTCAGTCAGATCGTATGTCTTGGGCTGTCCAATTTGTGTCATCCCCTCCTCCCAATACGTCGGCAGGCTTTCAGCATCCTCGAGGTTATACACGAGCAGTCCGGGGGTATCATATCTCTCAATCAGTACGAAGCTGCGGTGTGCAGCTCAGCGCCGAGCGCGTACTTGCACGCGCACCGCTCAATTACGATGGTACTGGCTGGCGAGCACCCCAAGCAGGCTATCCACGTCCTTGCTCAATTCTCCGGATGGATCACACGACTGTTCGACGGGCAAACAGATCGAAGCCCTCTCCTCTTGCTCCAGAGTCTTGAGCACTGGGTGCCACACATTACCCTTCTTGATGACAGCAAGTCCGCATTATCGCGGGAGGGACGCTCTGCCATTTATCATCTGATGAACCTCACTGCCCGCTACGTGGAAACCTATGCAGAACAAGTGTTGGTTCTCTGGTCCCGTGCTGTGGACAACGAGTATCAGTTGAATGCGTACGCGACGGTGATGTTCCTCCTGGAGCAAGCACCCAAGATCGGCAGTACTCTCTTCATCAGCTGTGCTGCGAAGGTCGTCGCTTGCCTTTTTCAGAGTGCGGCTGGCATGAAGGTCTTCGACGAGATGTGTGGTCTCCTAGACCCAGTTCGAATGCTCCCATCATACGAGCACAAGGTGACTATTCCAGCCGCCGACGAAATTGAAGAGTGGTCCGACCTCGACGTCCTGTTCTCCGAATCGCCGAAGCTAACGCTGACACAAACACAATTCGTTCTCCTCTTCTTATGCGAGGCAACGATGGACCGGTCATGGCCTCTCGACAAACATCTACCCGCCCTGCTTATGGCCATCTTCATGCACGTTTCAGACAAGCAACCCTTCATTCGAGAGCGCTCCCGACACATGCTCTTCCAACTGTTGCGTTCCTGTATGCCTGGATACGACGACTTCCTCGACCGTCCGTTGGCTCGCTCGCGATTGGAGCTCAAAGCCGCCATACAAGTTTTGGAAAACGAAGCTGAAATGCGACTCTGGGTTGACGACGATTCAGCTGCTGAAGCGACGCCTAAACTCAAATGGCTGTCGTCCGAAGTATTGGACCTCTTGGAACCTTTATACCCCGACCTACGCGCACATTGGGGCTTCTGGACTCTGCGGTGGGGAACGCAATGTCTCAAGAGAGAAATGGCCTACAGGTCCCTTCAGCTACATCGAGTACTTGCAGCACCAGTACTACGGGAAAGTGTTGATATGCTGCTGGGCCGTCTGGCGCACACTATTGCCGACGAGGATGCCGCCATCCAGAACTTCAATGTCGAGATCATCCTCACATTGACCTCTATGGCAGCATCTGATACTCTACCACGGACCCTGCTCCCAAAGCTGTTCTGGAGTACTGTTGGTTGTCTTTCGACGACTGTCGAGAACGAGTTCCTGCACGCCTTGAGTCTGCTAGAAGCATTACTTGCGCACATCGATCTCGATGACCATGTTACCGTTGAGATGCTTCTCGAAGCAAGGCCGCCCACTTGGAGTGGTTCGTCATCTCTGCAGTTCAGTCTCTTGACTGGCCTGCGTTCGTCGTCTACGTCGGAGCTCACCCTCAAGGTCCTAAGACGGCTATCCGGGATCAGTGATGCGAGGCTCGTGGATGCTTCAGAAGGACGTGTACGCGATCTCTACACATTATCCCTCCCTCTGTGCTTGCACTCAATGGCTTCTGGTCCTCCTGACGATATCTCGCAAGATTTCGCGCTGAGCATCGGGCGTCTAGCCGAAGAGGAGGAACGGCCGAGCATCGATCGCATCATGACCTCTTTCGCCAAAGGACGATTCCGTACCAAAGAGGACTTTTTACGGGAGTCTGTTGCAAGTCTTCGCGAGCACTATGGCACCGATCACTGGACGGAAGTGATCACTTTGCTCATGTCAATGGTATTGAACCAGGAGCGGTGGTTGCGCATCTACACGCTGCAGATCCTGAAGTTGCTGTTTCAACAGCGAGAGACGCGAGATTTGCTAGTGTCGGAATTGCTGATGCCGCTGCTACGTTTACTGGAGACAGATCTTGCACCTCAAGCTTTGGATGTTCTTGATGAGCCGGTGGAGATTTCGGGTGGGCCTGCCGCAAAGCACATACTTCGCATGAGCTTGTTCCATCATCTTGATGCCGACGCGAAGGAGGTCGAATCAGTAGCTGAAGTATTCGGCATTCCACAAGAGTCGGGCTGGTGTGTTCCTCGATCCGGCGCTGTTCGGGATATATGTCGCTCAAACATATTTGCCCTCACCGATTCATACGACACCAGCAGCAGCACTTCGCATTTGAGCTTCCATCCGGAGCCAGAGGAGGACGAGGCGGACGATGCAGATCCCTATGATGACCTGGGAGACATGGTGCAGAATTTGCACGAGCTCAGCAGCTTCTTCCAGGAAGAGAATTCAGTTGCTGCATTACCTCATCCACAGTTAGAAGCACGAGTGGCCGCTATTCTGGCGAAATCCAGAGACGTAGCGCAAGAGCTTCCACAGACCTCCTTCGTTGGCGTTTTCGATGTTGGAAAGGCGAACGCCTACGAAGACTCGGACGAGTCCGATTACGACAGCGGGTCTGACCTTTTCGAATTTGATTCTCCCGCTATATTGCGGTTCACTTCCACTCGTTCACGCTTTCCATAATAGACACACTTTACACGCTCATTCTATTCCGTTATTCGATTTTGCATGACCCCTTGGCATTGTACAATAGACGCATCATATGTATCGATATATATAGAGCAATCTTTATTCGACTTGAATATCAGTATATGAATGGTCTCCTGGTCCATGATGATTATAATGGTGAGTCTGCATCGCTGCGGCAGTGACGTTATCTTAGGGAGGTAACTGAGAGTCGGCTTGCGATGACGTTTCAGTGCATGTGCATGTGGCAAGGAGCGAATACACTGTAAAATAAGAGGGCTGCCTCATAGTAGTAGTATTAAGACTGGCAGGGAGAGTCGCCAAGGGAGTAGGTGCCTCGAAAGGTGATAAAGATTAGCACCGCTCAAAAATACGATACAGATCCGGTAGACTGGCGACTTGCACGACGTCTCTGTCGAGAAGCGATTTTGGAGGGACGAGGTATCTAGCCGCAGCAGGGAAGAGGACGTGTTGGATTTGCCACTTGACGGCCTGCTGTTCAGCTCTGTCGTCGTCGCTCTTTGGTTCTGGCACTGGGGACAGAGGCTCTGGAACGTAGAAGTACGCGAGTTCACGCAGGAACGTCTCGAAACATTCTTTCTCCGACGTCCAGTCGACCTAAAAGAAACGCTCAAGGTCTGTTATCACTAGAGGTCATAAGGGTTTACCTGAGGACCAAGTCGCATCAGAAAAAGCGGAAGCTTGTCGAGATTCGGCGTGTAGTCTCGAAGCAGCATAGGCAGACTCTGTACAAGTCCATCTGAAGTGATACAAAGAGAGAAGTATTCCCGAAGCATCTCGCGACGAGTCATCAGTGTGTCTACTATTCGCTGCAGTAGGATGAGAACATAAGAAGGTGCATTATTGTGGCAAGATAGAGGACCGACCTCGACGATCTCTGATATGGACATACTACTGCGTTCGGTGCCCGGCTCGGCATCGATCGCAAGCTCAACCAGCTTGCGAACAGACGGGGCAGGATCAAGCTTGAAACGACTCATGTCACCGAACTGTCGCAGTCCGAGCTGGTAGAACAATTCCTCTCTTCTCACGGTCAATCTCTGGAGGGAACTCTGATCGCGACGGAAAACGTACGTCAATGCCCCATGGTTGACGAGATACAGCTCAGTAGAGTGTTGGAGGAGTGATAAGCACCGGTTGACGTCCACGATGCCGACGAACGTATGTTTCTGAACGATCTCGCTTAGACCTTTAGCATAGCGTATCATGAGCGGAACTGCTCAACGTGTAGGCATCTTTCAAAGCCTACGTCTATGTCTGCCCTTGAGCACAGCTTGCCGCAAGTCGCGAACAGACGTGAGGAAACATTCGGACTCCTTGATCTCCCGTACTCTTGGGGTACCTGGCGTCGCTTCTTGGGCAGTCCGATTAGTTGTCCCCGTCGCTGCATCACTGCTAGGCTGCTGAGAGGGACTGATGACCGGGAACATGGAATCAAGCGTGCGGTCTGTTAAAGATGTTCGCACTTTGTGCTGTGACAGGACTTTCTTCTTGAGTTGAGTTGAGGCTGTATGCTATCCGTCAGACCATGCCAACGCGGACTGTGCAACGACTTACGCGCCGACATCGACGAATCATCTTCGCCCTCCATAGGGAGATCAATCTCCCTCTCTTTTCCTTTCCCCTTGTCTCGCTGGACTTCAGCAATGCCGCCTGTAAGAAGAGTCTGAAACCGGATATAATCTCTTCCTCATGTATCAGCAATTGGCGACACATACCTGATATTCGAATACTCGAGACTGGCTCTGCCCCACGAGCTTCTGCTGTAATGCATCTGCTATCCGTTCAATGATGACATCCTCATCGAGGAAGTGCACTTCGCGCTTCGTCGGATGAACGTTAACATCAACCGCTTGCGGGTCGATCTGTAAACTGAGCATGTCTTTGGTGACTTTACTACAGCACCAGGCAGAAGTCTGTTCACCTCAGGTATATGAAAGGTGAGGCACCTTTAGGAAGAATACCGGTATACACGTTCTCTAAAGCCTTCTTGATCCTCGACGAGTCAACAAGACGGTCTACGACAGACTCAGCATGCAAATAGAGCCAGTACAGTGCAGCAGCCTCACGATTAATGAACAGTAGTAGTACCATCTTCTTAGCCTGGTAATGCGCGTTGGTGAAATGCGCTTCCGCAGACCAAGAGCCCGATTGAGGGACTCCATCGGCGTCTTCTTCGTCATCGGACGTCGTATCGGCCGACTGTGACGATACGGTCGTATGCAGCAAATCCTTAGCAATTGTCTGGCCATAGAGCAAGCGGATAGCCTGCTCGGTCGTTGATCCCGAAGGCGTTGATACTTCGGGCCCTGATGAGCCAGCCTACGAGAAGGTCAATGTGAACGTTTGTAATTACAAGTTAGTGATAGGTACCTTTTTGCAGGTAAACGCCACATGAGGATTGTGCACAGCGTACTTGGTTACTACATCCAGAATACGAGCATACTCTTCTGAAGAGCTGCGAAGCGCTGACAGACGTGTCGGAGTATTGTAGAACAGGTTTTCCACCTGGATACATTGTTAGCATGCATTCAAGCGTGCCAGCGCATTGTGCCGTACGGTAATTGTTGTACCATCGGTGCCTGCGGTAGCTTTGGGCTCTGCCGAAGTCGCACCTTTCGTTGGGGTAAGTGCACCATCAGTATATATTGCCCTGCGAAAGTACGGAACGATCAAATCTAAGCAAGGACAGGTCAAATATGTACTGACTTCCATGCACAGGCGTCTGCTTTAGTCTTGGTGACAACCATTAGATGCGCTACGTAGGATATAGAGGCCAACGCCTCCCCACGGAAACCATAGGTGGCTATATGCGCTAAATCTGAAAAGCTAGACAATTTGGACGTCGTAAATCGTTCCGCCAGAATGGGCAAGTCAGCTTTCTGAATCCTAGTCATCAGAACACGCTCCACAGAGTACACGCCAGAAAAGTGCTCACGCGGATGCCACATCCATTATCTTGAATCTGCAATAGTCTCATTCCACCATCCTTAACCGTAACGCGGATAGACGTGGACTGTGCATCGAGACTGTTCTCAATAAGCTCCTTGAGGGCAGACGCTGGACGATGGATGATCTGACCTTGTCATTGTCGTCAGTTTATTCTACACTTCATTGCTCAAACTCACTTCTCCAGCTGCTATACGGTTGATGACTGATTCTTGCAAACGTCGAATCGGCAGCGGACCTGGTGGCGGAGGTGATGGTGAACGAGCAGCCATTCTTACGTCTTATTTCAATAATAAAGTGCAAAAAGACGGCAGGCCAAGGGCACTCTGATAGCTTGACCAACGGCCATGAGATAGACGCGTCGGTGAATCGTGCGTCGTAATCGACGTTACCCCGCAGCACGTGACTCTCGTGGTCGGAAGCTGCCCCCCACTTCCAAATTCATGCGGTCACTCAAGCTCTTCCTCACCTTTTTTCTCAACGACATCGACCACGGCGACCTTAATCTTTTTAATCTTCTGGCGGAACGCCTGGACACTTAGCAAGTGCCTGAGGGTCTAGTCTGACCGTTCTGCCGCCGCATATACTCCTCGCACCCTCGCCCTTCCCTCAACTTGGCACTCCACGAGTTACACAGACCCAGGGTTACGACCCCATAGTCTGTGGTGGATGAGACAGGGGATTTCAGGGTCCGCTACACGACTTCTAGCACTGAACGACTCAACGCGAGCCCCGCTGTAGTCTTCTCTAATGACTGCCCCATTCTCCGACGGCTCTGCCACAGTGCATTCTGCTAAGGTGCGTGGCTTCTACTTCTACTACAGACATTTGTGAATTTTCCTTGTAGGCAGACAGTCCCCAGATGACGTCCACGAGCCTTGAGCTACAACCGTCCACACCTCCGCGCGGCCGTGCCTCAGCCCGCTACCCTGTGTCGCTCGCCCGTGGCGAGCCCGGACGCGTTCCCTTGCATCGGCGTGGAACGTCCAATACGTATGAACGGCTGGAGGATCTCCTGAGGGAGGCGGGCTACAAGGAGACACGGGTGTTCACACCGGAGGCGGAGCGCAGGGAAGCACAAGAGGCAGCGCGCAAGGGAAGCATGCGTGGCGGCATGGACACAGTCGTCGGATACATTGCGAGCTGGATGCCAGGGGCAGGTAAGGGTGCGAGTCCATCCACTCCGACGGGAAGGCCACAAGCACCGGTCAGGCAAGTTCACGAGCCCATGGCACGTCGGTCCTTGCCCGCGTCCCCTCTTGCGCACAAGCGCGACCTGCATCATGATGGTTTCGCACGGGCCCCGAGCCCGCTCTCCATCTCACCCTCAGCCTCTGCGACGACGATTGCGTCCATGCGGAGCCACATCTCCGACGGCACTGAGGGACACATCGTCGCCTACCGGAACGTTGTTCACGGCATACAGCCACTGCCGCCTCTCCGCCCTCAGTCCTCAATGTCGAGCAACCTACGGACGTATGCGCAAGTCTCCGCAGCTCAAGGGTATTTACGACACATGGCATCCGCGCCCAACATGCCTAAGTATCTCCCGTCGACGCGGGTCGGCTCCGTCTCGCGTATGTCCAGAATCCCGCACGACGGCGCGCACCCGATGCCGACCCGCTGGCTTGAATCCGTCAGCAAGGCTGTGGCGGGGACCGGCCATCCCCGCGCGCACATCGGCGGCCCGCAATCTGCGCGTCACTCGAGTAGGCCATCATCTCGCGCATCACGGCCGAAACGGGAGACAAAGTTCGCGCTAGGGCAGACGCGTAGCGTATCAGGCGCGCCTCCTGGTTTGATGACATACCTCTCACCCGCGGGAAAGGCGCCGGGCGCGGTGAGCACGGCGAATGTTGTGTGCCGATCTGCGCCGGCCTCTCGCTCGTCCTCGCGTGTGGGCGAGCGGAAGAGCGGGCCTCTCAAGGGATGGGCACTTGCCGAGGTGACCAATCGAGCAGGCAAGAAGCCGCGGCGGCAGAGTAAGTGCGACGGCGTGCCGGTGCTCGCGAGTACGTGCGTCGAGAATGATGAATGGAGCACCCATTGGGTGGACGGGCGGCGCGTGCCCCTGTCTCTGAGCGGCGCGCAGGACGGGCTGAGGATGGATAACGATTTAGAAAACGACGATGACGATGACGATGACGATGACGCCGAGCTCGACTTCGCGCGGCTGCTCGTCCCGCCGAAGCGCCAGTACTCGATCCAGAGTCTGCGTCGGCACATACACCGCAGCCAAACCAACTTGCGCGAGCAGCGGGACCTGTGGGGCGACGATGACGGATATGGCACGCAGAGCCGTAGCCGGCGAGAGTCGATAGATGACGAGGATGGTCATGGCTGGGAGGCAATGGGTGCCCCTGGCTTCGGCAACGCTAAGAGAAGACGGGGTCTGCCCGGCGCATGGGCAACACTGTCATCCCGTTCATAGTCGGGACTTCTCGCTGGATCTGCATTGCCGCCAGGTGCCCGATCCAAACGCAAGACGAGGACTCGGAAGAAGACGAACCCAAGGACTAAGCAACCATTACATTCGCGATCGCAAACAGGCTTCACTCAGGAATATGTACATTCTAATCTTGTACTACGAACACCGATCATTGCTTCATCACCCACGTATTACATCCTTTCCCCAGCAATGACTTATAATGGTAAACGTAATCCGTCGAAGTTCATAACAGGGTTTTCCTTCATTTGCAGACTGGTGATTGTCCCACATATATCGCTAATGGACATTATGCATCCCCTCCTTTCGTAATAGACTCCTGTAATGGTGTTCAAACTTCGGTGAAAATAGCTGTATATTGTTCGATGTTATCCGGAATGTTTTTGAAAGCATCTTCGATTACTGTTGTCGACTGTCTGACTCAATTGCCTTGAAGAAGCCGCCTTCACCGCGTAGAATGGAAGCTTTCTCGCATATTGTGAAACATTGCGAAGAAGAGGTCTGTGACCACTCTGAAGATACACCGCAAACCTACGTGATACAAGTCCATGGCAAGAGAAAACATTAGATTAGTGCGACGATGATAGCGATTACAACTCCATTTTGTCCTCCTTCTCGTAACCAGGGTTCTTCTGTAGGATGACGAAACTCTCTAGTACGTGTGCGAAGGGGATGTACTCCTCTGTCGCCAGTTCCGCCCGCTCCGTTGTACCCAATCGCACCGGTGTGGAGTGTGTTTGGAAGCCAGATATCGTTCTTGGTTTGCCAGCTTGGCCGACCACGTCGACGGCCTAGATGTCACCAGATCAGTCATAACGCCCAAGACAACCATGTCCGATGTCAACACGTACCTGACCCACGCGCACGGTCACCGGGAAGCTCTTGAGCTCCTCGTCGAGGGTGATCAAGAATCTTGGGTACATTGCGGTGACAAGGAAATACAGCATCCAGTGATACTTATCCAGGACGACTACAGGATAGGATTTTCGTCAGGAGACGCAATGAATCAAAGCATGAAAGCCACTTACAGCCCTTGGCTTCCGTGAAGGCGATCAAAGTCGCCAGTAATCCCGCGACCGCTGTTCTACTCATAATGTTGCGATCGGAGAAGAATGGGTTGACAGTGATCGTTCCCTTGCCCATGTGGACAAGGCCTTGCGCTATCCGTACCATGAATAGACAGTCGGGCTCCTTATGGTAGTAACCCGCCAGCTGTCGCAACATCTGGGCTAGCCGAGCATTGTTGGTGCCCGCGCCGATCAGACCCATGGCGAAGATCGCATTGAGCGCAACAGCCAGATCGTTATCGTGGCTATACTTCGACAGTGTGTCCATGACAGGGAGTTGGGGATTTGACGCGCTCAACAAGCCGAGCGCAAGCGGAACAGTTTTGCGGATGATCGGTTCGCCGTAGTGCATCTAGAGAAAATGCTTGAGTAGTTGACCTTGAAAGCAGACTGCCCAATGAACGTACCAAGTGATTTAGTGTCCGCATAGACATCTCCGCCCCGACTTCCTCTCCCATGGCAATGAGAGCGATACCGAGCACCGCAAACGCCTGAAAGGTGTCATCTTTTGGAGGCTCTTCTGGCGCATCCTTATCCTTGTCATTCTTCTCGGACTTGACTACGTGCTCGTCACAATGGTGAAGCATCGCCTGAACCTTCAGTACCTCGCCCGAGCCAGCGTACGAGCACGCCTCAACAAGAATGACGGCCTGCTTGGAGATCGGATGTTCAATAGCTCTCAGCGTTTCGATGGTCGCATCAGAGCCGTCTTGCAGGCCGAGGTAGAGCAGCGCAAGACCGAGAAGCATATATCTAGACCATTTTTCCTCGAGCTGCTTGTCATCGCGCTCCATTAGTGTTTGCAAAATGGTGCTGGCAATGTCGCCATTCCCGCTGCCGACAAAGATAAAGCCGAGCGCAAGTGCAGATAAAGAAGCGATTTCCATCGACACGCCTTCATCCGCGACGTGGGGGAGGAGGATCGCCAGAAGATCTTCTCGATGAGAGCCGGCATATGCAAGGCCGAGACCAGTGATCGCACTTGTCTTGAGAGGCACAGATTTGTTATCGACGTATTCACCGAGAAGCGCAATCGCAGCGTCTGCTTCAGTGCGAACACCGGTGTTCAAGATGCCTGTTGCAAGAAGCGCTCCCGCCTAATCATTACTGAAAATGTATCCTCGACGACTTGAGGGAATTGACTACTCACCTTAATATGCTCCTCAGACGAGTAGGTGTACTTATCCACATGGCTAAGACCGACGTCCGTATCCCAGAGCAAGCTGAGACCGAGACTAGCAGCAGCGCTCATCATACCTGAAGATACACGTCAGGCACGAGTACACGCCTATGTATTGAATGGACGCACCATGGTCCTTGTTCTTGTAGATCCAGCTGTTGCCCTCCTCAGCCTCAACCATCAACTTGTCGTTACCGAAGCCAGCATTGACGAAGGCATTAACGAAAGTACCAGCCAAGTTACCCCGAGCAGAATCCACATTTGCAGACGGTACTCCTGGAAGATCGTGTAAGCAAGCTATAATCGAAGAAAACCATCACACTTACTCGTGTTTTCAAGGTGCGACTTGTAGATGTCCTCCAAGCTTTTGGGTTCCAAGATGCCAAGTTCCTTACCGAACTCCTTGAAGTGCATACTCAAATGTGTATTGCTCAAACAGTCCAGGAGGTCCTCTGGCATTTCCTCGCTTTCGTCGATACTATCCTCCGAGTCTAGCCACTCCTTGGGTATCTGTGCGCGCGCGAGCATGAACGCGAGCTGGCGCTTCATAAGCGGGTTTGCAGGAGCGTTGAAGTCCCGTCGTATAAGTTCAGGCTCGCCGAGACGTATTGACAGGGCAAGTGCTTGAGGGAACTTCAGGTGCTCAGAGTAAATGCGGTGTGCTGCGCGCAAGAAAGCACGGTCGTCCGGTGTGGGCAGGAGATTGACACAGCTGAGATACGGTCAATATCTATGCAATACCTGGAAAGTGTCGAACATACCGGATCATGTACTGGCACACTCGCTCGTATGTGTTTTCATCCACGAGCTCCGCTATCCGGTCGGCGATTTCGAGCTCCTCGAGCAGGTCGACCGCATCTGGCTCCGCATTGTGCTGCAGAAGGAATGTTGCACATTCCATCGCCAGCTCCTGCAGCTCCTCTGTCGAGCCGATCACCTCTACAGGTTTCCGCGCCTCCTCTTTCTTCTCCTCCACCGCATCCTCCTTGTCACCCTCGACCGGCTTCACCTCCGCCTCCACATCTTCGCCCAGGGTCCGCGCGTTGTGTTCCTCTCCCAGCTCTGCTGCGAGATGGCGCACGTACTCGTGCCCCCACGAGCCTGGTGTAGACAGCGGTGAAGAAGAAGCAGACGGTCGCAGAGAGCTAGAGAGCAAGCGGTATCGGAGAGTCCCCCGAGGCTCAGTGTCCGAATATGTCATGGCAAGGACAGACAGGATGTCCGCAAATAGGCTCTGAGTCGGAACGTCAGCATGCACAGGTACCACGGGAGGTAGACTAACCTTGTCCTCCGACGCGAGCCATCCTTCGTATATTGTTTGTAGTTCGCGGTAATGAGGGTGAAGGAACTTCAAGGGTTTCGGTACGGATGTCATAGACGAGGTCGAAGTCCTGATCAACGTCCGTAACGTCTCGAGCGCAGGTCGATATAGTTCAGTGTTAGGTTCCTGTGCGTACGCGTTCATTTCATCAGAGGACTTGTACCATGAGAATGACCTGCCCACCTTTAACCGTTCCACGAGCATCTCCAGTTCATTCTTGAGCTGCAAATCCTCTTCTGACTACAATGCATATTAACCTCAACCCTCGCATATACCTCAATGCGCATACCAAGTCCTCCCCCTGCGCCTCCTCTTCTTTCTTCTTAGACGCATCGGTCTTTTCTCCCTCGGCCTCCTTGCCCTCTTTCTTCTTCTTCGGGTCCTCAGAGGGCACAGATATGGCAATGGTTGGCTCGGGCATCGTGAATGTCGGAGTGTGACGGTAAGAATGCGTACGCGGAGGTTACGCGTCGCGTCGCTGACGCAAGGTCATTCCGCGCGACTGCCCTTTATGGATTTAGCACAAATTATAACCTCAACTTTCACTTATCTCACGGTATATAGAGCGATAGTCCACGAATTACCCTTGCCCCGAACCCTCTCAGGCTGAGATGCAGAACGAATTTCGACAGTACGTTCTCTTGCTGTTCATGACCCTTATGACTCAAGCTCTACATTGACGTTAGTCCGCCGATACTGCTCAAGGTGAAAGCACGATTGACGCTAATTCTGTCCTCTTGTAATCCTTGATAGATCTGTAGGGCCTCATGCACCACCTGAATCTGAGTATCCGCCAACAGAAAGAGTGAATGCTGCGTTTCAAGCTTTCTTGAATGGCGCAGGCAGATGTTGGCGACTATCTTGGCATTCATATCGCGGGTAGGTCGGTGTACTACCGGCGGACCCGCAATATGATTGGCTAGTTGGTGATGTCAGCAGCTCGAATGGAGGCACTTCAAGTAGGGGTGCAGACAGGGGTGAGTTCCAGTTCCAAGGTTGCATTTATTTAACATGTTCTGATTCCATCAGATTGAGATGTAAGGCATCTAATGACAGAAATCATAATATGTATACTGCAATGGTTGATTTGACATGGACGCGGGCAACGAGCTTGACATTCTTGCCGTGGGCTTGTCGATATAATACCGATCGGCCCACGGCAAGATGCCCAGCGAGATCAGCCCGATGATGTTGGTAGCGTAACAAAAGCATACCGGTCCGCAAGAGCAGAAGATAAAACTGAGAGCAAGATCTCCGCTGCGCTCCTTGATTAGGTGAAGTAGCAAAACTGGGTTAGCTGTCGAGGGCACTCATTCTGCTCACACTTGTTTACCTATTCTTCCTACTGAACCTACTGAGGATGTAAGGCACGTCCTTCCGTTGAAGTCGTTCTTGACTACTATTAGATAGATGAGGCAACCAGGTTCACAGAAAATCTGTTACGCACATTCTGCTTACATGCTGTACGAGCACGAATGTATTCTTATCCGAAATATACACATGTTTCTCGTCTTTGTGAGATGCTGTCTGTATCGGTGTTTACCGCAAGTCGATCGAGCAAGGCAAGCCCGCCCGGCCCTTCTCGCCACACCGAGCGCAATAGCACGAGCAGAAATGGTTCGATCCCCCAGCGGCCGCACAAGCTGCATAGCTTCGCACACCATCTCGTTCTTAAACCAGTTCCTTGTCTCCTAGTTCGTGTGTTATACCTGGCCTGCTACTCTCCGCAATGGCAACAGTATCCGTACCAGCAAACTCGTTACCGTCGGAGAAGTACCGTGGGGCAGTCGTCGAGGTACTGCGGCCTTTTGCCTTGCGATTTCCACCACGGGACCATCACACTGATCCTTGACGGCCGTGCAGGATCTGCAGCTGCCTCCTGCGTTCGCACTGCCGTCGAGTGAAGCGATCTCGCGGGCCATCGAGCTCGCTTACGAGCGTGACTTCTCGTATATTCCGTGAGTCTATTTGTACTATTACATATTCGAGCTGCCTTTGACCGGTTCGACGACCCACGGCGTGCCATCATCGGATAGGATCCTCGACCAGAAGCGTAGACCAATAGGGTACGTCGATGTCGCCGTACTCAAGGCAAAGTGGGAAGCAAGCGAGGCCAATCCGGTCAGTGTGTCGCAAACTACATAAAATTGGATCATTGCTGATACTTCAAGGTTGGATTGTTAGAGTGACAGAGTGTCGCTATACATGACCAAGTTCGACCGTTCGCACTCGAAAGCATACACGCTGATCACCCCGTCGAGTCCTCTCGCCGACCTGGAGGAATTCTTGCGACATACTATATTCGCCCTTGGTGCGTACACAGCAGATTGCCTATAATCTATTCGTAGTTCATGATAACTATACACAGTCACAGACCGCGACCGCAAATTCGTCCTCGCTGTCGCTACATCACAAGATTTGGAGGTGAGCAAAAGCTGCGCGTTCCCACTAGAAACGCCCGTCAACTCATCTCGTCGTGTCGATCTAGAACTTCGTCTCCCGTCGTGGTTTCTGATACTTTCGCTTTTGTATTGCACTATCGTTTCCCGGTCGGCGTGTCTTCAGTACGATCATGTCCTCAGTCGCTCTGTGCATGTATATTTTTCGGAACCGTCTATCTACTAATGAAACGTCAGTAGAACTGTAAAATTACAAATACGCTACAAGGGTATACGGCAAGATCAGCAGCAAGGAATGTGAACCGAGCGAACACGAAAGCATTCTCAGCATTCGTGTCCACGGATTAAGAACCATAAGCTAGTAAGACAAGGAGTGCTCCTAAACTACATTTCCACAGGAATGGGGGAAGCAGGTCAGTGTTCGGTTGCTACCGCCCACAGGAGAAGTACAACCTAAAAGAGCGAGGGTGGTGGGCCAAGCGGGGCGTCAGCGCGCCTTTCGCCGCCATGGAAGGATACCAAACGCAAGCACAGGTGCCCAGGCTGCCAGTAGTAGCGCAACGTGCTGCGTGCCGAAAGGGGTGGGGACACCGCGGCTGGCGAACATGTCCACAAGTGACGAGATGCTCGCAAGGATCTGCGTCCCGGAAAGAAGCAGCTGAAAGAAGAGCACGCGCCATACCACTGTGCTTTCGTGCGCCGGCCGCGGATCTGGCGCCGAGCGCTCCCATATTGATATCGAATGCGAGTGCGGATGGGGCACCGCGATATGTCCCGCCTGGAATGCGGTGAATTTCCTGTCGGTGATAGACAAGTGCGGACGATCGTCGGAACTGTCGTCCTCGCCCCCATCAACCGCGAACTCCAGGTCCGACTTGGAGCTTGCGCGGGAGGAGGCGTCCGAGTTATGTGCCCAACGGAGCGATCCGCTCATCGCGTCGTTATCGAGGTCCTCGTACCCTGTGATGACCGGTCTAGGCCCGTCGTTGCTCGTGCCACTATACGCACTGAGACTAGGAAAGACGGGGAGTCCAACTGGTGTCGTGCGTGAGCTTGGCGGGTTGGAGGGCGGCGCGAAGAGCATCGGCGAGGGTGACTGCGAGTGATGCGATTGGCTGAAGAAGCTGGTGCGGTCGCCATGGCTGGGTTCGTTCTCGGGGGACGCGCGGGACGAGGGCGGCCGCCACGAGAAGGGAAGGTGGAACCGCTGGGCGTGAGCCACAGTAGGTTGCGTGGGCGCACGCCCAGGGAGGGCTAGCGCAGTGCCAGACGAGATGGAGTGCGGAGGGGTGGGGAGGGCATGGAGCGTCATGCTCGGCGACGACATCGGGGATGTCGCTGCGGGCGTCCTGCGGCTCGCGTCAGGGAGAGGCTGGGACTCGAGTGACGGAAGCGCTTTCAGCTCAAACGCCGCATCGCCCAGGCCGCTTGGGGAGTAGAGTGTGTGCCGTTTGTCCCGGGAAGTGCGGCGCCGAGGGAGGGAGGTGAGCATGTCGAAGACTTCGCCGCGTGGGAGCTGAGAATGAGCGTGGAAGCGCTGCCGGGTGGACAGCAGACAAATTACGCAAGTGCATGAGAGCACGAAGGAGGGGATAGCGAGGAGGAGAGGTAGACCGGCGAAACTCAAAAGGCGGACCCTGCATGGGCAGGCCGTAAGCTGGCGGCAGTGTCACAGAAACATGTAGATAACGACGCACCAAAGGGGATCGGATGCATCGCAGGTCATGTCTACATAGTTACGGACTGCGTGCAGTCGCGAAGAGACAGCAATGTATGCCGTAAACGCTACCGCGGGAAAGCCAATGACCAGGGACAGAAATGCCACGCGAGACCTCAGAGCCTTTTGACTATCACGGGGGTGAGCTCGAGTGAAATAGGTACAAATGGTGTACGACATACATCTCCAGCTCACTGAGAACGCGCGCTCCCTGGGCCCGCAAGATGGCAACTGAAGTCGTGATTGTCATGGTCGCACATAAACTTGTCATGACAAACCATGCCAATGCCTTGAAGGCTGCTTGTGCTGCCGGGGGCTCAGCTTCTCACATTGAACTCGACGTAAGATTAGGAGACGTACCGACGCAAAATGTCAACGGCATGATGTAGGCGTTCATATGCCAAATCATGCCTACAGTCGATACGACGGGATGAATATGTTCTGCAGACTGTGACAAACATGTGCACTCACCGAGACAGAACACAACCTGCAGCGTCACGTTGGCGATCCCGTACGCTATGGGGATCCACAAACCACCCAGCGCAGACACAAACCGAGGCGAGCCGACCAGACTGCACAGCAGACCTATGTGGACACGACAACCCGTTCCGACATTGTGTCATTTCTCAATAACACAATGCACGCACCTGTAGCAGACAGTACGACCCACGCCACCCTCAGCGCAAATGGGAGCATTCGGAGATGGTGCAACGGCGACCTCACCGCGACGAACAGCGGGAGTGCGGGCTAGTGGTACCAGTCCAAGCCACTGGGGACAAGGTTGGGGAAAGGGGACAACGATAAGGCACAACACGGGAGAACTGGCTGGGTAAACTACCAGCCCGGAATGTCTACGGATCGCAGAAGCGTGATGTCGAGACCAGATGCGCTTCTAGTAGAGCCCGTCTATCAATGGCCATCCAGTTAGGTATGTTGGAACCGAGGTCGGGGCCCTCTTCTCGGCAGTCAGGGCAATTCGCTATGCCAAAAAGCGACTTCACAGATATTCTGCTCAAAGTTACGGACACATAGGGCCTGAGACAGATTCGTCATTCCCCGTGCCAGCGTCTGTATCCAGACTCTTTTGAATCGTCATTGGGCTGCAGGCAGTGCTGATATGAGATGCGGATCTCTCGGGCCCAGGGCGTTTGGGGGAAAGGATTTGCTGATGACGGAGATGGAGATGCTCTATCTCGACTGATCGCGTGTAACGATCATAACATGCAGCACCACGTGTGTCGCCTTTCATCTCCGATCGGGACTCGGCGTCTTGACCACTTGCTTCAACTTGGGCCCGGGGAAAATGTAGGCTGCTGTATAGCAGGCAGGTATAACAGGGCTGCAGAGTAGATACCGATGGAACTGAGTACTGTTCGACAATCTCTCGTCTGAAACATGTCGTATTGTCCCGTTGGTGTCCTAGCATCGTTGGTAGATGCATCACACATCAGCGTGCGCCCATCTGCCATAGACATTGCTAGCACTTACTCCACCTAGCCCTCCGCTGTCCGCTTGGTCTCTACGACTTTCGCATCATCGCGCGGAGCTGCGGCAAGAGAGGGTACAAGTCCTACAGGTTCTCTGTCTCCTGCCTCGGCAGACACTGGAGGAGGATTGGGTACCCTCGCATCCTCCGGTACCCACTCAAGTGACACACTCACATCCAATATGTTCTTCCCAATCCCTACCGGGAAGTCCAGCTCCTTCCGTGTCAGTGTAATGCCGCTGCCCTGCCCCGCCTGCCCCGCCTGCCCACGCGGGTGCGGCAGGTGAAACGTCGGGATGAACCAGAACCACCCCATGAATACCTGACACGGCGGGTCTTAGCCGGCCTTCAGTAAAGCCAGAAGGCACACTGCTCACCTGCCCCATGTATAGCTTCACCCGAACCTCTCGGTCAGCGTGCAGCACGACCCCCGCGTCCGTATCATGCCTTGGCGTCTGCAAACCCGCATCACTGATCGATGCCTCACCCGCCGTCGTCTTCTGTCGTATAGTCTCGCGCCTATTGTCGGCAGCGGTCCCGCGCGCATCGCGCATAGCGCTTCCCTCGTTATCGGTCAGCGGGCGCAGCGTGAGCATGCGTGTGGTGGAGATTTCTGAGCCACCCTGCCATGGATACTGTCAGTCAGACAGATGCGCCACCGTCAACCCCGCAGACAGCTCACCGAACTAGTATCACCCTTCCGGGTATCGTCTCCCGCCACACCAAACCGCGCAAACGTGCGGACCATCTTGTTCTTGTCCCACCGATCGTCCTTGAACATATTCGCCAGGCGCTCGTCGTTCATGCGCTCCGATCCTAGTCGACGCTTCCCCATGTCGCCTGCCTCATCTCGAGTGTGCCGCTCCCACCCCTCGAGCGTATTCACCAACTCATCGTCGTAGCGGGCGAGCGACGCCCATATCTGCCCGCGGCTCTGCGCTGCACCCTTCGCGTAGCTCGTGCGCTCGATCAGCGCATTCGCTGCGCGGACAATATTCGTCTTGATACCCGAGAGCTCACGCATACGCACTACGATTTGCGTGAGGCGCATCTTTGACGGCGGCACCTGCGGATCGCCGGCCCAGAATCTTGGCGGGCCCTCATGTGCGATGAGCAGCGACCAGTAGTACAGCCATCGGCGCTGACTCGGGATGCTCACGCCTTGTTTCAATTTCTTCGCTGGTGAAGAGGGCCGCTTCATACGACGGGACGTATGAAGTTCAAGAATATGATCTAGTCTGTCGGAGCGTATCCCCTCCCCTCCCGATTGTGTCTGGTTGACTGATTCGGCAACACGGGCATCCAATTCAGTTGCGACCGAAGTTGTTTGTGTCAGAAGATCGTCGGGGCCGTCATCCGATGGCTCGTCAGACGGCATTGCGTCCATGATCCGTTCGGCGCGAACAGTGGCCTTTTCTTTTTCAGTTGCGCTGCGTGATCCAAGATCCGAGCTCGAAGCATCATCTATGCTGGTGATGAGGTAGGCACAAGCCATTGTGCCAGACCTGCCCTTGCCGGCTGTGGGAGTGCTCCATAAGCAGAGTTCATTCGTTCGATAATAAACGCACCTTTGCAGTGCAACACGACTACTCGCTCAGGCGAGCCTTCGAGCCAAGCACGAATCTCACGCGCAATGAGAGGCATGATAGCAAGAGGAGGCGCACTAGTATTCAATGAGCGAGATCAGCGAGTATACACTAAAACGAAGCAGCTGGCAATTGAAATGCCGGAAACAACAGTCACAAGCCCATCGTGTTCTATGAATGCTGGGTTCCAGAAGACGGCAGCTTGGTCAGGAGAGATGGAAGATTGACCGTACAAATACAGAGAAATGCAAGACGTACTGATGATCAGGGAATGGGTATCTGCTGACCCTTCCGTCGAAAACACTAGAGGGGTATGTGTTCTCGTTCACGGGACAGAAGTTGAAGACCCAGAAGTTCTTCCCATGTCGATGTTCCAAGAACCGTCTCGCGTCTTCACGTCGATTACGATACAGGGACTCAATGCCGGAAGCAGGGTATCCCATAACTATGACCTGATCTGTGACATATGCAAGATCTGTGGTCGTCTCAAAATGTTAGACAGACATTGCCCGCTTCAAGACTTATGGGTGTACCAATTACCGAGATCGAGGTCCAGCTTCTCATCTCGTAGTCTGGATTTATCCCCAGATACCAAGCGGCGAACGAAATCGGTCATTAGGTCTAATGAGATGAGAGTAGAGTGAACGCAGACTCTGCCTCAAACATGAGGTCATAGTATAGCCCCAAACGGAAATTATTGATTTTGTCGGACAATCCCGTTCAGCAGCCTTTAGCAAAATGAGAGCATACGCGACATGTTATAAACATTCGGCGATAAAAGGCAAATTATGGGCGACAATTTGGTTGTTTGAGTAGGAGTAACCTGAGTGAACAACGGGCGCGATCGCGTACAGTCACAGTCGCGTGATCGCGTTGCGACGCGCGTGTCACGCGCCCGAAAGTGACTCATGGATCATGGGATTATCGTAGACATCAGTAAGTACTTTGATAATATTGCAACATTGCATGAATTGTAGCCCGGTGTAAACGCCGCCTAGACATCTCGAACACTTCCCCCGATTTGCTGGTCGAGATCAATATGAAAGCACCTACCAAATGGCAACTCGCAGATTTGTCGCTCTTCCTCGCAACCCCGGAGCAGACAGTCGAATCTCGCAAGCGCTCTGCGCAGGAATGGCGGCGAGCGTTGACTGAGGAGCAATATATCCTGAGGGATATCCTCATGGATGAGCATGAGCACGCAGCGCATGGCAAGGGCGCGACATGGTCAGCATATCCCCTGTATCGTAATCGGACTAAAGCTGACACGGGACTGCAGGGTTCTCGCACCCAGGGCTAATCCATCGACGCTCGATTTCATGTGTTCATGTGAAACGTGAGCGGCAGAGACATCCATATATCCGTTACGAACTCATGACAATGGCAGTTTTCGTCGAGCCGGATTAGTCTGCAGGCTCTCAACGTCGTTGCATGCAGAGGAAGTCACTGCGTACGGTATTGCGTCTGTGTTCACGCCGCTAGAGAAGCGTAGGTGCGGTTACGCGCAACACATGATGCGCCTCCTCCACTGGGTGCTCGCTCCACGTTCCACACTGTCTGCCGACTTTCCCGACGCATGGGGCGCACCTCCTGCGGCACCGGACGGCTTTGGGAATGCTCAATTCTCGGTTCTGTACAGCGATGTCGGGCCCGACTTCTATCGCCTGTGCGGGCCGACGCAGTACCCGGGTAATGGCTGGATCGAAAGAGGTTCGACATTGACTTCCTGGAACGTCCCTCCGTCAGAGGACACATTGTCGTCAAAGATATTGTCATCCACATGGAAGTACCTGACAGAGGACGATGCTATACGCGTCTGGGAGGCGGACGCGGCATGGATGAAGATATATCTGGCTAACATGAGGCCTTCGACGTCGCGCACTTGTTTCACGTTCCTCCCCAACCAGGGTGTTGCCAAATTCCTGATTCACCGCACGATGTCATTCAACAAGGACTTGACTCCGGTGCTGCCGCTCCAGACATGGGGTATCTTGCGCCTCCCTCACGCCAACGCGGGTCTCGAAGACGTCCTCGGCGACGACGAACGCCAGGGGAGCACCTTTGCGACGTGGTCACTCGACCCGACGTCGGCATCAGGTACTCTTATTGTAACACGGCTCCGTGCGACCACGGACACGTTCCCCGAACTCTTTGGCAGGCTCACCGAGTTCTCACGCGAACAGAAGATAGAAAGAATCGAAATATGGGCCCTGCCAGAAACTCTGCAGGGGATCGCGTCGGATCTCGGTGGCGTGACTGAGCAGAGGCAAGAACATTTGTCAGCCTTCAAGTGGTATGGAAAAGAACCAGAGGAGTTAGAATGGATATTCGACGAGAAGTCTGTTGTTCCCTTCGCCATAATCTTGACGAGGCCCGTGATGGACTGCGGCTGGACTGACGTATATTTCACAGATTCTGTTGGTGCTGAGCCATTCACTGTGTCGAGCACTTGCAAATACATACATTTACTACATTTTGGTTGTACAAACATTATGTTATTTTGCCTATACCGAAGCATACTGTACGACGACGCTGGAGGGTTCCTTGTATTCCGCAATCGGAGTAAACGGTATGTCATGCAGGCTTCAGTAGCAGATATGAGTTAGTGTACAAAGTTACACGCAGCGGAGCAGTAGAAGACGAACCCAAAGGCTGTTGGGCCACCGCATGCCAGACCTTCCGGTGTTGTGGTCCACTTTGGCTCGCCCGCGAGCGCAATGACAGTAACACGCAAGCCATACCTGGTTCAATTAGTCACAACCATGGATGAAGTAATGTAACAGTGCATCTCACCGGTAGTCAGGCGTCCCGAGTGCTGCTCCGTTTTGGGAGTCCAGGACAGTAATAAGATCCGGAACAGTGACCAAAACCTGGTGAGGTATGTGAGCACTGTGGTGGAGTTGCTGTCGGGGAAAAGAATATTTACCTTCTTATCGCCGTTAGGCTTCTCAATGTACGCGTACAGGTTTTCGTTCTGGAAAGGAATGATGAGACGGTCATCGGAGGCGTATCCAGGGGAGGTCGAGCTTGTCCCAGTGGTAGGCTCTTCCTCTTCGTCCTCTAGAAGCGGTACAATTGTTACAGAGCCCCACGTGAATCCTTTGCGGACTTCCTGCTCAGCGGCGCGGATGAATATACCCTCGATATGCAAGAGACAAACATATGACTAACACGTTGGACGTCGACGATCTTCCCAATGAACAAGCAAGCGCCATTCTGCAGTTCGAGGATGGCCGAAGGGATGGACTTCAAGTTGTTATGTTTCCTACAGAGCGCGATCGCTCGTCCTATGCGCCATGCCTGTGAGACGGTATGCGTAACACCTGCGCCAGGAATGTCAAGACGAGATACCTGCAGGTGACAACCGATAAACACGGACCATACTGTTGGCACTTGACGCGCGTCAGGGGCGCCATACCAACTCCCGCTCTCGAGCCCATCTCGGTGGCGACGATGCGGAGAATGCTCTCCACCGCCTTAGGATTGGCAGCGCTAGGCAGAAGCTACAACCTCATGGAAGACGAACCAAATGGAAGGACGAAGACCTCGTACCACTGTATTGCCCACGCCGTCAGAGACAGCACAGGGCCAGAGACCGCCAGGAATGTTGAAAGCACCCGGTAGCCTAGCGCCGTCGAAGCATTTGAGACTTCGATAATGACCGCTTACAGATGTGCGACTCACGATTGGTACATCTAGCTGGGCGGTCAGACATTTCATCTGATATTAACGAGAGAGAGCGGTGCGTACGTTTGGATATGCACGGCCCATAAGGTCACCATCGAGAACCTTCTTGCCCATCTCGGCCGCGGTGATCATAGGCTGTACACCATTACCACCACCGATCTCGTCAGAGATAACGCCGGTGACATCCTTAAGTCCCATGTACTTCATCAGAGCACGTATGGAATCGGAAATCTCCGTAAATCCCTGAAGACGTTCAACCTGCACAGTAAAGTTAACCAAGCCTTTTCATGAGAGTCTTCGGAGAACTCACAGACACGCTCGGTGCACCCTAGGGAACATTTGGACATTGTCACTTACGACCAAACCGTCGGACAAGGATCTGCTTACCATCGACATGCAACGCAGGAAGATCGCGTCTTCAGGAGCATCATCCGGGTCAACGACCTATAACGCAAGCGTCACACATGGAAGACTCTCATCGTCGAAGCCACTCACAATGATCTCCTTGCCATTTCGCATCAGCTGACGGGCCATGAGGAAGGGCGGGTACGTCGAACCACCACCACCCGTCCCCAGAACACCACACCCTTCAGCGATCCATTCTGAAGGAGCGTCAATTGTTCAGCGTCGCATTTGAGCGGTCGTCAATATAGTAAACACACCGAGATCGAGTTCAGAAAGATTCCACGACCGATCTGCACGGATTTCCGGTTTGTACGCCTCGATGTCGATGCTCGGCTCTTCCGACTCCTCGTCGACACCAGCCTTCTCGCCTTCCTCGACATTGACGTCATCAGCAGCGTCGAGTTTGCTGTCCGGAGTGGCTACGGCAGCGACTGCCTCAGGCGCAAGGTCTCCGGCTGCCTTGACAATGATACGAGTGGCTTGGTTTGTGACATACTACACAACTGTAAGGCACGATGGCTAACGAGAGTCGGGGCACAGGCTGACCTGAACTGGTAGATTAACGACCTCGACAATCTTGGTCGTACCTACCGGCGAAAACAATATCAGCATTGAGTCAGACCAAGGAGAGCGAAATAACGGACTTGGGTCAGCGCCGGCCTTAATCGCCTTTTCGAGTGCTTGTGCCTTGAGGCCCTCGATGATATCGCGGATGTTGCGGCCCTCCAGTAACTCAATGGTATCAATCTCACCTGCCACTATAACACAATGTTCATAAGAGCATGCAGACCTCAACGCATATGAACTTACCCTTCGCCATGGCTGCACCAACTGCATTTGCGACACCAAAGTGCGGAGGCCGAAGGATCTCACCCACACCGGCCAGTTCATCAGGAGCAATAATGCTACCGCCGCCGACAAGAAGCACCGTAATGTCTTCGGGGGACGTCTTCATCCTGCACGCACATCAATGGCCAATTCACGACAATACAAATACAACGCACTTGTCGATGATTCCCTCCAGCTGTTTCTTGATGCTCTTGCCGGCCTTCTCGACGACTTCAGGACTGACGTCGCCTACTCGGTCCTTCGCACCCAGGTCAGCGCGCCCGCTTGCGACGACTATATCTGTCGCGGTCAACACCTCTCCTCCAAACACCCTCGCGTCCCGCGTGAGGTAATGCCCGACGGAGTCAGGCCCAACAGAGACGTGCAGGCCCTTCGGCGTCTCGTGTGCCCTGACGCGCGACCCGCCGCCCAGCCCAATCGATTGCACGTCCGCCATGGCAAAGTTCGTGCGCACGCCGCCAACCTCGATGAACGATGCCGCCTGGCGCGGAAAGCCCGACGGGAGCAGCACCCCGACATCTGCGGTCGTCCCGCCAATGTCGACGACGATCGTCGACTTGCGCGTCTGGGAGGCCTTCTGCTCGTCGAGGCCCGCGAGGAACGCCGCCCCGCGCATCGAGTTGGTTGGCCCAGACGCGAAGGTGCGGATCGGCAGCTGCGCCGCGGAGGCGGCCGTCGTCAGCGTGCCGTCGTTCTGGGTGAGGAAGAGCGGGCAGGAGAGGTTCAGTGCGCGCATAGCGTTCTGGAAGCCGCGGATGGTGCGTTGGGCGAAGGTCAGGATGGACGCGTTGAGGATGGACGCATTCTCGCGTTCCAAGAAGCCGACCTGTCCGACTGTAGCCGGCAATTAGCAGGAGAACTGACTGAAGTTCAGTTACTGACCATCACGGGAGCAGACGATGTTGACCGAAGAACCCAGCTCGCGCTCTATGATTGCCTTCGCAGCAGCTTCATGTTTGCCGTCGTTATCGAGCGGCGAGTAGACACCACATAGGACCACCTAGATAGCAGCTCTAAGCGTACAATTCCACAAGCTGCCGCCGATATTCACATTCTTCAAACCTTTCTCCTTGATGAGCGCACACTGCTCAACGACCTGCTCCTCCACTAGCGGTACAATTTCACGGCCATCAACTAGCATACTGTTAGCACGATATGTGGACTGGATAGCTTACAACTTACTTTGCAGGCCCCCGTCGACATAGCCGACATGACCCTCAGTTAGAGTACGCAGTCGAAGGGGGAAGTCGATGAATGGTGGGCACTGCTTCGTGTACGGACCACACAGACGAATCACAGCTACCTTGGCAAGCCGCCGGGCATCCGCCTCCAAGACTGCATTGATGAAAGCGGTCGTACCGATGCTGAGGCAGGAGACCTTTTCCGGAGGAATGCCAGCGATCTTCAAAACCTCGCGCACTGCGATTTCAATCCCGTCCGAGACATCAGGAGTGGTAGGGGCCTTGAACTGGGCCAGTACGCCCCTCGAGGGTTCGTGAAGGCGAGTCACGTCGATGAGCACGCCGTCAGTGTTAGTGCCTACAGGGCGGGAATCAGCATAAGGGTATTAGGAATGCAGCAAATCCATTCTAAGAGAGGAGCCATCGCCATTTGTGGATCTGCGCGGTTGTAGAGCCTTGGTCTAGCTCGGTAACCCCATTGACAGAGAGCGTCCTCTTCACGATCACAATGGATCGACAATGATCGCCAATCACAAAATGGAACAAGTGCTCACCTCCGACATCAACGCCAATTCGCAACATATTGGCACCTTGCTTTCTTTGCCCAAACGACTGGTTGAAAGTGCGAGGCTGCCCCCTCGTCGAGTACTTATCAGCACCGTAGCCTACAGCGAGTGCAGATAACCAGCTGTAGATGCCGATAGCACGAATACATCACGCCAGTAAGAAGAACACCGAGAAATCGGTTCGATATGACCACCGTGCAGTCCGTCCGACGTAGTCGGAGTAGTAGTGCCTGGTATTGTGAGGCTACAGCTTAGAGACCATGCGTTGTGCATCTCGGAGTGGCATGGTTGTCTTCAATGCAGACCAAGAATGAAGCACTCGATGGCTTGAGAGAAATGGGCGTCATGCGAACAAGGAGGGTGGATTTGTGGATCTGAAGACATGAGACCGTTGCTGATTATCCCCGCCAAGAAATAACCCACTCGGTATTGGCAGGCCCAAGGGGGACCGGACGCGAGTCAGTTTGGTGCCGGGGGTCCCAACTTCGATTTTCAATTCGAATTTGTTATATTCCATCTGTGCTCTGCGGATCATGCGATTTCGTTCTACAAGTTTTGGTAGCTTCATCAGCGTATCATCTTATCTCGTTCACCTGCGACAACGCTTTTAGCGCTGAGCATAAAAAGATGTAGTCTAATCTTATCAAGTAGTGCCTTGACCTGGGTGAATCCCCCCTATCGAGTTCTGATCCCCCGAAAGGAGACCCTGGCGGAATGTTACATCTAAATCCCCTGAAATGTACATGCCAAACACCCTGAAGGCAAGGCTTCATGGCCGAGGCGTGATCCTCTGACCCCCGAAATTGACCTCCAAGACGTGCCATGCTTGTGACGTCACATTACGTTAATTATTCTCGATATCAAACGCTTCATCGGCCATTATTTCATATCTGGAAATGTCGTTGACGCAGTATTGATAATGGTCAGCGCTTGAACTTGTCATGGACGGAACCCCTATACTACCAGTCTCTGGCACGGTCCGCTGCTCAATTGATTAAACGTTTTAAGGCTACTTACCAGTTCATATATATATATATATGGGCCGCGTTTGAAAGCTGTGATGCTATAATATAATCGGATAGCGTATACAAGAAGACAAGCAATGAGTACTCGAGTACGTAGGGCTACACTATTGACTACGCATTCTGCGATAATTATAGTACAGTGATATGTTGGGGCCATATGCCCCACGCGAGCTGAAATAGTTATCTGACACATAGTAAATACCCACCAGTAAAAATGTTGCATATGGTTCAGAACTTCTTCTGCAGAAAACCTTTGCCAGCATCCCACAATGCGCGCTCGAGCACCTTCATCCCCGCAAGCACCTTCTCCTCTTCTAGTCGCCCGCCTACAACCTGCACGGCCACCGGCAGCCCATGCATCGCGCTTGCGTCGTACAATGACCATGCACTCCGCGCGGCGTCGTTCAACTGCAGATACGAATCACTCTGCTGGAAGTCTGCCGGCAGTCGATCGAGTCGCTCGTCGACGTGCGTAACCGGCTGGACGCCGGCGGTGACATCTAGCTGTGTGATTGCACTAGATATCAGACCAAATGCCAAGCAAGAAGAGGAAGCACACGCACGACATTAAACAAAAACGCCGAACCGGCAGACACCAACGTGGCTACGCCGCTCATGCCAAGCGGGATAGCTGGAAGCGCATGCACAGGCGTAATTATAAAATCGATTCCCTGTTCCTGCTGCCTTGCGAACCACGCTGCCTTGTACGCCTCTCGCGCAACAATCAGCGCGTTCACCTCCGCCACAGACTTGGTATGTAGAACCTCAATGAGCTCGGCCCAGCGGTCGTTCCGCCCCGCCGGACGCGACATGAGGCGTAGCCAGAGAGCATAAATCAGTTTCATGAAATACGGCATTTGGACCAACTGAACGGTTAGCGCCTGTGCACCATTGCAGAATTCGCCGCGGCGTAGAGGTGTGGAGAGGCTGGCACCTGGGTCGTGTCAATTAGCTTAATGAACGTAGACCATTCACCCCACCCCCGTCGCGACACACCTCCATCGCAGAAGGCTAGCTGGAAGCCGATCTTGAGCCCTTCAACGGGGTCCACTGATGGAGAGCTGGCGGCGCGTGCATGAGGCGACAACGCCTAGCATAGGAAGAGGAAGGGGGACTAACAAAAAATCAACTACTTCGTGCCCGGCTCTCCTCAGGGCGTCTATTGACTCTCGCATCCCGCGCACGACCGCAGGCGAAGGTGGAATCAGACCTGCCAAACCGGTTCGGGTTCGTCAGCCTCGACACCTGCCAGGGTATAAAAGAAGCCCATACCGTCGGACCAGAGTACGCCCCATTTCGCCTTCCGGCCTTTCAGTACGAAATCAACGGGACGCCACGCGAGCGGTATACACTGCATCGTCCGACGGCAATCGGCGAAAGCAGTCGGTCAGCACCCACGAGCTAGGACACCGGCGCACGGATGCGAAGAGGGAGAAAATCACACGTACGGTATGGTCGTACCGCCAGGGTTCCATTTGCACTACACGTTTCCAGAACTCCTCCAGGTCATCGAGCGTGCGTGCAATTGGCGCAGTCACGGTCGGCGCACCCTCGTTACCGGGTGCACAGGTCATGCAGCCATACGCCGGAAAGCGGCCTACGGACCCCTTGACCGAGTATACGCCGCACCAGCCCGCGGGAAAACGCACGCTCCCCCCGATGTCCGTGGCGACCTCAACGACACTGCCCTGATACGCAAGCAATGCACACCCACCGCCGGTCGATGCGCCGGGGCTGTACGCGGTGTTGTATGGGTTTGCGGTCTCGCCAAAGAGGTCGGACTTGGTCTCGATGGATAGCAGGCCCGCAGGGACCGTCGTCTTGACTGGCATCAGTGCACCAGCATCTCGCAGGAGGCGCACTAGCGGTGCAGACGTCTCCTTGGGATGTCCAGCGCGTGAGGAGTACCCGAGTGTTGTGTCGTGCCCAGCAACGTCGATGCAATCCTTCAGGCTTACAACTATGCCCGAGAGCGGCTTGTCAGCCGGAACGCAGTCCTCCCTGATCTCGTCGAACATGATGTCGGCGAGGCAATTGACTGAGTCATGTGCAAGAATGGCCCTTTTGCCGTATGCATGAAGTATGTCGCAGGGCTGGAGGTGATTCGAGTTACACGAAGATACTACTTGTGATAGCGACAGTGCAAGGATCTTCTCGTCGAACTCTGTGAGAGGCTCCGTGTATATCGGGGGAAGATACTGTCTCTGGTTCTTAATTTCCTGCTGCTTCCGCTCACTATAAACACGGCTTCGGTCGCGTAATCGATGAGAACGGCCAACTCACTCACCAATCGGCACGGTGCTTCGAGGAGAACATGGCAAGGATCAGGGGCGCCTGCTTGGCGGTGGACGGGATATTCGATCTGTATAAATACATGGTCAAAAGGCGGCTGATAGTCAAAACCGCAACGTTGATCGTGACGCCCCATGCATCGTGTACAGGTTAGTGGCCGAGGGGCGACACGCCGCAGAGGACGGAGAAAATGATGGCGATGTTGCGCGCTTTACTTCGGGGGAAGACTAGCCACAATGAGCTAGTCTGCTCCTCCTTACGTTAATTCGAGCGTCCCATCACCTTCCCAGGGTCCAGCGGTTCCGTGAGGAGAGCGCAAAATTAGGCAGACGAACAGCGGTCTAGGACCGCATCATGACAGCCCTGAAGCAGATTGGCTGTCTACGCGTGGGTACGACAGTTCTAGTCGATGTACGCGTGATGTGAGCAGGTGTATAGCTGTTAAAATAATACTAGGCTACCATCGTGTTGTGCTAATAGCTCATCATGATCAGTGGCGGTGGTGGCGGATAGCAATCGCTTCCGCGGGAATTCTGACAGCTGGAATAGCCGAGGCGCCTGACCAGGTACCGCGGCCCAGGAAGGCACTCGATGCCGGATTTCTACCGCAATGACCCAGTCGGGCGACAACACCGAGGTTTATTCGTATCTTTCACGACCTCGGGCTCCGCTCAAGTCAGACATGAAGGCGTTTGCGGTAGTAATGGTATGTAAAATTATCAGCTTCCGATGAGTCGGGTTTGGGATGTTCAAGACACACGGAGATTGAAGCGCTAACGTACCGCGCTGAATTTTCCTCCCTGACCGCATGCTTTCATTTTAGCTCAAAAGACGTCATTTGCAGACGATATCCGCCGGCTTCTAAAGGGTAACTGACAATATTCATGGGCCAACTTGAATGACCGGCTCCACGGCGAGTCGGATGGGAAGCGAGACGAGGTCGGAAAAGAAGCAAGACGAGTCGAAGGCCGGCAAATGAGGCTGCTCGAAAAGTGTGCGCCAGGTCCGTCATCGCAAGTGGGACAACAAGAAAGCCTAAGGTCATAGACCGACTCGCCGGCGATCAAATCGCACACCATCGCGAAGGATCTCTGCGTCCACATCTGCGTGCCCAGCTGCAAACTCAAGGAGTTGCTCCTCAAGTCGATACTAGTGCACTCACAGTTTATCGATATCAAACACTGCGTTGCGCGTAATTGCCGCAAGGCGCGGCCACTAGATGATACCCGTCCGGCAAACTTCACGTGGAACATCGTTAGCGTCCGACATTGCTCGGAATGCGGGGAACTTGAGATGCCTACTTGCTGATGCACTGCTCCGACCGCTCCACGTAACATCGCATCTATCCCTTGTTGAAGAATCTACCCGTGCCATCACCAGCATCGCGTGTGGTGGACAGGCCCATTGAGTATCGCGCGGAATCAAAAGGAGGAATTGAACATGCCAAGTTTGGTGTGCCCGAGAGGTCACATTCGCGGACAGCGTAGGACATGTTGAGAAGATGTGCGGTATATCCCCATCTGCTCGACGCTAGTGGCTGGCACAGGGCATGAAGCAGAAGATAAGCCGCAAAGGCCACTGCCCTGGTGCCAACGCCGTCGCTATCTCAAATGCTGCCAGGAAATGTGCATGCACCAGAACCTTCGTTCATGACAGCGCAGTCTCGAAACTGTCGTCAGTAGATCTTTCGTCACAGCGAGGAGGAAGACCGGATACAGCCTTGATGTATGGCATTCGCTGCGTCGACGCGATGGCGACGCTCGGACAAACATTCGTAAATAACGCGTATGTAATTGCCTCGACGCGTGACCCGCGTTTGTTGTGACTTCCCACCCCCAAAGACCCTTTCAGCCATACGCAGACATACAGTCCTGCCGGCCGCGCAACTCGACTGGAGCACATACCAATAATGTTTCAGCATACTCTTTTGTTCCCGTCGCCCAGTACGCCTTCGAGGCCCTCACGGCACGCCGGCTACGCTCACCAGCCCCAGAACTCCTCTCCCCTTGCGTCTTCCATACCCTCTTCGCCGACATCGTCCCCAGGAGCCGAAGCATCTGCACGACGGCGTTCACAATACAAGAGTCATGCTCTAAGTTCGCCCACTGCCACACGCACGCGACGCCGCGTCACACTGGGTGACCTGTCCGCCCCGCGTTTCGGCCCAGATGACACGCCCGCCAAGGCAGAGGAGGCACCCCGTAAGACTGTCCTGCGGGAGCGCTTGCGCGCACGGTGTTTAGAGCGCGCTCTTCGTGACAGAGAGCGCAAGATCGCGGGCAGGCGCCACGCCCGGAGCGAGGCAAGCAGCGACGGGGACGATGATATCATGGAAGACGACGACGACGATGAGGAGGAGGACGACGAGGCGGTGATCAATGACGAGGTACTTGCCACTCTTTCATTCCCAACAATTCCCAACAGCGTGGCACTGGCACTGACTGGCGGCGGCGGCGTACGCAGCTCTTTCGTCGGCTGATTGCGAACGGGCGGCGGAAGCAGCAGCACCAATATCGGCTCTCGTACGCGTACGACGTCGGTTCCTCGTTCGACCCCGACATGGAGGACATCAATGAGTGGGAGCAGGGTCCGCTCGGTGCGTTCTGTTCCATCTCCGCTGGCCTTGTGTCGTGCCCAGCCGATAAGATGACCGCTCCCCACCAATTGTGCCGGGATGTAACGTCTTATCGCTTGGGGATAGACGGGTGCAATGCCCTGCTTCTTTCCGCTTCCGTCGGTCGGTGAAGGCTGACCGGGTGCTCTTCGCTTTCGCCGCGCAGACCCGCCACCGATCAGCACCACGCCTGAGGACCTCGACGAAGAGGAGCTTGCAGCATACGCAGAAGAAGCAGCGTTACTGGAGGATCTTCGGCCTGAAGACCTCTACAGCCTCAGCGACCTAGACGCCTGGGATGTGCCCGAGGCACCATTGCCGCCACTGCCGCACGACAAGGGAAAGGGCAGGGAGCTCCCTCCGACGACGGACGGCGATGTCGATATGACGACGTCGTGAAATCATGTATTCGGACAACAACTTCCATTTTCGTCTGGCATGGGTGCATTGTTCAGTGTTCTCAAAATAATCTTGGAACAGTACTGCCTCGTTCGTGGCAGTGGATTGCAGTCCACGTTACGGCGTGTTTGAGCTGTACCGGAGACTCATGGCGGCGCATGTTCCTTGTTAGCAATGATGCATCTTGACATCTCAACCGGCTGCTGCTCCATACAGCCTGTATGCTGTCCTTCTCCCGCGAGTCTATTCAGCGAGATCATGCAAGGACCCGAATTGCATCCGAGTGAGGCGGTTCTTGCAGAACCCTAGCTTGCGATACGCACGCATGCTTCATCTCATCGGGGCTGAGCAAGTATGTACGTGAACCAAGATCAACGTTGACGATGATATACATTGAGACCCATGGACGAGATCATGACTAACTACAGGACGCTACATAATTACAACGGGGATGCATACACGTTAAGGTCATTACGACGTAATTGGCTGCGTACATATAATAGCAGGATGCATAGGATTTCATATCCAGGTCCATTGTGCACATCTATATGTCACTGAGAAGCTGTAGAGCACGAACCGATGAATGCATGAGTCCGAAATAATAATGCGCACCGACCACAACTCCTTATCATCGTACACCAACGCCTGCGACCCCGCGCGAGAAGTTGCCACATTTAGCCCGCGCCGGACTCATCTTCATCGCCCTCCCACCGCTTCTCCAGTCCTACGCGTCCATCTCCGTCGCCGTTCACGTATAGCCATGCCTCGAGCCGGCGGCCCAGCTCGCCACCGCGCCCGCCACAAATGTCGCCCGTCGCATTCAGCAGCTTCTCCTTCTCCTTCTCAACCGCAACGACCTTCTTCGGCAGGCCCTTCGCGCGTGCGGGGTTCTCGACCTTCGGCAGCTTCTCGTTGTCGCTCGCCGAATCGGTGAGCGTCGGCGACCCAGACGTGCGCGAGCTCGGCGTCGCGCTGCCCACGGGCGTGTGCTCGTCCACCGTGGTGTCTTCCCAGCTCTTGAACCAGTCCTCCTCCTCTTCCTCAGGACCCAGGATGCTGGGAACGAGCCCCTCCTCCCACCCATCCCACTCGATGCACCGGTGCGCCATGCGTAACCGCGTGCCGTGCACTTCATGGTACAGCCACTCAGCAGCGACGGCGGCTAGGTCCACCTTCGTGCCGTTGACCGGGGTCTCGCACGGGTGCCGCGCCATCCTCTCAACTGTGGCCCGGAAGATCTTCGCAGTGAACGGGCTCGACTGCAGGAAGGTCGGAACATGCGCGCATGCCCACAGTGGGCGCGTCGTGGTAGCTTCCCAGTCAATGATGCATGTCTGTGACAGGCACCTCATCAGTAGCCAATAGACAACACACCAAGGTAACACTTACAATCTTCGAGTTGTCGTGCTCGTCCACGAACACGTTCTCCAAGCTCAGATCGTGGCAATCAAGCCCGAATTCCTCCCCACCGCCCGCCACACCCTCCTCGTGGCTCACGACGGTGAGCCGCTCCATCATGTGCACGAACCGCTCCATCTCGTGGCGTACCTTCTCCTCGCGCTCGCGCAGGTGCGCGACGAGGAACGTCGTCCGCTGCATCCGCCGGTAGTCGCGGTACATCGAGTCGCCCGGACCCTCCCACTCGCCCTCGCTCTCCTCCCAATCCCACTCATCGCTCGTGTCGCTCTCGTCGCCCGCCAGCGCCTCCACATGGTGGTGCCGCGACGCTGCGATCTCGCCCGGGTCCAGGTGCAGCCGGTGCGGGGCCGCCTTGCCCTCATTCTCGAGCACCACGCCGCGCACCTCGCGCTGTGCACATGCATGCAGGTACGCGTGAGTCGTCCGCCACGGACCGCGATCGATCTCCTTCGGGTGGGTGAGGTCCCCGCGGTGCGAGCCGAAGAACGGCCACGACACGATGGGCCCGACGTGGAACTGGGTGGAGGTCGACGCGCGGGCGGAAGCCGACAGCGCGTGGCGCACAAATTGAGGCTGATATGAGGCGACTGTCGGCGTCGGCGCAGCAGAGTCATGCACTGGGTCGGGGTCCGGTCCGACATAGAGGGAGCCGATCCGCGGGAAGCGGTGTGCAAAGAGCGGGACGATGAGTGCCGCGATGTTGTCCATCAGCGTGATCAGCTCGTTGTGCGGCATGGATTGGAACACCTTGGCTAGCGGGACGCCGGGGGCCTACGTAGAGCATCAGTCTGCGATATACAGGAAACACGGGGGCGAGCACACCTTGGACATGATGATGTACTCGCCGCCGAGGCGATTGTATGGGTTCGCGTCGTAGTGGTAGACCGTGGGCACAGGGATGTCCGTGTGTTCTCGCAGGTATTGCATGGTCGCGATCTCCGACTCGGTCTTCAGGCGAGGCATGAAGCGGCGAGCGACGCGAGCAACTACCTCACGACCATCGCACAGTGTGATAGCGTAACCCTAAGATAGAGATTGAACAGGTCAGTGCTCGACGTAAATTGCATATGGGCACACAGAGTGGGGCCACAGGCCTAATCAGACATGGGCAGAGAGAAGACGAATGTCTCGCAGCAAACATACATCCACTGTCGGGTCTGTAAGTCGCAGGTCTAGAGCAAACCGCTCTACAGCAGTCGTGTAAAGCTTGACAATGCTTGTCGTCAGCACAAGTCAAGTCTCCTCCAATCAGTGAAATGCCATGAGAAAGGAAGCGCCTTTAGACCCTTGTTCTCCGACTGTATGATCCGAGTCTATGGGATTCCGACGATTCATTTCGCTGCCATCCCTTTACAAAGTGCGCCCGACAAGACACCGGCGGCGCGCAGGGAGATCCGAAGAGCAAATGACGAGATTTCGCGTAGCCTATATCTTTGTGTAGGCAGTTGATTGGGGAATGGTAACAAACCCAGTTGTTTAATCACGACCACACGACGGAGATGAAACGGCGTTCTTCCATATCGCTCTCACACTGAGAGCGGGACCGAGCCCTCTGCAAGAATGACTGTGATGACCATCTGCCTCCGAGAGCAGGCTTCAAGTAACACCGAGGCCTCGAGGCCTTCATGATCGATACGTCCTTAGTCCGAGTCGAGTAAAGTGAGACCCACCTTGTGGAATGTCCCTAACGAGCGAGCCGCCGACGTTAGCCCCTCGGACTGCGCCTCAACGATGGAGACACTCACCTGCACCCAGGAACCTGACCCGCACGACGTCTGTGCCCATCCTCTCCTGCACAATGTCCTTCAGGAGCTTACGGTCCACCTGAAATGGCGGATGGCCATGAATGGCGGCATCCGCCTTCGCTTCCTCCTTGCGGTCGGCGTGCTCGATATCCCAGTCCCAGACAAGCGGTGGTTTCGTACACAAGTCGGGCTGCATAGGCGTGTGCAATGCAAAGGTCTCCGAGGACGCCACTGGGATGTTCGGAAGCGCTATGGGCGCGAGGTTGTCGCGGTGCATGGCTGGTATACCAGCTGTGGCTGACGCTGCAGTGTTCATTCGCAGAGCTTTGTTGCCAGAAACTCGCCAGTGCGCGGGGGATTTCGTCGAGTGCAAACGGTAGAGGCTGCGTAGATATAAGGCTCGAAGCCGTCGGCTGGTGGTTCTGATTGAAATCACGTACTTGAGTTTCTTGGGGAAACCGCGCTCGGCGTGTTCACGTTCGCTAACCGCCGCATGTGATAGAAGGAGCGCGGGCATGATGTCCTCCTGTGTCGCGGCTACGAACACGCAACTTTGAATTATTTCTTTCATGCTCTTGGCTATATATACATGATTCTATCTACACCGCCGCACGCCGCAAGGGCAAGGGCAAGGGCAAGGGTAATCCGCCGCTCTGTCTCCGCACATCGCAAGAGTTGCATCCCCACCGAACGTGCACCGAAGACGAATTGGTGCAATCCTTCGGCTTTTCGGATATAAGTTCGTCATCGGCCCTGACTATGTTAGGCGCCGCTCAGCGCCGTCGACGCAATTGTCAGCATTCTTTGATCAAGATCAGGGCGCTGCGCACCAAAAATGGCGTTTCCCCGTGGGCAAGGGGCGGGCTTGGCCTTGGCAAACTTCCAATATCGGACAATTCCGTCGCACCGCTCGTCTACAGGCGAACAGGAAGCGAAATACCAGTACTGCGAGCAGCGCGCCGAGGTGCCAGGACGTGCACACTTGAATGCATGGCAACAGGAAGAGATACGACCAGAGATAAGCACCAGAGTCATGTAGATCCGACCGCGCCTTCGAAAGTGGCGCGGTGGGCCTCGCCCACCTCCCCGCTAATCGTGGGCCGAAGTGGCAAAGAGCAATTAATTGCAGTGTGGGGTGTGGACCCGAAGGTGAATTGAGCGCGTCTTGCCGGTCGCACTGGTAATACTGCCGAGACGCATAGGCGCGATCCCGGGCGCGCACAATGGCGGCTGCCAGTCTGCCTTTGATGACTTGATGCTACGGCCTGCGCTCGCCCTCCCGCGGGAACTGGAGAAGGAACTCACTGCATTGCTTTCGGACTTAGAGCGGGCCTCTGTGGCGCGCCATATCCGCGTCGGTGAGGGCTGCTCCTAATCGTGTGAAGGCGGCAGTCGCGCTGCTTCATATTGTCCAGAGTGAGTCAGCCCGCCTGGCGAAGAGGGCGGGCACCGCGAACACAACTCTCGGAACTACGAGGTCCGGTGACACAGTGATATAGAGTGTTTTCATATAGGTTCCGGGTGCGGGAAGATACGCCAAGGCGAGTTACCGAGCAGTGGGCTCTCCAAGTGGGGCTCGGTCCCGATCGAGATACTATGTGCCGCGGGGTAGTCTGAGGCTGGATGCATCTAGTCCACTGCCAGCCCTCAGTCACAAGATGACACGACCCCCGATCCTGAGAGGGTATACCTAGTAGAACATGTCAGGTAGGATATCTGAAATTCTGCAAGGGAGCCCTCTGTTTAGGTAGTCAAATACAAAAGCAGGATGTCCTGAACAGGAAAGACTATAAGCTAACGCTGTATCGTGAAGTCCGTCATGAAGGCTCAGTGATGAATGTGTACGTTGCCAGGTCGAGGGACATACTGTGTATACGTCCGAAGCGACCGAACACTGCTCGAGGTCACTTCTTTACGGCATTATCGCAGCCGCGGCTTGGCTGAGCGTAGAGCGCGTGTTATTCCCTCGAGCCTCCGCAAACTGCACAGGAGACATGGTGTAGCCCAAATTTACAGCAGGCAAGTCAATATATGACCTCGAGACCAGCATGATCTCACCTCGGTCGCTAAATTCATGCTGGTTTCAAGATACTACCTGCGCATATGTATGCGTTTGAGACGTTAACGGAGGTCTCGCAATGCCAAGACACTCAAAACTGATCATATATGTTCTTGGTTCATTGCAGGTGTCTGCCAAGAAATGATAGACGAGAGCTCCATGAACAAAAAGTACTTGTCCAGGATACTTCAAAAAGCGCCGAAAATTATTTGCCTGCCTGCTTGGTGCCACTGAAATGATGCGGGAAGTCTATCGAAAATACGGTGATGCGACGCACCATGACAATGACTGCTGCCTCGAAGCACTGCACAGGAAGACATAGGCGTCACGAGCATGGATGCTCGGACGGATCGGAGCGACAAGCACTTACCACTAGTCAAGAGAGACAAGGCTTTTCATACGGGTGGACTGTATGCGCTATGGAGGCGATTTTCAAATCGCTACCGACGTTTACTGGGGTGTCATTAATGTAATTGATTGACTTGAAAAGGTTGCACCAGATACACCGACCTGTTATGTCGGAGATGAGACCAGAAGCGCACTTGATTTACGCACAGCCGCACACGGGATGTACCTCACTTTTCAATGGACGTTTCAGATGTCACCGCAGATGAGATTTGGTGTCACGAATCCGAGTCGAGCTGGCAGCGGAACAGTGGCGGAGCTAGAATGGCCGTTTGAGCGAAGCTGTAACGTAGAAGTGTGGCTTGTTCCCGTTTCTCCCCGCTGCTCCATTGTCCTTGAACATTAACCCCGCATCTAGAACTCTGATCATACATTGAAGGCCTGGTGCGATCTCCATGGTGTTATTCCTTTCTGAACAGTAGATTTTGAGCCAAACCTAGCAGTTGGCAACACCCAGCGAACTGGCACGCGAATTCGTCCATTCATCAACCGAGTCTCGAAGTGAGTGCAGAAACCTGTTGTAGCAACCATCTCAGATTGACCGGCCTGACCATGTGGGTCTAGCCCTCTTAACGGCGGCACAGGGGCCGAATCTCACACGAGGCCCACTGTCGCTTTCCCCAGATCACTCCCTCTTCCGGCAGTGCCATTTGGTTTCTCCATGTCCTACTTCCACCTACCCGAGCCACCAACGCAGGCAACGCTCGCCGACGCCCGTAGGCAGCTTGTCCACCAGCGCAAGTCAGTTCAAGCGCTATCCACCCAGATCCAGGCCGCCGAGGACGAGCTCGCGCGCATTGTCAAAGAGCGGCGGTCTGCTATTCGCGAGCTCGAGACCGAGCGTGCTGCCCTCGAGGAGGATGTCTCAGCTACCCTTGCCTATGTTGCGCCGATCAAGCGCCTTCCCCACGAGCTGCTTCGCCACATCTTCTTGCTGAACTTTGAGGAGTATCCCTGCTGCGCATGGGTCCTCTCAGCTGTCTGCTCGCTGTGGCGGAGGCTGGTACTTTCAATGCCCGCATTATGGTCGAAGGTGAGTGCCCCAACTTCAATGTGGCTTTATGCAAGACTAGCGAGCCCAGCAATACCTGCGAGTCGTTGAAGAACAGTCGACCGTTGCTGCTGTTCCGCCATTGAGGGGCGAGACGATCTGCATTGACCGGTCCCAGGGTATTGGTCGTCATTTCCAGCCCAGAGGCACGTTCAGACAGAGGCACACGGGCGCTACAAACCCCATGCCCCAGTAGATCTGCCACTGGAGTCATGGAATGCAAATGAATATTCATTATCCCCGACAGACGTGGATGAGGACAAACAGCATCGCTGTTGCGGTTTAGGATGCAGATGCATTCATCTCAGGGTTCGATCAATGTCCGTGCTTGACGTGCTTGTGCATGCGGCTTGCGATCGAATTCATGACTTGTATCCATCTCCGGAAGTCCCTGCATTAGGTTCTATGGACATCCTCGTCGTCATCTTCATATCAGGGGCGTTCGCCTTGAGGCTTCGAGCACCGACGATCTCCATTCTCCACTTGGCCATGCCTTCTTACTTCGCGCTATCGAACGTATTCTGACCAAATGATTCAAGATCCGCCTTGTGACCACACAAGCAGCCTCCCCAGACACGATCCGCCTCTGGCTTGAGCGCTCAGGGACAACGGTGTCCCTCGACATCGAGATCTTCCTCCGCTCACAGCCCATCACCGCAGCAGGAGTGGAGCCCACGTTCCGGCGGCGGCTGACATCCCTCACGTCGCACTCGCTTACAGACTGGGGCCTCGGCGGGACATGGGCGCAGCCGCCGCCCTTGGTACATGCCTCGCTCGGTGCCGCAGGGACGTATGTACAGGTGCCACAGACGCCAGGGATCCACATCTTCCCCCTTCAGGCGACCGCGGGCGCAGGCCTACTTGTGACGAACGCGCCGAACGTCTTGTCGGCGACAGCGACGCACGCCCAGGACGACCTGTGGGGCATGCCACCGTTGGTGTCCACGGAGCGCGCGAGTGTGCATCAGCGGTCAAAAAAGAACATGCACTGGGGGCACATCGCGTTCTTCTACCTCGTTGAGCAGATGCACCGGTGGGAGCGCTTTGTGTTTCGTTTCGACAAGCAGTTCGCGTCGATTGGGGCGCTGAAGTCGATAGAAGGTATGTGCCTATGACGACTGTTTACGACGTGGTATATTTGACGAGTCTATATAGGCGATGCGCCTCTGCTGCGTGAGTTCGAAGTATCGTCGGCAGACCCGGCGTTCTACGGCGACTGGAAATGGCTGCCGTCTATGCCAGCGAATGCGTTATGCAACATATCGAAATTGCGCACGCTGACACTGCAACATGTGCCGTTCAAGTGGTCGTCACCCATGCTGCGCAATCTACGCACACTTTCAATCCGCACGCTACCCACATTGCACCTTCCACTAGACCGGATCATGTTCATGATCGCGGCGAGCCCGCAAATGGAGACGCTCACGTTGCACTTTGGCTCGCCGACGCCGCCGGTGCTCCCGCTCACGTTGACTACGCTCTCGGAGCTCAAGTCGCTCACGCTAAGTGGGCACTACCTGCTATCGACGCTGGTCGAGGCGCTGTGCCTGCCCGCGCTGGACAGCCTTGTGCTGGACATCGAAGCGCGTGAGCCGATCGAGGATGTCGTGTCGACGCTGTTAACGCGGTCGGGCAATCCGCCATTGATGCGTCTCTCGCTGGCGTACGCGTCGACCAGCGCGTTTTACTACGGCGGGGGCACGGGCGTCACGTCATGGCACTTCCTCCAAGAGCTCGACCATCTGCGGACGCTGCAGATCGGCAGTGCGCCGTTCGAGCCATTGCTGAGCGTGCTCGCGGGGCAGGACGAGGACGGACAGGGGCAACCTGACCATTGGGTGTGTCCAAACCTGACGGCGCTTGCGCTACGCGGGTGCCACTCGCACGGGGACGGCGTGCAGAAGCTCGTGCAGATGGTTGAGGCGCGCAACCCGGATGCCGGCAGCTTGAGCACGTTCGCGCATGTGGGGCCTGCACGCCTGAAGCATCTGGAGCTGTACGATTGCGCGGCGCTGGGCCCCGACGTGCTCAAATGGCTGAAGGAGCGGATCGACGATGTTGTGTGCACGGAGCCCACGTTTGAGGGGTGAGCGTGTGTCTGCTGGCTGCTCCGTAGCGCCGCCGTACTCATGCGTGTCTGGTAGCAGCTCCCCACGGAGTCCTGGCTATCATTATCTATAAGTGTTTCTCTAGTTCACTGGTCTATCTGTATCGTGTATTACACAATCTGTCTTTGGGTTTGAGGGTTCGTGTCCAATGTTGTGATTCACCCCCTAATTGTATCTGGTCCACAAGGTGGTATTGTAATTTGCATTTGCGCTATTGTTGGAAAACAACGCTTTCCCTTGCATGTATACTGTCGTACACGAGTGACCTGATACACAAATAACGCAATTCGATTGCATCTAACGGGGATTGCCTATGATACACACAATGGGGACAGCATGACTAATGCGCACAGCAAACGTAAGGTACAAGTGGATGAAGAACGGTTGAAGTAGCTCCAATGGAAATGAAGGATAATGGGCTATTAGAACTCATTTCTTCCCCGCCTCGATCGCGTCACCATTCTTACATGCCACAATCTTTATCTTGGGAGCACCAATGATATCATTCGATTCCATCTTGAACTGAGGGTTCTTGACGATGAATGTCCACACATCGTCGCACAACCGGTATGTGTGAAGATGGCCCTACGTAGAGGGGCGAGATCTGCATGAGCAGGACGAGCAGAGGTACAAACAGGTACCGGAGGACGAACCTTAAGCGTAGTCTTCTGCTTAACCATTTTGACCATGGTATCCGCCAGGGACTTGTCAAACTGGAAGGGGGCACTGCGTCAGCCACTATATGGGCGCGAGAGAATGAGCCACAGGACCTGCTGTAGAACCTTCATAGCCAGCTGCGGCGTTATTGCTCCGCTTGTAATCAGCTCGTCTAGTGAGTCTGTAAGGGCCATTCCAATACTGCAGCCCGGTATGCTAGTTCTTCGGATGCAACTGCGAACGTAGCGCATGCACTCACGAAGACCCGCGGTAGAACTCGTAGTATGCTGAGGCCATTGTGGGCTACACACGCAGTCTCTGTCTTTGGGTTACAGTTGAAGGTAGGACGAGAGGTAGACTGAGGGTCAGGCTACCGAAGACACCGATGAAGGAGTCCGAGAACGTTTGCCTCTCTTGTCGCCGCTGGTGCGCTGACTTACCCGGGTGACGTTCGTGACATTGATCGGTGTGATTCGATCCTCGGCCGTCACACCACAATGTCACGTCTCCTCGGTCTCGTCAAAGTCCTTGCTCAGCTGACATCAGGTTCACTTTTGTTTCGATTGTCTTGTTTGCTAAACGTCTCTGGTGCAGTCCACACTGGGTAACTACATCAGCCGCTAAGAGTACCAAAATACTTCAGTGAAGCGCTTTAGTGAGTCGGGACACTCAGAGTAACACCCTGAGCAAGATTGAACCTCGCTCGCGCACGTCGAAGCCTTCTGAAATCCGGCTGGTTGGAGTATCACTGAGCGGGTGCTAATTGCTGCGGGAACATTGTCGAACAGGAGGGACGAGTGCAGATCTCACTTAGCGAACCAAGGCATGTACCTTCTCGGAGGTTGTGATGTCCGTGTTTTCGCTTTCCCAGACATTTCTCAATGTTTATTGTACAGAATACATTTCGCGGTGTAACGCAAAGATTTGTTCTGTTGCATGGGTGTAAAGATCTTCTCGTGCACAGCGTAATCACTACCAACCGGTGTGCAGGCTTGCAATCGCACGTTGTGTCTCTACTCTGTCCGACGACAGCTCAACTGCTGGAAGTGTTTGCTACGCAACGTGCACTTGGCAAGCCGCTCATTGAGGTCAAAACCGGTGTTGTCGTTTCGTTCTCTCCAACAGGATCTTTGAGGTGCATGTCGAACAAACGCCTTGATGCCGTTGCACGCAAAGATATCAACAAGCAATATGCAGTGCCGTCCCGGTCGATCAGAGCTTAGCACCGACATCGTCCCAAATGGCAGCACAACCCAGCACATGATTCCCCACGTATAAACTGAGCGCGGTCTGCTTTCCCAAAAACATTGGCGAAGAAGATCGCAGATCCGGTGCTAGATGAGTATGCACATATTGATATGAAGCACCAAATGATCATGGATGAACTACAGTCGAGCCTTCTATTTAAACGCCCTGCCGGAAATGAGGTTACCCTTACGTGAATCTCATTTCATGCTGTTCATGGTGCGTTGACACTTCGTCTGATTCATATGGTTACTGGAACTTCTCGCGCACCTGATTCTGAGACAGACTTGTAACATTCAATGTCATCTTGGTTCCAGTAGATGCGCCTTACGAGACAGTCAGTGCTGTCGCTTCTTGCCTTTGCCTTGAGATAGTACGCCCCGGTCTAGTCGTGATATAGAACCGGACGCGCGGCATACATCGAGCTTTGACAGCTTCCCAGCCTTTTAATCTCCGTGGCAGCGCACAGCAGTGTTTTGTTGATATGGCAAATTATCATCCAGGTAGCGGTTGACTTGATCGGTGTACAAGTCGGTTTACTGCCCCTGTGGCGTTTTCTCTTCTCTTGGCATCTCGACACTGAGACTACGACGACAAGTTGGGACTCTATCATTTGCCTCAGTCCTTGCTCAGAAAACCATGACATCCGAGAACCGTGGAGCCAATGTCATGCCGTAATCAGGAATCGAGCGACACAGAGCTTCTTACATACGTGGACAGGTGTTGGTATCGCCAATGGATTTCGGAGACCAAGTTTGGTCCAACGGTGCACTGTATCTGGAGGCAGAAGCTCATCTCGTCCGCTCAAATCCGAAGAAGCCAGTGGGAAACGAGTCGCGTGCGCTATCTACCACGATGTGGTCCGACGCCGAGTACAGCAGTTCCCGTTCAATTACGCTATGGCACTATCTAGAAGTCGTTAAGGCGCCTGCCGTTTCCTGCATGCGCGATATCCATCGCCATGTGTACGATCGGAACGCTGTGGAAGAGGTGTCTGCGCACTAATATAAGGCGCAGATATCCAGATATCTGGCTCGAGATAGGCTTTCCCTGGTTGTGAGCGGCCAATGCCCGGCGCGACAGCGCAAAGCGATGCCTTCGACAATAACTGTAAGCGGATTGCATCCTCACATCATCAGGTCTCTGCATTGAATCGACTCGGACTCGGTCAAATCACCTTTAATCAGTGACATTCAAATTCGCGGCAGGAGCCACTTGTTTCTTGGTGTACGACACGGTGCTGCATGTTGCCGATGAGGTATGCGTCCCTTTCGGCCTAGAGTTTATTCTTGCCTTGACGCACACGGGTTTATGGTGGCAGGTCGAATATATATGGAGGTCAGCAATAGCACACCGCGTTGCATGAGACATTGTGCCATTTCATATCTCCTTAAAGCGGTCAAGGCATCTGGGTAAAATACGCGTACGCCTTTGTGAGACATCTACCATATCTTGTACAAGGGTTTGTATCTGCCTAGCACCTCTGGCGTGATTCTCATAGATCTTGCGCGTCATAGGTCTATTCTAGCTATGATTGCGGCCTCGGACGCGGGACACGCATGGAAACCCGCTCAATGTCAAGACTGGATAATTTACCAACTCTCCTTTAATGAATGTCTTACAGTCGTTGTTGAAGCTATCCTTATTGTCCGTAGTGCGTACTATCACTGCCCTGACTGCTGGCACTGCCATTGATGCGCTGGTTTAGTATATGCCTTGTTCAACCACAATGTACCCATTCTCACCCTTATCGCGGTGCTCTATGTCGGCGAAATCACAGCCATGGTCACGGTGCTCGCATTGAGCATACCGAAAATGACGTTCACCTCCCAGTGCGTGATAACATCCACACCAGTTGTCTTCACGTCCTACTGGTGCGTGATCTTGTGATCTCAGCTCGGGTCTGGACTCATGCCTGCGGCGCTCAGGATCATATCTCTTAGCTTCGAAACTCTGCTATTTGCTCTGACAATCATCAAGTTCTGTACCAGCATCAGCCATTCGGCCCTTGGGCGCGGTTCCATTCTGTTCGTCCTTGTACGTGACGGAACGTGGGCCTATGCCATTATCTTCGGTTCGTGATTTTTGACTGTGCTCATGCACAAAAGCTGACTATCGAGCAGTAATCATGCTAACGAACACATTGCTATACCACCTAGTCGACAATCCCTTGGCCGGGCTTTGTTTCTTGTGCGTCAGATATGCTCCCTGTACGGAAGGGATCATCCTCCTGACTCCGTTCCATACCAGCTGGCAGCTTTCAGTCATGTCATTTGCAGTATGTAAAGCATTAGCACCCTGGGGTTGCGCTACTCACTCCTATCGCAGGGCTCTCACGTTCTCCTCAATCTGCGGCGTCTCGCTGTGCGTCATACTACACATTACAGGCGCAGCATCTGGACCGCCGGCAGTGCACACACTATGCAGTTTACTCCGCGGTCGACTTTCATGTCGGACAGGATGTCCGACAACGATATCGAGCTTCATGTAATTCAACCCCGGATGGACAATGGGCTCTCGGACTCAGATGATACGACTTAATGTCTCAGAGACAATTTTATGTTACTGCAGTGTAGCTACGGCGTTGCAACCATTGAATTTGCCGCTTTGCCTCACGAGTCTCCGCCGAAGCCCACAAGGACCAACTGTCACCTACATGCGAAGCGTGACCATTCCGGCTCGGTCGATGTTCTAGCAAAACATCCGGCTTTAATCACCGCGACTCCCATGTATGTATTTCAAAAAGCAATCTAGTTTAGACGGGTGTCAAGAATTACTAGAATTAGCGTAAACACCCCGGGGTTTTCTGCAGTATGACTCGTTCAAACACAACGTGTAGGTACCCCTGCAGGATTATGGCGCAGTGCGTTCGGTGAGCTCGTCGGACGTAGGTGGCGAAGCTAGCTAAGATGAAAAGCAGAATGAATGTTGTATGGCCTTATGTATCTGACAGCGTCATTACTATATGCGCGACACGCATTCGAACTGGCACGCCCGACGGTGAACGATGGTCGAGGGTCTATACACGAGATTTCGTAGACACAAAGATGATGCGGGGGACATTCGAGTTGCCCGTGCGCGGAGCGTTGATCAACGAACACTAACTCTGACGTGTTTCGACGTGTTCGTCAAGCGCGGACTCCTCCACCATACTGCGTTGAGGCCTTACCCCAGAGACAAGCGTTGGTTTTTAATGCCAAGGAATTATACAAGTATTGAGACCATTACAATTATATCGGAGAGTTTTTGGTGCATCAAAGGCAGATATGTAAGAAGCACAACAAGGTAGTCCTGAATCAGCGTACACGATGCATGAGATTCCAAAGGATAAACCCCCACAACACACACGTTATGCGGCGGCTACCGCCGTTTGCTCTAGTGTAGATGATATAGCGTCCTGATTACGCCCTGCGTGGTCCAAAGTCTGTGTATGCGTGAGATTGATACCTCTGCCTACCAATAGCTTGCGAGGTTCGAGCTTAAAGCGCTGCTTGACCTTCGCCTGTTTCTTCTTGAGCCGCTCCTTGCATCGTGCACACAGGGTGCCAGCATAATTCGCAGGAAGAGAGCGATGGCAAGATTTATTGCCACATATCTGCACGTGAAGAACGTCGTCAAAAAGTTGTAGAGTTTGGCATATGAATGACTTACCGCTGTGGCCGGAGTGGGTTCTGCCAGAGTCTCTTGAATACTCGGCGATGCAGCGGGTTCACCTGCGATGTTCCCGTTCGTTGTGGCAAGAGTAACAGACGGCACAGAGGGAGCAGACGAAGCAGGAGCGGCAGGAGGCAGCTGAGGCGCAGCTGGGTGCTCGATGTGGTGCTCTCCTGCAGTTGCCTGGCGCTTGTTGATATTAGACGCCGAAGCTTCAGAGTCCTGGTCGAAATGTCGCTTCCGCCTTGGGGCTGCTGCCACAGAAGTCGGTCGATTGTGAGGCTCGCCGGTCTTTGCAGAGAATGCGCTGAAATAGGTCGATGCTGAGGGGCTTGCGCTCGAACCGTACGATGCCAGGGTTTGGTTGAACGTCTGCGAAGCGGCAGTGTACTCTGTTCGCGACACGAAGTCGGCAGACACCTGGTACAGGGGTCCAGAAGGGGGAGGTGGCGGGGCGTATGGCTGACCATAGGGAGGTGGATAAGGGTACGGTTGGCCATATGGGCCATACGGAGATTGATACATGGGGCCAGGTCCATAGGGAGGGCGGGCATATTGGTAAGGCGTATACGGGTAAGGCGACGGCTGACTGCTATAGTAGGGAGGCATGTAGTAGGGCATATACGATGATGGCATGGAGGGGGCCCCTGGTGGCGGAACCTCGTGATGGATAGGTAGTGGTGAAGCAGCTGACGCGGGCGGAGCTGTTACGGTAACGGACGGTGGTAAAGGCGGATGGGAAGGCTCGGCCAGGACTTGGGGCACGCGCTCCGACGCGGCATGAGGAGTAGGAACCGGCGACGTTTGATGAAGCAACTCAGGTGGCTGGGTGCCCTCAGCAGGAGCCGAAGGTGTCGAATTCGTGCTATCGCCGGATGTGTTGGCCGACGCAGCCGCTGCTTTCTTTCGCCGTGAGCTCTTCTTACTCGTAGGCGCCGTAGCCGCACTTTCCGCCCCCAGACTTGCTATCTGGTCTGCAGAAATGAGGAAGAAAGGATCAGAGCCCGGCGGAGAAAGGCCAGTTTCATGAGGAGTTTGTTCTTGTACAATTGAGGGGGCTTCGTCAAATGATGGTGGCGGCACCTAAGATAGAATATGAGTACTGATGACGACAGTATAGTATACCTGGCGAAGGAGCCTCACCGAATCGGCTAGCAGGGGATCCATGAATACAAGTGCGGGCTGTACAGTAGTCAACTGCTCGATAGGTTCAGGCTCCGAGGAGGGAGCACTACTTTCTGGTGGGACTTCGGCATCTGAAGGAGGTTGCGACATCTCCTCAGGGCTGGGTCTTTGGTCTACCGCTTCCTCCGGTAGATCACCGGCGCCCGATGCTATAGGACTATCCTGCGCAACAACTTCTGTGGTTGCCTGCGCCTTCTTTTTCTTCTTCTTTTTCTTCTTGGGCTTCGTAGCACCCTCTTCGCCCTCCAAAGCTTTGGACTTCAGCGTTCTCGGTGTCCGAGGAGGCCTACTGGGGGGCGGGAGGAGGCCGCTGTCGCGCAATGCCTTCTCGCGGCGTCCCTGACGGTCCTTCGCCCGGCACAGATCGCACATCTTCCAGGGGTTGGTGGGCGCAAGGAGGTTGTAGCAGGCCTTGATAGAGCACACGTGGTTGGTACGTCGCGTTCCTCGCGCAGCAGGTGGAACACCGGTCTTAGGCTCGCCAAAGGGGGTCTGCGGTCCGGACAGTCCAGAAAGGATTGCAGCCGTGTTCGAACTGGCATTGCCCTCTTCGGTCTCCTCGGTCTCCTCGCGTACTTCCTCGCTATATTCGCCGTCGGCATCAAGACCATTATCGTGTTCTCCAGACGAGGTGGCAGCGCTCAGCTCGACTATGCCGTCGTGACTATCCACGGACATTGCGCGGGCATTGGCACTCGCAGCGGCAGCCCAACCGTCAAAGGCTTGCGCCTTCACTTCCTTGTCTCGCACGCGCTTGAGCTTGCTGTGATACCGGTTCTGCAGACGATGCCGCTCGCAGCGAAGAAACTTGTAATCGCCGGAGAGGATCTCACGACAGTGCGAGACAGTGCACATGCGAGGCGCGAGAGGGATGTTTTGTAACGCCTGCATTGCCTCCGGTGCAGGCGTCCCATCCGCGCGCCATTCGCGCCATTCTAAGGGGTTTCCACGAACGAGAGGCTGCGTGATTGTGATCAGATGTAGCTCGCGAGATAGCTTAGCTTAGCTTACCGGAAGCCCCGCGGTGGCCCTCTGAAAGTCTTCATCGTCCTGCATTTTCTGCATCTCAGTGACCGCAACCTCCTTCTCGCGCCTCCACTTTGCACGCTTTGTCGTACCATAACTACGATAACGATCTCTACAAGGCTCACACATCTTGAAGAAGGAACTGCCCGAGACGAGAGTTCGGCAACCCTTGATAGAGCAATATCGAGGAGGCATCGCAGGATCCACCAACTCCGGGGTACGAGATGTCGAGCCGAATTCATTCGAACGTTCGGAGTCAGGTGCTAGGGAAGCTTCTGTATGAATTGTGACAGTCAGTAGGGCACTCTACTATGGGGAGTTCCATTTAAAAAGCGGGGGTAATCGATAGCACTTTTGTCCGCAGCACTTTCCAAAACAGACCACCGGGAACCTCAAATGCTGCATGAGCTGCTTGCAGTGAACGTGCGAAAGCAGCCATGATACACAGTGTATGACAAAACTGCGCCATAGTAGGAAATCATCGTACTACAGATTGGACACAGAGTGAGGCATCCGATTCTAGATAAATGCACGTACCATGATGGATAAAAACAGCAGATGAAAAAGCGCGCTCTGTGAACACACGACAATGAGTGATATGCTATATTCATCTGACAACCTTTCCTCCAGCCGCTCAACAGTGTTTTCTGGCCACAGTATCCAACATAGGTCACCAATCTCATCGGGGCTTGACCACCGATTGAAAGAGGCATTTGTGCAGTATCATGCCGCATAGTCTCGTGAGCCGATGAGATTATAGGCACACCCAGCGGATATGATCGAGACATTTTGAAGTGCATATACCCAGGAAGAAGGAAGGTGAACACAAGCACCTACCGTTATCTCCGCCTAGTTGATCATGGATCGGATTCGGGAGTGCTGGGACAAGAGCGCGAGAGAGCTCCGAATCGTTAGATATCAGGGCGGGATCAGGAGGCTCATGAGAGAACCCTGCTTCAATGAGAGCAGGATCAATCGCACTTTCGTCCCAGATCGGTGCAGAAAAGTCGAAGGGCTCCGAGTCATTGTGGACATGACGGGCAGAGGACTGAGGCGTCAGTAATGCCATTTGAGTGCGGAAATATCTCATATGTATCTTTGCAGCTTACAGCAACATTGGAACGTGAAGAACGGGTGCTTGTTGCAGTCTGCACGGTGTCATCTGGGGGCATCCAGACCACAATGCCCTGTTGCGAACCCAAAGCCGCCTTCTCCATCTTGCGCTTGGCCCGCTTTGTGCTCGCGTAAGTGCGATGGCGGCCGCGACATGTCTCGCACATCTTGCGCGTATATCCGGCTGGGAGAGGTGCACCGCATCCTCTCACCGAGCATCGTCGGGGCTGTCCATCGTCAAATTGAGCATCGTCCGCATGTGCGGGGAGTTCACCGCTGGTCGCGCCATAGAGTTGTTGGCCAGAAGGAACGCTGGGAAAGGGAGCAGGTTCGCGATAATACTCTGCCATCCAGACGTCGACTCGGCTCTAGTCCATCCACTGCGACTGACACGATTTGGGAACGATTGGGAAGGAGCTGGACGGATGCAAAGGAGGGGATGGCGGAGATTGAAATCCCTCGTACGCAAGGACCTCGGCCACCGCGGATTATAGACTCCTTCCATATCCTATTCCCGACTTGCAGAAAGACTGTCTACTTCGGCTACTCTGCATACCGCATTTCATTCATGTAAGGAAGATATGGCATACAGAAACACTTTCCCTGGTAGTGCAAGAAGTTGCTCAATGAATAGGTCAATTATTCTGGACGCCGCATCACAGATCGGAGGCGGTGGCCGGAGTCCCAGAGTCTGGACCCGTTTTGTGTAATGCACACGAAGTCCAACAGCCACCTCCACTTTCCAACTGCGCTGACATTTCCATCTTTCATCTTTACTATCATGGACGACCTTGACGAAATCATGAAACTTACAGGAACGCATCGCTGGGCAGCAGGGCCTTCCAAGCCCACGTTTCCACGGGTCAAAGGATATTTCGCGTTCCCTCCAACCGTCACCCCAGACGGACACATCGCGTTCACGTTCACAATCAAGGGAGCAATTGAAGGGGACTCACGAGAAGGCCGCGAGCGGCAAGAACGGGCATCCCGGGAAGCTGCAGAAGCGCGCAAAGAGGCGGCCTGGCAAGAACGCCGCCGGCGCGATGTCCAGCTGCATGAAGAGCGTCTAGCACGCGAACGCGCTGAGGCGTTGACCGGCGAAATGGCATGGGTGCGCGCAGGCGGTTCACTTCGCGACGCGCACGGGCGGCGCGACAAGGTGCGCACGGAGCAGCTGCGCGCAGAGATCCGTCTGCTCGACGAAGAGGCGCGGCTCACGGCCCAATGGAACGCGTATGAAGCACGATGGTGCGCCCTACTGGCCGTAAACACCCCTGTAAAATTCAAGGATGTGCCGTGGCCATTGCCCTCTGCCGTAGCATCGGTCGACGATCTCGTCCCTGGTGCGATTGAGGAGTTCCTCTTTGGGCCACTGCGCGTGCGGCGGAACACAGTTACAAAGCGTGAACGCTTCAGAGCGTCGTTTCTCAGGTGGCACCCGGACAAGATGTCTGCCTTGCTCCAGAGGGTGGTACCAGAGGACGAGTCTGCTGTGCAAGAGGGGGTGAAAGCGGTATTCAGGTGCCTTAGAGCCTTACAGGAAGCTCAAAGGCGGGGTGGAGATCTTCGGTGATTGTCGCTGTACTGTCTTCCATGTTTGTTGACGTTCAAAATTGACACATTTTCATGATCAATCGCAGGACATGATCCTTTCTGTCTTGCACTCACGGCCTGTCATTACGCACATAGGAATCCTCATACTCACCACATCAATGTTCGGACAACACCGTTTGATCGTCTCAGTACTCTATCAGACGCTTTGTACTAGTGTCCCATCATAATGATATTGTCTCCAAACCAACAATGCCCTGGGGCGTCATCTTTTCACAGCTCCTTTTCACATCTCATGGGGGCCTTCGCGGGAAGACAATAGTGAAGCCATCACGTTCACCTCGGTGGTAGTCCGGACTGTGGACTTTCCCGAGGTGATGTGATCGATGCTGCGTACAACCTGAGATCTTCCCGCTCCTCCAGGAATGCGCGCATCCCGACGAGAAGATCTATGGGAGTTGATCACGAAGGTAGGAACCAACAGACAGAAGTCCAGGAGTTACAGACGATAGGCTTTGGCGCGATCTTCTGCCGCGCACTAGAAGATGACCGAAGGCATGTTTCAAGTCTTTGTGTTCTCAACATCGAGGATTTCTGTCAAGTCACGTAAGCAACCCGACTTCGCATCCCATGTAGCCGTCCGGACGCTACAGCAGAAGTCTCATACCACGGTCTACAGCTACTGTAGGACATGGCCTGAATGGTTGTAAACAAGAAAGGCGAGGAACCGATTGCCGACGGGACGCTCGGCGAACGGATTCGGCGTGGAGGTCGTGGTCGCGCCACAGCTGTCAACCGAGATTGCAAACCCCCATGACGCAGAAACATTGGTTTGGGCAACAACAATCTGCTGCATTACTGCCCGCTTTTCCGCCTTCGTCGGACAGATCTTTCCATAAGTGCTGTTCGGCTCTTTGAGTTCTGGTTTAGGCTGATAATCTGTGTAGTGGAGCCGAGTTGCGGTGTGCCCTGACAAACGCAAGTCAATCTTCTGTGCACTGGTACCTTTTCCTAGGCGCGCAAGCACATCAATATCGCACAACGCATGAGGGATTTTGAGGATTGATAGGCTATCAATCCTCAATATCCCTCATGCATTGTAAGTGCGACTACCTGAGCAAGATGAGGGTGTCTTAGCATGGCGCTGATCATCACCGAGCTTACTAGGCCAAACGCGTCTTGTGAAATTTGAATTCGTCAGGAGCCGCCACATCGACTCGCCGACCTACCTATAATGAAATTGTGCAAAATGCTGGACAGGCCCGTCGCGACGCACCTTTGACGATAGCTGTGTTCGACGCGTCAACGACAGGCGCTCCAATGTCTGACGCTTGATGTGTCCACCGCCGGCCTGAGTCTTTCATCATCGTGTGGCTCTGGATCTTGGTCCACCCACAGATTCGCGAGATCTCCGCAAACCCGGATCTAACGATCTTGTTTCTTTGACTAAAGTCTTACATGCAACCTTTGCCGCCGTGCCTACAGCGGCAGTGTCGTCTTTCATGTTTAGAGCCGGACCGTGTGCGCGGAACCTGCGATGTGTCAAATTTTCCCTCACAACTGTAGGCTCCCGAGCTTCAGACTGACGCATTGTTCCTAGTATATCGCTGGCGAGGGTAGCGGCATTTGTTGTCAAAGTTGTGTCATCAAGAATCACCGACCGCCCTGCCTCTCAGAACGCTAGCACGGGCCTCAAAAAGTAGGCCGGTCTGTTGACCGGATGCAAACAGTAGAGACGGGGTAGGCACGGCGTCATCCCGGGGTATAAAACTCCCTGTATGGAGAAAATGTGGTGAGTTGCATCCAAAGTTCGGTCCGCGGCAGGCACACGCAACTCTGAAACACGAGCAGAGTCGGAAAGAATACAACGTATGTGGCTGGAAGGCCCCACTGTCCACGAGTCTGGCCGCAGCCTGCGCATTTTGTCATGATAATTCAGCGTTTGCCCAACTCCTGCATCCTTTTACACATACGAGCATCCTCCGTGACGGCGGAGACTTACAACATTGCTTCCAGCATGTCTACTTGGTGCGTGATTCGCATGCGCCCCAACGCCACTGCTCAGGGAGCTATCGATGGAAATTGAAGCAGATCATAACATACGAGTGGCCGTGGATGCTTGACGGAAGCTGAAACTGTACCAACATACTAATCTGAGACATGATGGGGCGGCCCAAGTAGTAGCACGAGGGTTTGTCTGAGGGTCCCCGCAAGATGTAGGTACACCATTAATCATAATGCTATACCCACTATAATGCACAACGCTGAAGTCGCCCGAAGGCTTCGAAGTGAGCGTTTCGGTTTGAAATGATCGTCGTATTTAGTTTTGCCGAGATTCCGCAAATCTGACTAGACACACAGTTGATTTGTAGTGCCACATAGTGACGCCAACCAGGGCTGCGTGCCTACCGCCTGCTGCGAGCAAGTAGACGCCGAGTAAGCACCATCGCCGCCCAAGGCTTATCACATTTAATATCCGATGTTCGACATGAACATCTTTGTCGGACGTCATATTGAGTGGACTATAGGGTGCTCCGGACAATTTGATTAGGGGGCATGCGTTTGAGACTGAAAGCTCTAACTGACGATCAGCGCCCATAAGACACATACACATTGCTGATTTCCCATCCCCAAAGTCCTTCATACGGTGACAATTACGTATCAGATCAATGCCTGATAGGTCTGCTTTCAGGGCGGAGAGGCGGATCGAAGCAAATCGTAAGTAGTTTGTCACAACTTTTCGGTACAAACTGTGCCAATCTCGAAGCGCTTGTACGGCATTCGGGGAGTAACCGGATCGTCTGTCCGAAAGGAACGAGGGAGGGGTTCATAGCGCCTCCCGCGACGCATGAAGTCCCTCAAGGAGGCGATTTGGTGGATTGTATCGAGATATCCCGTTCACAACGGGCTCACACGACTCTGAAACTCGAGCACAGGTTGCGGATATTGTGCCGTACATTCGCTGGGCGAACCTTGTACTCCACGAGGTCGGCCGGAACCAGCACATTGCGTAAAGTCAAATCGGCGCCATAACGACAAGTTGGCATTTAGACATGCATGGCTCGCGTGAGGCTCCTAATGTGTCTGATACTGATCAGTGCTGCGGCCGCCACAACCAGCTAGGGCGAGGGAGGTAGCAGGTGACGTGGAGAGGTGGCGGACGACCTTCATGTACTGGCGTCCTGGCAGCGTCTCGAGGAAGCATATGACGTTCGCATTATACTAGGCGGCGACGGGATGGCAACGAAGCGTCATCGAGATCCGCTAGCAGAAGCAGCTTGGTAACCATACGCACATGAACAATTGGCGAACGCCTCACAGCCGACCGCCGTTCGTATTGTCGTGGCGTTAAACAGTTCGGACCTCGTCGTGCGCTACACGGGAGCGGTGCAAGACGAAAGGGCGATGACTGATGGCTAGAGACTCGGAAGACAATGCGGGGGCACGTACCTCGGTAGAGGCTGTATCCCGATGGATATACACACATGTGCTCGCCCTGTCATTCGGTGATAGTGAGAGGACCCTGGGGGCGGTGTCTGCAAGCCCGTTCTGCTTGACTACCGCTGGGGGTCAAGCCAGCTTGCTAGAAGGAAAGGACTGCCTATGCTTGTCCTAGAGGATGATCCTCGACCGATGGTGAGGAGGTTCCGTCGGAGAAAGATTGGATGCGTGTGAGTACGTACATGCAAGTTGTCCTTGTGACGCCTATGTCCTGCCGGAGAATCCGGCTTCACACGAGCACAGAAGGGCGCCTCGAAACTCCCGCGGCCGGGCAATTCCCTGCAATTCCCCAGAAGAATATTTACCAGTCCGCGAATGTTGGCACTGCGGTACACGCTCGCCTCTCGTGGTGGCCGGGCCCACGTGGCGTGATCGATGCATCGAGATCCAACTTAATTTGTAGCCACTCTTGCGGGCCAAGGCAGCACAGGTTGACTCGCTACGTGCATTTATATAGACCCCATGTCTCCCCCGTACTTCATTCCCATCCCTTCCTCTCGCCGCCACTACCCACTTCCATAACATACCGGATATCTCGCGTTACCGAATATGGCTGGTGCTACGCGAGACAGCCATGCCGTTAACGGCTACGACGACTGCACATTGTGCTCTCACGATGCACGTCACTTTGCGGGCCGAGGGGAGCTCATGTGAGTCCTGTTAGATAGATAGCGAACCCAAAGCAGCTAACGTGTTCCCCATTTGGCAGAGGCGCTCCTACGGCGGGTCACACGCTGTGAGAGGACCGCTTGCGCATGCTATTTGGAGGATAACTTACATTGGTGCTGTAGCCCCGACCATGGCTACCCCGAATATGGCTACACAACTAACAGCCAGTATCACGCTCATTCACAGTAAGCTGTGATGTCCTACCAGCTGACGTTGTGCTGACGTTGTTCTAGGCAGAGTAGCATAAGTGGAAATACTGCGTTCAATAATGCATATTATGGCCGCACGCAGTAAGTCTCTGACAGCGTCGCATACTCGTGCCGTCATTGAGCAACACGGCCCAGAATGCCTAATCAACACATGACCATGAACGCGCCCTCCCTGCCAGTTCATGGGTACGCTCACACTCGGTTCGTATGTGCGAGTGGATATCCACATATATTTCAAACTCACTCTATTACATTTGCAGGATGGTGCCGGCCACGGACTCTAGCGTCAGGCCGCAACAGCCATCACATTACGTCTATCCGCATCAGGAGGGGCATTACGCGCCCTTCCCCGTACACGAGGAAATTAAGGATCCCCCGTCATACGCGTACACTTCGGTCCCTCTGCCCCAGCCTGCGGCTATATCGCCTTTGGGAAGTAGTCGGCCTTCGATCTCGCCGTATGAGAGTCTCCGCCGTCTCCCTTCTATCGCGGATCCATTGTCCCAGAGCGCTCCGCAAAGCGTCCGCGTGCGCTGTCGCTGGAACGCGTGTATTATCGACCTCGACGATATCTCGGCCGCAGGGATAAAGCGTCACCTCCGTGACTTCCACAAAGAGCATGCGGTCGAGGAATACAAAAGCCAGCGCGGTGTTTGTCTATGGGCCGACGGCACCCCGTGCATGCGCGACCTCGACCGCGCAAGCTTTGGGAAGCACATCGCCTCTGTGCACCTGAAGAGCACTGCTGCGGAGTGCCGGTACTGTCACAACGTGATCGGGAGGCCGGACAGCCTCAAGCGTCACATGCGTGACCACTGCCCCTACCGTCCCTCTAGCTGTTGATGCACGTACTTTTACGTGCTCTTTCAAACTTCAGGCGGTTGGGTTCATCGTCTTTGTAAAATTGCTCTCGTATTCTCTCATGTGATGACTCTGGTAGTCGCCCTTGATGCCGACCTGAATCGAGATCTACACGACCCTGCTATTGGTTCCAATTCTCTCCCTTCGTGTAAAACAGCGTACGAACGACATCATGTACATTATGCACTTCGCTTCACGCATTCTGGATTGTTAAAACTGAGCTTCCACCTTGGCGCTTCGGTCGCCGTTCTTATATTGTGGGCGCAAATGGGTAGACGTTCAGCGCATAAACCAGGTACGCACCTCGATCATGCTGTTGATCGCCGATGCGCCCAGCGATCAGTCGCGCCCGACTGAAATCGATGAACTGAAGTTGGACCTCATATTCAATCAAAAATCAGGCCCCACGCCGCACATACCTCGTGGCAGGCTACACGCGACTGCTAAGTACTGTTGGGCGCGGGCCACGGCCTCTATTGCTCCACTTGTTGGCGATCGGATGCGGGGAAAGGACCGCCGGGGTTTCAGGGCTGCATGAACAACTTTACTAGGGCCAAGTCGATGGGCAACTTCCTTCAGTCGGCATCCGTGACAAGGCTCAGACTGGATATAGATATTGATCCGAAGCCCCTGAATGGAAGGTGTCGACTGAATGGGAGTGCGGACTATCTATTTACCGATGGCATTGTGCGGCGGTAATTGCAGCTACTGTTTGCTCGGTGCGGCGGGAGACAGATTGAGCGGCGGAATAACTACAACTGAGGAAGTGAAAGAACCATTCCAGCCCGATCCACGCCTCGTCATCGGGCCTCAGGATACCGGGCCGTGAGTTAACCTCATGACCGCGGAGCCAAGTTTGTTTGCATCCTCGAGGCGGTGAGGTCATTTAGAACGGCCTGATTAGAACTATTCGCAGCGTTTAATGGCGGATATCCAGATATGCCGCAGGGTGTGTGGCGTACATTATGCTAGCACTCGTCCATGCCCATGGAAACCACACGCAAGCTATAGCTACTGACGCCCATCTTCTCCCGGGCAGTGCCAATAGGTTGTGAATGACAGCACCCAAGGAGCACCGCCTGAGTGCTAGCGGAATATCGGACCCTGTTGCATACTCGCATTGCTTCTCGCAAGGCGCCCCTGTGTTCATCCTGCCGCGCCGCACACGGCTGTGTCAAGACCCCAATAGGGTTCTTCGGTTGTTTGACTAACCCCGGGCCGCGAGTAGATGCTAGTACTTGGAATAACACGCCTCCACAGCACAGTGCCCCTGATAGCAGCCCACGAAAATTGACTCGGGGATGCCAGAGAGTGCCTTGTACAGGTAGGCGCGGTCCTGTAGCGTGTCCACCATGACCGGTCAGACAGTAGTACTTCTGAAACGACCTCATGTTCATGATGTTTCCTCAATGCGGACGGAGCTAAAAGATGGGCTGCATGATGTAATGACCTCTACCTCCCTAGCGTCGGCCATGAAGATTTCTATCCCCAGCCACGTCGCAGTTGATACTAATCCTGGCAGGAATCGCAGAGCATCAACGTATCGTTGTGCCAGAAGTAACGTACTCATCGATAGTGCGGCATGTGTGGAGCCTATGAAGATGAAAGTCAGCTATACCCTTGTCACAGAGGCTCACTACGCATCCAACACGTCAGACTGCTCAATTTCGTCAGCCCAGAGAATATACCTTCGGGGAAAATCCCAGTGTATCTCGTAAACTAACCCAATCTTGGAATGCCCGGCAGTGGGCACGATCAAGATAAGAGGCAAAAACGTCGAAGATGAAAAGTTGTAGATAGCGTTTAACAGGCATGAATAGAAGGTTCATCCACCAAATGGCCCTGCTACGTGCAGTATCAGTAACTGTGCCATATGTTCAACTATCACGCACATATAGCTTGTGTTATCATTCGCGCGTGGAACATATTGGCTACCCCTCAGTGAAGCCGCAACAGGCATCAATAGCGCCAGGAACGGCGCTCAGGCTTCATGGGATTTCTATATCCACGCCTATGGCTACGAGTCGCTGTCAGCGCCCACAGCCGAAGGATCTACTTGCAGATACATCTGACCGCAGTCGTAAGGTGTTCTGACCTGGGTAGGGATATCATGTTTCTGATGATGTCGACTATGGGCCCTTGTGCTGTTTATGGCTTGGAGCGTTCCTCGAGTTTGAGACAATTTGCAAACAATAATCCGCGATGACAGTGAGAATGTTACAGCCTCAGGCAACAGCCGCCCTAAACAGTCCAGAGTGTCCGTGGTTACGATCGATTACCCAGGCACCAATCCGGCATGGACCGAACGTTGTTTGTCCTTTACGATTCGTACAATTCCAAGAGTGCAGTCGGAAGCTGCAGCGAAATTTGTAAGTTTTTCCGATATTAAAATTCTGGCTAGATCGTGACGGCTTCATGCGACCTCCGGGATGCATCGGAGAGAATGTTCAACGCTGCGGGCCCATAAGCTTATCTTGCAGCCCTGGAAGAGCAGGAGAAGTTCATTATCTCATGGGCATCTGGCTGCCTGGCTGTGCTCATCGGGCCACCGTCAGCCCCGATGAGCCTTCGGCTTGAGATCATTGTATTGAGAAGCTCTGGTCTCACGAGGTCCAGAGGGACTTGCTTCGATAAGCGCTGCGTCGGACATGCCCCGCCTCAGGCTGGAAACTGGATCACCGTCGTCCATAATGAGAAACGGCAACGCAATGCCCCACGCTCCCACTGAAGCTGGAGACTCCGCGCAGCTGTGGACCTAGGACCACAATTAGATATCAGTATCATTCGTCAGATTTTCTAAGTACTTTGGGTGTGGCCAGACGGTCGGGGCTATCCGTTCGCTGAGGGTCAAATATATGTGGCCGCGAGGAGATGATCTTGTTTTGCTGGTCGCGCGCCACGTCCCGATCAGGTTTGATCGACAATCCAAATAACGATAAGGTGGATATTCAAGTTGATATCTCAAGTCGAACTTCCACACCCTGTTTCCTCGTTGTATTCGTCGGCTCATACTCATGATCCGAAACACATCGCATCATGTGCTGGATGGCCGGACGAGATGTCGAGTCGAGAGAGCGGTGACTTCTGGGAACCTGACCGTAGTTCCTTAACGAAATCGCAAGCCAATCGGACCCGCTGTGACTCCGTCTCTTCACTGATAGCTATGAGGGTCGCTGTGACAACCAGGGAAAGATGAGGGCGCGAGTGTCGTCGCGCCGAGGGAGGAAGAGTATTCCTGAGGTGCGCGCAGTTAATATTCGACTGAGGGGCAGGAGCCAGTGCGGGTCGGGTACTTTGGCCTGGCTGAACGTGATGGGCACATCGTGGTCAGCAGGAAGGACCTTCAAGCTCAGGCGTGTTCCCTTGCCGCTGTCGTGAACAAGCGTGACAGAAACCTGCTCTCGCACTCTACGACTCCGAAGCTCTTGAATGAAACATATAGAGTCGTGTGGCCGTTCAGGCCTCGAGCTGAGCCGAAGTCACTCGTGGTTCAGATTTGGCTACAGCAGGGTCGTTCATGCCGAACCCATGACAAGCGCTGCGCCCTGCATCTCTCTATTAGAATGTCTCCAGGCGGAGCCGGGTTTCCCCTTTCGGGATGCATCGTGCGCGTGCTGACGCGTGTCAATATCTTGACCGGTGATTCCATTCAGCGAGTGTACCTCCCAATTCTTGCCCATCGCCGCGCAAAGCAAAGTTTGATTTCAAGATCGTATAAATATCTCTGCGGTCCTCGACATGTGGGCACACCGATCTTTGCCACCACTCGGCCAGTCCTCCTTTACTCATCACATCCCATGGCCCTCCACTACCCTACGTCTAAGGAAGAAGAGCCTGAGCAGCAGCTACTATCGACATCGTGGAACGATATCGATTCTGGTGTGATGTTGCTCTCCAACTCAGGGTTGGTAGCCATTACCCTTCCGTTGGAGGCTCTCAGTTGAGACATCCGCAGGTTCAGTCTCTCTCCTACGGATCCGAACACACCCACACAAATGGCAGGGTACTGGTTCCCGTTGTACTGATCCCAGAAGAGAGGTACTAACACTGTCATCCAGACCTTCCCACTGGTCATACGCGATGCATCCCACATATCCCGACGAATATGAAACGCAACAGTGAGTGTCATTCTCCTCGAGTTGCAATTCGTCGCAGACCGTTTCTTCTACTCCGACAGAAGACATTCAGGCACTGTCCAACCTACTGAGGATGTTCATTATCGTCTATCCATCGCCACCAGCGAACGTCGGGACAAGTAAGTCTAGCCCATGTACAGCTATCGGCCGGTCATTCTCACACATTCTCAACACTCAGTCGCTTCGCGTGGCTGTCAGACCCTATGGATACACTGGCAGGCACCTCCCTGTACGTAATTCTATCGAGCATGTCATTTCTGTGTCTATAATTGAATTCACTAGCCATCCGGACGACACACTTGAGAGCCACTACTACAGCCTACCATCATCCAACCCCGCCTACGATCCACACGGGGCCGAATTTCACACAGGTTTCTCCAGTCACACCACCATGCCTGTATATCATGAACCAAGGGGGCAACACGCCTCGTTTTCCCCTTTCACGAAGGCGCCGCTCAAACGATCATCGCCCCTTTCCAACACATCTCCCACAGATCTTCCACGACCGTGTCTATGGAGGGGGTGTCACATTCAGCTCGACGATGTGAGCGTAGGCGGGATCAAACGCCACCTTCGCGCCTGCCACCACCAGGATGCCGTCGACCAGCACAAGTCGCAGCGCGGATTCTGCCAATGGGGCGGTTCTAAGCCCTGCCATCGTGAAATGGACGTCGCGTCGTTTGGCAAGCATATTGCCTCCGTGCACCTCAGGAGCACAGCACACGAGTGCCCGTACTGCGGGGCTGTGATCGGCCGCCTAGACTCGCTCAAGAGACACATGGCGCACAACTGCCCCAAACGAGACGAGCTGTGCTGCTGAAAAGACAGCGTCCCATGCCAGGGCTGCGTTTCGGCGCCGCCTTAGGTTGTCAGGTCATGCATTCGAAAAGCCAGGCGTACCGTGGCTGGGAGATGCAGGACACATGGAAGCATATTTTTAGGTCAAGCCAACCTCTACTAAGCCCAATTTGTGATCGGCATGTTGGTATTCTCTCGCGCTGGTGGATTCGTTCTAGCCTTGTTCAGCTACTCATGTGTCCTTATCCATCGTCTAATCTTCTTGCGATCCCTGATACCGACAATGTAGGAGTTATCCCATACTACAGTCTCCCTGAATCGATGACCGGTCATTCAGGCCCAATCCGAACAAGTTGCAGCCTGGGTCCGCAGCCCCCGGTGAAGTAAGCAGTCACTTCAATCTGTCCTTTTCCGACAATCATGAGAAGATGGCTGGCAGCCAGCGCGGGTCCAGGCAGCGAAACATCGGCGATTGAGAATCTCGATACACATGACTGCTTTAGGCGGCTGTTTTGATCAGCGTCGTAGCCTAGACTCAAATCGTGTGAGCCCGCTGTTAAGAGGATGTCCACAACTATGGAAGCATCTATGCATATTCTCATTGCGTTCTTGATACGCGCGGACTAGCATCCATTGTATCCCGGCCGTCGTACATGCCCGATGCCTGTCTTCCAAAAGCCAGAAGCATATGTGGGACTGTGCTAATCGCCTCAGACCGTGCGCTTGGACTTCATGTGCACCCCAGAACCTAATAGACGAAGCGCTTGACAATCGCTTCCTCCGATCGGGGATGCATTAGAAGGACAGCATCGACAATGAATGCCCGATATTGTGCATCTTGCAGTTGGCGTTGGCTCCGTTCCCGCATCGCTCGCACGATCCAACCCTGCGCAGCGTGTGTAGTCCCCGATGATAGATTGCGATAGACTTCGGAACATGGCTCAACGCGATATCGGGAACGCTACACGACGTTCAAGGGCAGAAGACCAAGGTCAGAGTGCTATTGCTAGCATAAGGTCACGCCATGAACACGACGGGGCGCACGGGATTCACGCGGGGTGTCTGCTAACTGCAGCGACATGTTGCAGAAATGTGCGGCAAAGCAACGGCAAAGGAGCTAATGCTACGGACTATAAACTGCACCTTCTACGCCCGATCGATTCGCGTTCGAGGCTTCTCTTCTCCCACGTTCGCATGTCATGCTAAAGTCTGTCACAATGTTATGCCGATATCCAACATTGCGTATACCTTCCGAGGCCTGCCAAGAGCAGACAAAGCAGAAGGGTGTAGAACCACCAGATATTCGGATATACTGGCTCCTTCTACGTCCCATTAACGTCTCGTTTCTGGGGATACCCCCGAAGAAGACAGAGATAAGCGGGGGAGGGTGTCCGGGTCTGCGCAATCTAAGCAAAAACTTGCAGGAATAAGATCTCTTCAAGGACCTCGTCCATTGTGCATCATATGGACAGGACTTCCGGCAGGACTTGAGGCTGAAGATAGAAGAAACGCGTACATGTTTGATCCAGCTTGTAGTCAACGAACACGTGGGGTGTAAGTACCATGCTCGGTCATGTGACCTACTACAGTAAGTATCTGCTGTACTTCAGTGACTGAGATTGAGTCTTCCATAAATACGGTCTCACTTCGACCGGAGGAGGGCTAGCGGAACAGAGTGCATGGAGCTCTATCCGCGGAGCTTGGGTCGCTGCGATTGAATTTTGCCAGTGCCACCGCCGCATCGACGATCTTAGATCCAAGTCGATGTGGCGCAACAGCTATCACCCGATGCACGCAGATCTGCATGCTCCGCCTATGTTGCAGAATGTGCGTCGACTGTGCTGAGTAGGGTTGGTCGTTGGTGCCCATGAATCGCGGGATGCATCCGATACGGAAACGCCGGCCGAGAGCGTCAGTTCACTGCAGGACCCGAGCACGTCAAGGAACTCTGCCACGGTCCACCGGGCTGCCCGAGCGTGGATAGACGTTTAGAAACTGGAATATGGTCAAAGATAACGGTGCTCTGAAAATAATGAGGTATCAGCAATTCTGACGGCACGGAAAACGATCTGAAGATGAGGTCTCTGTCATATCAGATGAAGGTGTATCAAACGGCCAAGCTCAACGTTGGAATCGAATGAAACAGTGGTCATTTTGCCTGCTTGCTCGTTGTGCGCTCCCACTCGAGGACAGATAGCAGCCGGGAATGTGAAGGGAGGGGATACTCTGAATAAACGTTGAGCGGGAACACCGGGATATGCAAATTTTGGCGATGGTACGTGAAACCTGTTGCCGTGTAATTGACTGTCAGGAAGCGTACCTATCGAACCACGGTGACATATTTCTTGAGGAGATGGACACGGACTAGCAGCGCTGGGATGCACAGATATGCCGCAGTCGCTCCCTGAGGCGTAAATTGGTCAATCAATGGATGACTTTGGGTGACATCGGCGGGGTCAGCGGAATCAGCATTCTGGTCTTCGAGACGCACCACATTCCATTGGCACTGGATTTGTGACAGCGAAAACGCATAAGGCAATGCGACCAAGGCGGTGAGCGGCTTATGAGGAAGAAGATACCGGCATGTGCGGCGAAGAGGGTGTCAATCACGACGTACCGTGGGTTTTTCTCGAGCACAGGTCGTCCACAGAATGTATCGGGAGAAGCTGTAATTGTGGTAGCAAAATTATATTGCGCTGTGAGATAACAAATGACAGCAAATGTGTAAGGCTCACTGTGTAATAGCCTCTGCATCAAGTGTCAAGACCGTCGGTGGGAAAGATAGCTCCCTAGTACTGAATGGCGCAAGAGCACACTCAAGGATCAAATCAGAGGTACCAAACCCGGTGTATCCTGTAACGGGGTTTCTAGACTTTGTCGGGAAAGCGGTACTATGTCCTCGCGCGAGATACATCACGGCTTACATTGCCTGCGCTGCTGTCGGTGAAGACGTAAGACCGCCGCTCGCATGTACGGACAGCTGCAGCTCCGAGCGGTCCATATTGCGAAGAGACATCGGTGGCGCATTTATTAACGACGGTTCGTTCGCAGCGCCGCGCTTCTTCGACTCGGAGTTGCCAAAATAGTAGACGCTCGGGGAACGGCGCGATGCGCTCTCTCAACCGTAGGAACAGCCTGCTTACCTCATTCTTTCGTCCTGAGATTCCCCAAGCCGCTCTTTTCTTGCATTCGCGCCGCTTAGATCTTGACCTTATCTCCTGAAACCAGAGAACATTCAGCTTTCAAACCTCCGCGAGCTCCGGATACGCCCACTAACTTCAAGACGGTAAGGTCGATTGCCATTCCGGCATGTCAGGTGGATGTATAAACAGACCGATGGCGTGTCTCGCTCGGACAACGTGAGAGCATTCTGTGAGTACGTCCCAGACTTACCTCAGGCGACATCCCCTGTCCCCGAGTCGGACTTTTTAGTGTGACGCCCTATATGTGATATTCTGGATTGACTAGACGCCCGCACTGAATTCGCGCGCATCAAGCGCCCTCTTTACCCATATTAGTTTGCTTATGTGAGATTTTCACAGCCCGGTTTCCCGTTAGCTGTCCTGACAGATTTATGCGGATTATATAGCCACTTGGTGGCTACAACTTTGCGACATAATGTATAGCCGGCGAATGATATGATACGAAATGTGGGGACCCCACGAATTGACTCAGACTACAGAATAGTCACTTGTTTGATGACTGCCACTCGGAGCCGGCGGGCGTAGCTGTCAACAAGTGAATCATCAAGGGCGGGTCCACTCGTTTTTAACTTGTTTCCTTCTCACAGGCTTCGTCGATCTTAAAGTCCAAGTGCAATACTCTTGTTGGTGACAGTAATCTACCCTACCGAACATTCTCCCTGCTACGCTCATACCCGTCCTGCCGATTCAGTCAAGTATTACTAATCCAACGACTCTCTGCAACCAACCTGCGATCAACCTCTCGCTCTCAATGACCGAAGCTCTGTCTTCCTCTGCGGGAACACACACAGCAGGTCAAGCACCTACCCTCGCATCACATACTGAAACAGTGCGCTCGTCAGGATCTGACACTGGACGCAGATGGCGCCGAAAACCGCGCACCACCGAGCAGGAGCAGGAGCGAGATAGACCTCCTCGGTATGTCACTTCAGACAGCAATAATGCTGCAGAAGGGCCCAGCAAGAGGCCTCCGCGCAGAAAGCACCCGAATCGTGCGCCGGACGAGGGATCATCGCCGAGAGGCAGCTCGTTAAAACCGCGCGATTCCTCTGCGCAGCCGAGCACAACTGACAAGCAAGTGTCTCCGCAGAACTCAGCCCCGAAAAAAACTCGACGGGGAAAGTTCAACTCTGCTCTCACGGAGTCAGAAGTCGCGAGTCACTCGACGCCTAGCGAGGTGGATGTCGAACCGTCGAAGAAATTCAAGAGCAAACTTCCTGAGGCGGACGACCTGACTTCACGCCTCATACGTGAATTATGTACGCCACCCTTTCCGGATTGTATCATCTGTTTTGCGCCTATACGCCCTGCACAGCCGACATGGTCCTGTTCTCCCGCTTCGCCTGTACTGTTCCCTTCGAGTGACGACAGCGACAACGAGCGTGCCCGCGCAACTGATACCGCACAGTGCTGCTGGACGACGTTTCACCTCAAGTGCATCAAGCAATGGGCTGTAAAGAGCGTCAAGGACATTGTAGAGGCCTGGCGGGCGCGGGGCGAGGACCGTGTGGGTGATTGGCGTTGTCCAGGCTGCCAGTCAAAACGGACGGCGGTGCCCAGCAGCTACTGGTGTTTTTGCGGATCGATGCCCGAGCCAAAGCCGTCGCGCCTTGCGACGCCGCATTCATGCGCCAACCCATGCTCGCGGCCTCGCGCGTGCGGGCATTCGTGTCCTCTTGCGTGTCATCCAGGGCCATGTCCTCCATGCCAGGTGACGACGGAACTGCCGTGTCATTGCGGCAAGGAGACGCTCTCGTTCAAATGCGCCAAACTCGCGCCAAGCAGGGCGCAGAACAGCGCAGCGGCCGAGCTGTCTTGCGGGAGTGCGTGTGGGCGCCAGCTTAGTTGTGGGAACCACCGGTGCGAGGACGTCTGCCATCCCGGACCATGTCCTCCTTGCAAGGTGCGCGAGACGGGAAGATGCTATTGTGGCAAGGAGGAGAGGGAACTAGGCTGCGGGATCGGCGAGGAGAAGGAATGCAGCGTGCTTGAGGACGGAGAGCACCAGCAGTGGACGGGTCGATTCGTCTGCGAGGCCGTGTGCGGTCGTCCGTTCGACTGCGGCATCCATACCTGCTCGAAGCCATGCCATCCTCCATCTTCCACTCCTGCCGTCTGTCCCCGCTCTCCCTCTCTGGTCACCCACTGTCCTTGTGGCAAGCACGCGCTCAACGCCTCCTCGGCGCCATATTTCCAGCCCCGTTCGGTCCTCACGCGCACGTCTTGCGCAGACCCGATCCCAACGTGCAAGTCCATCTGCATGAAGCCGCTCGAGGGCTGCTCACACGCGTGTGCGGTCCGCTGCCACACAGGCCCGTGCCCTCCCTGTACGATCGCGCTCGTGCGCCCGTGCCGATGCGGGGCGACGACGCGGGATGTGCCGTGCACTGAGGACCAGGCGCGAGGGCGCGGGGCCGCAGGGGTGGAGGAGATTCTCTGCGAGCGGCGGTGCAACGCCCTACGCGCATGTGGGCGACACCAGTGTAAGCGCATGTGCTGCCCGCTGGCGTCCCTTACGGCAACTGCGAAGGGGAAGGGGAAGAAGCGCGCTGGCGCGGATGTACTTGTGGACGAGGCAGGCTGGCATGAGTGCGATCTGGTGTGCGGAAAGCCCCTTGCGTGTGGAAACCATCAATGCGAACTGCGCGACCATAGGGGGGCATGCCCGTCTTGCTTGAGGAGCTCCTTCGAAGAGGTGTGTTTTGGATTTGTGCTCCGTCTTTCTGCGCATGGCCTTGACGCGATCTCACAGATGGTTTGCAATTGTGGCCGCACTGTCCTCCAGCCGCCTGTACCCTGCGGGACGCGCATCAATTGCCATTACCCGTGTGCGCGCCCTCTTGAGTGTGGGCACTCCAGTATCCAACACGCATGCCATGAAGACCCAGCGCCGTGTCCGCCCTGCCCGATCCTGATGAGCAAGCGATGCTCCTGCGGAAAGAAGATGGTCGACAATGTCAAGTGCTCGCAGGAGAAGGTCTTGTGCGGCACGGTATGCGGCAAGTGAGCTAACGCTGCCATGTCGATTGTGACGGTACTGATCAATTCTCCAGACTGTTATCTTGCGGATTCCATCATTGCGAGCGGTTGTGTCATGGAGATGCGTGTGGTCCATGCACCACTGTCTGCGGGAAGGCAAGGAAATTATGGTATGTTCCGATTTCGTCACCTTTTTGATCATACGTTAATTTGTCTCTCCAGCTTGCCCGCGCACCATCCTTGCACGCTTCCCTGCCACGCACCTGCTACCTGCGATGAGACTGAAGCTTGCCGCACAACTGTTTACCTGACCTGTCCCTGTGGACGCATTCGCCAGCCTGTCGCTTGCGGCGGGAGCATATCAAATCCCGCTGGACGCGAGGGGTCCCAGCAGCTGAAATGCTCCAATGAATGCCTCGTTGCTAAGCGCAACGCGCGGCTCGCCGATGCCCTTGGAATCGACCCCAATCGCACTGGTACCGCGGATAGACAGGTCGTTTATAACGACGAGCTGCTCGCATATGCGAAAGCCAACTACAAGTTCTGCCTCATGGTTGAGAAGAGCTTTGCTGAGTGAGTACCACGGCAGTTCCAGGTGACCGCGTCCTAATGTGTTTTTGAAGCTTCCTGTCGTCTGACAAGAAGAACCAGGTCTTGGCGCACATGCCAGAGAGCCGTCGCAAGTTCGTATACGACGTGAGTGGAATATGGTCCTGTTTGGTGATATAAGGTTGTATACTGATATACTCCCAGCTTGCATCTATATACAGGATGGATACGCAAATGGTAGACCAAGAACCCAATCGCAGTGTCCAGCTCTTCCGGCGCATCGACTCTCGCACCCCCAACCCTCTTTTATCTGCCGGAGCCCTGGCCCCTCGTTCGACAGACGTCACGCCTTCTCCAGGCGCCAGCAGGCTCACCGCTTTACGTGGATCAGGGATGCAGGCCCTCCCTCGATCTGCAGCATCTCCTGCACCCACTGCAGGCAGTTCCTCTGCGGGCGGATGGAGGGCGGTCGTTACTCGGCCGTCACAGCCCAAACCTGCGGCGAATGCATGGGGCCCACCTCCGTCGACTAGAGCAACCTCGCGCGCTACTCCTTCGCCCTCGCCATCCCGGCAACCCCAGCCTCCTGTGGCCTCCGCCTCCACCACGACAGCTGAGCCGCGCGAGGACGTCCCAGAGAATTGGGAGGACGATCTTTGAGAACGTGAAGCACAAGACGATTAGATTATTGCGTAGATACTGGAAGGGTATCACTCAGTGAGGAACATCACCACATCCGTCAGACAGAAATTGTACAGACGCATAGAATACATGTCACGTATACTTCTGTGTAGGACATTTCATCATTTATAGATTCGCTACACAATGTAGATCACTCGGCTAGAACTGGGTCTGCGATCTTGATGACCAGCTTGCCCGTTGTCTTCCCGCCAGTCAGGTCCTTCTGCGCCTGCTGCACACCTTCTCCGGTGAACGGGTACTCCTTGAAAACATTGACTTTGAGCGTGCCATCAGCGATGAGCTGGAAGAGCTCCGTCACGTATCGCCGGACCTCCTCTGGAGTCGTGATGTAATTACCCATCCTGCGACAGAAAACCGGTGAGTTGACATTTCTATAGACATGCTGGCAACTGACGTGGGCCGTAGCAGCCGCAGGTTCTTTTCTGCAAGCTTCAGCGGGGAGAAGGGGGGCACTGCCCCAGATGCATTGCCCACAGATACAAGTGTACCCTTACGGCGAAGGACCTTGAAGTCAAGTTCGAAGCTGCACCACGAATCGTAAGCGCGGGGACCTGGCAATTGAGCCAAATGCGACGCACGTATCCTTCCCGACGCCATCGAACACAGCATGCACCCCTTCTCCGTTCGTGATCTCGAGCACACGCTGTGCGGTGTCCTCTGTGGGGTACAGGATGACATGGTCCGCGCCGTGCGTGCGCGCGATCGCTGCTTTCTCCGGTGTGCTCGTCGTGCCGATCACAGTAGCACCGCGTGCCTTGATGAGCTGCGCGAAGAGCAGGCCGAGGCCGCCCGCGACGGTGTGCACCAGGATGACCTCGCCCTTTTTGACCTTGTGCGCCTCTTCGACAAAAGTCAGAGCGGTAAGGCCTGTCGAGGGGAATGAGGGTGCGCGGCAAGAATGTCTTAGAGGCACGCACCTTGGGTGTAGGCAGCTGCAGCCGTAATCAACGGCACAGAGTCAGGGATAGGGAAGACGTCCTTCCACGGGACACTAGCGTACTCCGCAAAAGCACCCAGGCGATACTAGGGTTACCATTTAGGCCTGTACGGGCTATCGAGCAGGGGTTGCACGTACCAAAGCGACCTTAGCCCCGACTGAATATCCCCGCTTTTTGTACTCTTCGTTGTTGACGATCTCCGGGCCAGTCGGCAAGGCTGCAATGGTCCCTGCACCCTCACCCCCAACGATGAATGGAAATTCGTTGATCTTGTAAAGGCCTTTTCTGGGAAGGTCGTTCCGCCGTTAAGTTGCCCAAGGACGTCCTGATTGCACACGCGCTCACCTGAAGTAGGTGTCGATGAAATTGACACCACCGTACTGCATCTATCCAATTCTACCTGTTACATCGTGAAGGATCACGACCGTAGGACGTAGACCTGCCTTCACGAGGATATCTCCTGGTGCACTCTTCGGGAACGGCAGCTCCTTCTTCTCGATAACATCGAAGTCGCCGGTCTTGGAGATAGCTATAGCTTGGATGCTCGAGGGAAGCGACATGGTACGTCTTTGTGCGATGGTCGAGAGACGGGCGAAGCGAGGCAAGAGTCTCATATGCAGCTCAATGCAGCAGGGACACTAGGGCTGTTTGCAAGCATTGTTATAGTTTATGACGTTGAAGGCGTGCTCAACTTACTCATCATCGGCGGCCTCCTCGACGCTGACTTGCCTTCGCCGAGCCAACCATCTCGAGTGCAGGTCTCCGTGCGTCGCTTCTCATCAGACTGGATCTGGACCTCATGCTTTCAACTGTCTTAGTCTGAGACGGGAACACCAAAGAATCGCGCTGCGATGAAGGGCAGCATTGGGCAACCCTGATGTACTCGGAAACCTAGGATGGGGTTAGGGGCACGGCCTGCAACGGTGGCAGGCCCTTGCTATCCGCAGGAACAACGTGCAGACAGAACCAAGTTTCTCCAGAAGTGGTCATGATTCCTCGAAGTACAGATAACATTTCAGCTCCAAGGTGTTCTCATGAGCTGGGTTGGTTGTGTGAGCTGGATATTGGAAACTTTGATTGCCGGCCGAGCCGGACGTAGTTGATAGCTTCCACTTCGACTCTGAGCTCATGGGGCTCCCGAGCCATTCGAATATACCTTGCTGCCCTTTGTCGTTGCAGGAGGACATTGTGGTTTCTCGGGCTGAAGCCTGACTTCCGCTTGCCAAGCTGCGATTGCCGAAATCACATGCCTGTCAGTGCGTTTGAAGTTGGCTCGATGTCAGCGCGCTTCTTGTCCGCGGCGAACACGACCTCGCATTCCCTCGCTCTCGAGAATGAGGCCTTGAAGACTGGCTTTAAATTAACCTAGCCTAATGTCGCGAACTTCTATGTCCGCACCATTTCAGATGTCTGGGCGCCGTTCGACTGCAGCGTTGCTGCTGTTCACTCTACTTCTTGTGCGGTCTCGCTTGCTTTCTCTCCCAGAGATCCTCCTTGAGAGGCTGAAATCTGTTACGGCGAAACCACAAATCAGCCAAGAAGAATTGCTACAAGTACTACAGCAGATTTACGTGAATAGACCGGATGGGAGCCGAACGATATTGGTACCACATGAGGACGGGATATCTAAGGTCTGTGTCAGTCAAGCTAGGATAAAGGCGTTCTGGGGATGACCTGCGAGACTTCCCGTCCATAAATGAGGCCTGATAATGATACCGTCCATTCGTCAAACTCGTGCCGGTTCTCTGTGAGCCAGCATGCTCTGTAAACCCATCTGACACCCTCCGTAGGTTCCCATTCGTCCTACTTCATCTGCCTTTCTGTCCTCGACCGCTGCACACTTCCCACCGTTGCCGACCTCGCACAAACCCAACCTTGACCGCACCTTCCTCCGCCAGCTCCGCGCTGTCTTGCGGATCGCACTTCCCGGCTGGCGCACACCCGAGGCCGCGCTCCTCTCCGCACACAGCTTCTTTCTCGTGTTTCGCACCGTGCTCAGCATCGCTGTCGCACGCCTTGATGGGCGCATTGTGCGCGACCTCGTGAACGCAGATGGGAAAGGTTTCCTGAAGGGGCTCGGCCTGTGGTTCGCGCTCGCGGTGCCAAGCACGTACACCAACACGATGGTGCGTATCGCGCATTTTGACTCCCTTGTATGTGTGCTGAACGTCTTGAGCTGGCAGATTCACTACTTGCAAGCAACACTCGCTCTGCGTCTCCGCTCGCGGTTGGCGCGCTATACTCACGACCTATACCTTTCTTCCGCACCGGACATGCGATACTATCGGATTGCACTCGAAGGCGGGCTTGAAGACGTCGACCAGTATATCACGTCGGACATTGCCGCCTTCTGCGAGTCACTGGCAGGCATTTAGTGCGTGTTTGTTCTGACCTTCTTGCAGCGATCGCCCTGACAAGCACCTCATTTTAGCGGAAATATTCTCAAGCCTTCACTCGACATCCTACTTTTCACTTCCCAGCTGTCGCGCACACTTGGCCTCCGCGGGACGGTTCTGCTCGCGCTGAACTACTATGCCACCGCGCGGATTTTGCGAGCAGCGACTCCGGCGTTCGGACGGCTCGCTGCCGTGGAAGCGCAACTTGAAGGCGAATATCGCGCCGGCATGGGGCGGGTGGACCGCGAAAGTGAAGAGATCGCGTACGTGTATAATAACAGTGTGCTTGCGATCGAGCTGACGAAATTTGACGGCCTGCAGATTCTATGGAGGCGGTTTGCGCGAGCGAAGTATCTTATGGCGCGCATATCTGCGGCTAATCAGGCACGTCAACTCGATATACAAGGTTGGCAGTCCGCATGGGATGCAGCAAACCGGGATCCTAATAGTACTCTGGCAACGGCACAGATCCGAATCGCGTACGAGTGGACAGAAGACTTCGTGATCAAGTACTTGTGGAGCGCTGCGGGATACTGCTTGATCTCTGTGCCCGTATTTCTTACGAGGCGACGAGACATCGGTATCCAGGCGGACGGCCCTGGTCATACGGATATAATCAACAATCGGATTGCAAACAGGACCGAAAGTGCGTCGCGGTCACGTCTTCTTCCACTGCGGGAATCTGAGTCCGTGTAGCATATATATCCTCCCGTCGCCTGCTCCTCTCTCTCGCTGACGCAGGCGGGCGCGTTATGTACGCATACAAAGACCTACTCGAGCTCGCCGGGCTCACCACGCGGCTCTACACACTCCTCTCCACCCTGCACAACCTCCCATCACCACCCACCTCCTCGTCTGACATCCCCGAGGACCGTATCGAGCTCGTGCACGTTGACGTAGGCGTCCCACACGGCCCGAACGTGGAAGGCGCGCCAGCGTGGATTCTCGTCAAGGACCTCTCGCTGGTGCTCCGCGAGGGCGAGCACCTCATGATCACGGGTAGCAACGGCGTCGGGAAGACAGCGGTTGCCCGTGTGCTCGCCGGTCTGTGGGCGCCGCAGGGCGAGGGCGAGGTGCGCCGGCCGTCTGCACGGCGGAGTGTGTTTGTCGTTCCTCAGCGCTCGTACATGGTGACGGGGACGCTGCTCGATCAGTGAGCATGCCATAAATGTTCGAGTGTGGGGCTCGTGATCTGATTGCTGCCGGTGTACAGAATTATATATCCCGACGCGTACCCAGACTTTGTTGCATCGGGGAAGACGGAGGCAGACCTGGTGGAGATCCTGACCGCTGCGAATCTGGCGTATCTTCCTGCGCGAGAGGGCGGATGGAGTACCCGGAAGGAATGGAGGGATGTGTTGAGCGGAGGCGAGAAACAAAGGGCAAGTCATCCCACTGGAAATATTGTGGAGTTTCGTATCAAGTGCTCATTTCTACGTTGCGCAGATGGGATTAGCACGGGTCTTCTATCATAGACCGAATTTCGCTGTCTTGGACGGTATGTATACTGGCGATTTTCTCTGGGTGGTTGCACTGACGTATTGGATGTCTGACAGAATGCACAAGTGCTGTGTCAAGTGACGTAGAGGGTCGCATGTACGAACATGCCAAGTCACTAGGGATAACCCTTATCACAATTTCGCTACGGTAAGCGGACCCTCTGTTGCATCATGTTCTCATCGGAGCTCACGACGCTGCAACGTAGACCTTCCCTAATGCGATACCATACACACCTCTTGACGCTCGCTGGTGACGGGACAGGTAGATGGACGCTTTCCCAGATCGGAACGGCCGCAGAGCGCATGGGCATCGACCGCGAGATCATCACGCTGGAAGACAAACTGGCTGAAGTGGAGCGCTGGGAAGCCCGAGTAAACGAGCTGAATCAATTGCTGTCTGCACAGGAACAATGAACGGTATGCAGCATCGTGTGTTTTGGTTTGCCAGGAGTAGATGCTCCTCGCGCTTTTTTATATGGAAATATCAATTTCACGGACGTTTGTATACACACAAGACCACGGATGTAACGGCGGTGTAGAAATAGTTGTAGTCTTTGTCATTCTTCGCTGTGCTTTCGATATAAATATGTGGACACGAGTGGGTTTAATCTCTTCTAAGGATTGAGACTCGGACACACTGAGGTCGTTCTTCTGTCATAAATCGAAGTAAAAAAAAAAGCAAAGCCAAAGGATTGTATGGTATTCTTTCGTTGTGTGCGCAAAGGAGGAAGGGTACTACTTACATATGGCTGAACGTGCGACTCATCCTACGAACCCCGTCAAGTCACCATCTCAGAACCCCGATTACCGATTGATCGTAGATCTAGCCAACAGATCGGTCTCGCGAGAACGTCCGTGGTGGAGTGCTCAATTTGTTAATCAACTTTTATGTACTGTGTTTGCAGATCCAATGTGGGATGCATTTCCTCCAGGAACTTATCATGATCATATTGATTGCATTGTACTCGCGCATGCTCGGATCTGAACAAACAGAAAGTTAATCCAACCAGCGAAGTGTGAAATGTAGGTTGTGCGACGGTGTAATATGTCGTAGTCGCTGATGTGGTCATCTTCGTACAAAAGCACAAGTTGAAGCACAAGTTCACAAACTCAATATCTGTCAGGCCAGAGTACGAATGTCCTAAACTCTGCGCAAATTCAACGCTGGATCGCAAAAATGTGCATCAGACTCGCAATGCTAGCAATTATGACATCCGTGCGCCACCGTGCCGATCCTCTAAATTCTTATTCTTTCTCTGTGAGGCTCACAGCCACACGTCACTCGCGCTGTGCCAGCTAGAAATTATAACGATAGGCAATTTATCGGAAAAGCTTGTCAGTCGAATACGGATTGAACATCATGTGCCAATGAGAAATAGAGTTGAGAGTTGTCGGAAACGACCGTGTTATGTCTCACAGGTGCAGTTCCAGATATTCCCAGAGCCAACGACTTTCCCCCTCTCGCTCGCTTTCTACTCCTTCTTCGCTGCCTCATACTGGCATGTCCCAAATGTGAGGTCATGCATGCGTAACATTGAAGACACACATTGCACACCACTGCAATCTGCTCGGGATTCCAAAAAAAACAGGTGCACTCGGGCCGACATGTGTCCTCGTCCATATTTACGCTGCAAGCAGCTTGCATCGCGAAGCGGAATCAAAATACTCTATGAAGCTTCGCGAAGTCACAAGCTCTTCTGCCTCAATGACCGATGGCAATCGCGCACTCACGGTTCGAGGGGGAGGGAGGGGGAGTTGTGGGGTGGCCAAGATTGTATATTGTGCGTAACAGACAATCTCATCATGATACCATCTGCAGGAGATGCACCAGTACCAGTACATGCTCGTCTGCGAGCGACAGTCAGTGCGACAGTCCTTAGCTCGGCATCAGAAGACAGGGCGCAGTACAGTAACCTCCGACAATAGCAGAAAAACAAGCTGGTCTTCAGAAGACACTGTGCTGTCTGACCACCCGAGCCGATGGCATCTTGTGGACAGCATATCGAGGATCCATAAATCAGTACTATGCGATCTTCATTGGGTTGAAACCCGGTACAGGTAAGTCCGTGAATAAAGTGTGCCAAACCCACTAGAAATAACTGACACACACGCAGGGCAAGCGTTCGTTCGTTCGGGAAAATATTAGAGAAAAGAAAACGATCAAGAGCACGTCGGTAGTCAAAACGCAGGGACAAGAACGGGATAACTGGAATGTATGAAGAGCAGATTTAGTCTGTTCGATGCGTCTGATCCACTTGAAAATCGGCACAAGGGCAAAACACTGCTCCGCTAATTGTCCTTTTCAAAACCGTTAGACAGCACAGACAATATTATAGAGCTCTGGGTGAATATATTGTGTTGAATTAGCTATTTGCGTAGTCTTAAACCAATAATCACGGCTTACCTGGGGTTTCGAGCCGGCAACGGGCATTTCCGCGGTCCACGGATGGAAACGAGGCAAGCTAGTGGCAGTACGCGACGAGATTGGATAGACAAACCGGGATACGAGGGCCGGCTCATCCCGCGACTTCACGCCCACGCCTCAACAAGAGCTGCTTGTCGTAGAGGATTGATTATAGCACAGAACGTCAGGTAAGAGTCCCCCGAGCTATACTCGAGATACGTTTGCTGAGTGGTGAGCGGATAGGATGTCAACAACCGAAGTGGTGCACGGCGGCAGCGGTAGCAGCGAGCACATCGAGTTGGTAGTCGTCGAGGGTCGCCGACCTAAGTCTCCAGTGCAGGTAGCGAGGGTAGCGCCAGCAGATCCAAGGAGGAAGGCAGGAGATGTCGCGAAGCACGCAAGCACAGAGTCAGCAGCGCGCAATGCGTCTGAGCCTGTCGAAACAACGACTCCACAAAAGCTGTATAGAGAGACTGTGGTCGGGAGTGTAGCGACAGACCGTGAGCAGTATTACGTCTTCCGCTACACATATGTTAGTCTCTGACCGAAGGCAACAACAGATGAAGGGAGCACGAACAGGGATAGAAGCGACGGGAGAACAGAAACACCACTTGAAGAACAAGACATTGCGGATGCGCTCACGCCCGAAACGTATCCGCTTACCGGTCCAAGCCTCAGCGTCGTTGTCGATGACGGGTCAGTCACACGGACGGCTGCTGAGGCCGCACACGAAGACCCGTTCGAGAGCATAGAAGCGGTAGGACACTCTCAACAATACGATAACACCTTTTCACGGAGAATGTCTTCGGCAGGCAATGGTCATGGTTGCTTTCATGGGCGGAATCATAGCCACCGGTCCACGTACGGTTGCACGCTACGGCATCTGGCTCCCTTTCCTGACCCTGGGCTTCTTCTGGTCCAAGCCCCGACAGGACCTGGTGGCTGAATTCTTGTGGGACGTGATCTTCGTCCTCTTGGCCTCGCGCTTTGGGTTCCTGATCGTGGTCCCCGTCATGATGAGTGTAATATGGCAACATATACGTCATGGTGGGCTGAGGAGGATTGGAGAGCATAGCCTGTCGCGTTTCAGCAGGTGTGTCCAGTATAAATTATAGCAGAGTAACATGCAAGACACTCACAAATTGCTCCAAGGTTGTGAGGGTGTATGGTGATTGACTAGCAACATGTATCAGTAACCGTGACGTATCAAGGAATTCACTCGAGAAATGAGTGCGATGCTAGTTCCGCTGTTACAAAGGGGCAGTCAATCAACAGTCACGCCTTTTAAATCCAATGGTGTGCAACGTTGTCCTCGCCAGGGAGTCCACCGATGAAGTCAAAATGGTTGTGTTGTAAGTACACGCAATGACTGAGTTGAATGAGAAGTGCGGCCATAGGAGCTGTGGTAATGACACAACTGCATGTGTTAGCAAAGTGCATGCAAGGCGTGCACTTGGAGCGGGAGGGAAGGGGATGAAGGAGGCAGAGAGAGAGGAAGACATGAAGAAGTTAAAAAAATGAGGCGAGCGAGAATCTCATAAGGTGTGTACACCGTTACACGGCGCCAAAATAGTGGCGAATGGTGGCAACAAAACCCGGAATGCCCGAACGGCGACGTAAAATTCTGCCCCTCCTTCGACAAGCAAGGCGGATGACATACGAAACCTCTGGAGCAATTCGTAGGGGTCCAAGAGAAGGTGAGACCGAAAAAGTTTCAAACAATCGAAAATGCGCACCACGGACATATAATTGACATAGATGCCACACCTGAAGGTGTATGTGCCATCAATATTAGGCGGAACACAACATCACGTCGTGAGCAATGCATTCCTCACATAGACGACTGGGGATGCAGTGACGCTGTATGCGAGGGGGGAATTGCAGCGGGGAGGTAAATAACAATCCCTTCAAGACCGCTGCTGCTATAATTTCTCTAATCACATGCGAATAGTCTCGTACTCAGTCCCGTCTTTGTCTGTTATCGGCTGTTTGACCATATAAGGCAGGTTGCTGCTGCCCCATTTGGAAACTCCGCATGTGGCAGTCAATGTTGTTTCGTAGGCGTACGTTATAACCCTCCTAACGGCGTACAGTAATGTAAGTTGTTCACCGCTGTTGCTAGTACATCTCGAGCCATAGGATCCTATAACTTTTCCTACTAAAGCAATCCTTTGCGGCGTGCACAAGATGAACGCGGAATACTTAGATATCAACATAAGCCGCTGAAGTCATTTTAGGTTCTTGTTGCGAAGCGTACATCTGCCAGGTCAGCTGTCAGCCTTTGTGAACCACAGTTCCTTGACGTCCGGGAGCTAAGGCCGAACATCAATTTGAACTTGCTTGACGCCAACTCGTCATATCGACCAAGTGGCAGCCTATGATTGGTTTGGTTTAGCTCCGCTCAATACACGTCACCGATGCAGCCCGCAGCTTCTACTTCCAAGGTCCTGCCGTGTTGCTCGATATCTCAGATCCCAGGGGCCCCGCTCCGACCTCCATGGGCGCAGTGAGTAGTTTACTAAACTATTCGCTAGTACTTGCTCACACATAGCGCTCTCACTGGGTGGGATCATCGCACAACGCCTGCGTTACTATAGTGCGGGCAACCTAGAGGCCACCTGTTTTGTGCAAACTTTCTGTGGCATTCAAATTTCCCCCGGATACTTATCCCTTTAGTAGAAATGCCCTAAATCATGCTAGGACCAATCCTACTAAACGGATTTTCATGAAAGTCGAAATTGCCCAAGATGGCCGCTTGAAATTGGCAACATCACGTGCACATGTCTATACTTGGTAAGTATTACATAATATACTTCCTAAAGCGGTATCTAAGCGTCAAAAAGACGAGCCAGGGTTTCGGGAATACGTCTGTGGGATGTGTATTGTCTGGAGCTGAACTGATTCACCAGTTACTGTGTGTCTCAAGCCCTGATCAACAGGCATAGATTCATCCCCCACACTGAATGGTGTTCCCAATGATGGATGGTCTCGGTGTCGACAGAAGCACAAACCTCCAATAAGTTAGCCTCGAGGGCTTGCAATATATAATGATAGTTCTCATGCAAGTATCGCTTCATTGCACCCCAGGACAACTCAATAAAATTGAGCCTGAAATGGAATCCTGGCAATAAAATGCACAACATGTCTCTTGACTTGAGTCTCATCGAGCTGAAGGTTCTTCTAACAAAATGATTCATGGTCAAACACAGCTGTGGCACTGCTGTATCCCGATAAGTAAGTAGTATGCTATACTCTATACGATATATTACCCCATGTCCACGGGCGCTTATTAGTGAACAACTGCCCGACCGATTTGGCCACTGCACATTGTAGGTGGTGACTAAGCGGTGCGCACCATAGCCATCGGATGTCGCGATAATCACCCAAATCCACGATGCTGAGAACAAGAACCATCACACATGTGTCAATTCACCGAGCCGAGATATCAATCACCCATTCACCTTCACAAGCGGTCGAGATGACGCTCACGGATCATTCTTAGACTGGGTCTGTTCCCGCGACATTAGGCTCCATGAGATGCGTTGCTCTCTTTGGGAAGTCCTGTGGCTCATAGATATCCACCGGCATAGCGTAGTAGACAGACGTTCCTGGAACGGTGGTGGCTCTTGAAACGCAGATGCTCCCCTACCCCTGATGCTATGAATTGAGTCTACAGTGGTGAAAGCGACAGCCCCCAGGCCATGCATACTCCAAGCTCACTAGTGCCACATACAATGCGCTCGGCCATTCTGCCTTTAAACCAGCGCGTTGGCTATATCCAAAAAAAACATTTCCGTGGGCGCGGTAAGCATCTGACGTTGTTGCTCCCGTCAAGCGTCTCATTGATGGCCTGGGTAGACATAGTGCGGCTCATCTTGACACCGCAATCCTGAATCCCCCTGCCATCCCATGGTCAGAATTCTCCGTACACGCTTGTCCTGCTCGCTCACCATTGACTGTCTCGTTCTCTCTGTGAGTTCACGCTGTTCGCCTTTGTTCTCATAAGCGAAGCCCAGGCAATGCCAGAAATGGTTGCTCCGCACCGTATACTCCTGTCCAGAGAGTTCAAGTCATATCCTTGGCTATTCTGCTCTAGGGACTGCTTGCTGGATATTATCTGTGGGGGCTTTCCGTCGTGGTGATCAACAACCCCAACAAGAACAACGGAGGGACAATGGATTCACTCAGTGACTGATGGCTGATACAGCGACGCCGTTCGTATTGGTTTCATTCATCTTTCCTTCTCTCCTAGCTCACTGTTCTTGGTTTCCAGACAAGACGGCGTGGCCTGTTACTCCTCTGTATCGTCTTCGCATTTCCTGACATGCAGAACTCGTCTGTCATGATCGGTATCGTCTTCTAGTCCTTGAGGTGTGCTTCTGGTGGTCTTGATCTTATCCTTGATATTCTTGAGCCGTTCACGACGGCGGATACGATGCCTACTACACCTTGTCTTCGTTCCGCTGGGTTCTCCTGCGTGTAAGGATACTACTCTCATGACGACATCTCGCGACTCGAGCTACTTCACTGAGCCTGGGAAACGCGTATTTCGGCCGTCATTGTCGCCGTCAACGTTTATCACGGCGCACTAGCATCCTCGATTTTAATGACCGTTGGTGCTCATTCGTTAAAAGAGGACTTACACTACAGAGGAAGACTCTAGACCGTTCTCCGGTGATCTATGTTGGCTGAGGTATGTGAGTCATTTCTATCCACGACATAGCGACCTTGCCGGTCTCGTTATTTGTTTGACGCTCAGCACACATTCACAAGTCTTCCGAACTGAAACCTCTGAATACATTGTCCAATGTTGCCTGATACAATCTGGGTATCCATCGGCCGCTATCGTGGCCTGTGCAACGTTGTCAATGCGTGTCCAATCTACGTTGACTCACCTACCTCTGCTTCGACAGCTCCCCGAACCCTACAACGCTGACATGACCCTCCTCATACTCCTCATACTCTCATACATCTTATTGATCCATTCCTCTGTCATTGGTGCGACGATCGCGTACAACCACCCCCAGCCTATGGCTGCCAAGAGGAGGACGATGGCAACGACGTTTACGTGCAGCCACCAGGCGACGCAAAATAGGCCAATCCCTATCAAAGCATCCGTGAAGAGACCGACTCGTGGGAGGGAGATTATGATGGCGCATCCTGTGATGGTCATGTAGATCGGGAGGCGCGGGTATCTCATTGAAGGGTCCGCCGCGGCGGCGAGGGACACGGTGGTTTCGTAGAAACCAAACGGGATCCCGGCCTGAATACACAATTGAATGAGTCCTGGCTACGCTCATCTACTGCATGAAAGCAACCAGCTTTAAGGGACGCGACGAAGGCTTGCATATGGGTTTCTTCCGCTGATGTCGCCCAGTGCATGTACGATACATGAATGTGGATCCATGCGTCAGAGCTACTTAATTCAAGACCTCGCCTGCCACTTACAAGCTGGGTCCTTGCGCGTCATCCGTTTCAGTATGAGAAGGAGCGTCATAGGCAACATTTCTGAGTGGCGGCGATGGTTTGTGAGAAACTGGCGAGGAGTATGTGGAGGGCAGTGAATGAACGCGTCCGCGGACCGATCCAGTATTTCCAATTTAGGTAAGGATCCGCCAGTTACAGCTCTAGCGAATGCTGCTCATTATTCAGAGTGCGACTCCAGCCTGCACTGACCTCGCGGGTGGGTATCCCAGGCCATGTTGCCATACTATACACAGACGAGAGACGGTTGTCGAGAATGGTTGACGTCACGCACGAATATAAATAATGTGCTCAGAAAAACATTGCATTCATTTAAAAACAATTATAATTTCCCTATACTTCCGTGCACCCGAATTTGTATGTGGACATCTAAGCACAACATAACTAATGATTCTTCCCCGTTCGGTAGCTCTCTTCGTAGACGTGCGGCGTGCCTCGCTCGCTAATCAATACTTGGTGGTATCAGGTAAAGCAGGTCGGATGACGACGCAGCCCGTAATCTCGGAATTGCGTCCAGTCGGTCTGACCTTGTTGCGCAGACAGCCATGGCCCATGCGGACCCAGACTTCTGCGTCCAGGTCCTAAATTGAGGTTCGAGGGTACTGGCCAGGGGCCTAGATTCGGGCATGAGATGCAATTATCCACCAGAAGCTAATTATCAGTGTGCTTCCGCCTTGCTCCTGGGTAACGAGTCTGAGACATTGGCGACCAGTGTTCGCCCCTTACTATATCGAGCACAAAACCGACGATCGGGTGCCGCCGATCGAACTCCAGATGTAGATCCACTGCGTGCCGATGGATGAGGAACGCCGATCGTCGATTTAGTAGCAGATGCAAACATAGTGCATACCATATTTGTGCGTATATTCCTCCTCCAGTTCTATGCGCGTATTTCGACGTGAAGAGGATTCAGGAAGAGCCGCGTTGACGTCGAAACTCAACTTGGCCGTGCACGATGGTGCGGGTGTCGACCCCAGCGTGATGCAGACACTGTCATGACCATTGACGACTAACAGTGTCCCTTAGAGATGGAGTGTTTACATCATGTCAACTTCCCTAAGCAACAAACATCAACGAGTAGAATGCAAGCTGTAACGGGCGCTTGCGTTGCAGGTGCGTCTTACTAGACCGTAGCTGTGGTTGGAAATCACTGGCTAGAGGTCCCACACCATTGGATCCAGTAACAAACCTCTCTGGCCGGTGCAAGAAAATGCAAAACCTGTACAGAGGAGTGTTCACTCGGTGCATGCTCGACATAAAATGGAAACTTACCAGTGCCGCCAGGCGGCATCATGGCCTGGCACCCGCCAACTCATCGCGAATTGTCTTGATGTTTACGGCGCATCGATCGTATTTTTGTCGCGATCTCTTCGTTAAACCTGGTTTTTCTGTCATTATCCAGGTACTTTTGAAGAACAAAGAACTTATACTGTCACAGGCACCTAGTATTCCGCTGGGTTTGGTCCCCCGGAGAAATGGGTGATGTGTCCATAGATTCGTACGTCTAGCTCTGAGGCCCAACGATACCATCAAAGCCTTATATATGCCTCGTGTACGTCACCTCTCCCGACTTCAACGTGCAAGAGATAGCGCTGGCTTCACCAGATTCTCCTGGAGGCTACAGATAGTGTGTATATGTGTTTCAACTTTCATGAGGTATATAGAACTAACCATGCTTGAGCTCAGCGTTGTTCCTCACGAATGCCAGACAGACAGCTCCGCAAAGCAACGATGAGACGCGGGGGAGCTCTTGAGCTCCCTTTGGCCTCGTAGTGAAACTTGGCCGATGGTCATGTGGCAAAAGCATGGTGGGATATTAGGTTTGTCGGGGAACACCGCACAGCAGTCCCAAGGGTTCCCAGGCCTTCCATCTGCCATCCCTCGCTCTGACCTTAACGTCCTACACTTCCTGTCTCGACACCGTATCTATGTCACACTCCCAGGAAGGCGGCAATCGAGGCCCTCAGCATGTCATTCTGCGCTCCTGCTGCGTTGGGAAATACATGCTGTCGAATTAGGCATCCCCTTCACTCTGTGGATCCAGTAACAGAGTTACCGAATACCATCCAAGGCGAGTGGCTCCCCACGTTTCGAATATGAATCGCAGTGCTCACACCACGCTTCGCGAAGTCACCGCCATGGTCGCGCAACACGCAAGGTTCGATCAGCGATCTGCTCGGTGCCGCAAATGCTATTCTCGTTGCTCTGTCCGCGATTTTTGACGGCCAGCATATACTCTCAAAGTATTCAAACACGATCCCACGGCGAGGGAAGAGTGGGCGCGTGATAGAAGCGAAAATGCGTCAGCGCAGTCGTAGCTAGTGGTGAGTGCTTCTCAACTGCACTCGACACTCTGCTGATCGTCGCAGCCTCTATTAGGAACCACTCCAAAGTGAGGAATCAGCCATACCGTAAATTGGCGATTAGCATAACGCCAGGTGCGCCGTTGAGTGAATTCGCATAGCTTGGATCTGACTGAAGTTGAATAGTTCAGAGCCGCTATAAATTCTGGATGGTTCGCACAGCGTTAGAAATATATTAGATTGGTCACGTTCTGGACACATTCAGAGGGCTGGAGCGGCATGACACGCTTTCAGTTATAACATGGGAATGAAGGGTTAGCTGTAACCGGCGAGAAAGAGAGAAAAAAACAGAAAATGACGTATGATATCGCACAACAAGCGGGAAATCACAGGGTCCGTGCGCAGAGGTAGCCGCAGCCAGAAACTAGCAATTTATGTCAATAACCTGTGGAACATGAGCTCTACACATAATCGATTACTTAGTATTGCGACATACCTGGACAAAACAGGGGGAAAACCAAGACTAGACATACTAACCGAGCATGTTATCGTTTGTGAGAAGGCTTGCTGCGTATGTAAGCTCCCGAAACAGGCGCGTGCACTTCGCCACCCGTGCTGCAAGTCGACCAAGTCTTCGCGTAAAGCCTGCAGACGAGGATCGAGCATTCTAAAGTGAGTGTGTATGAATATCAGCGAGCCATAAGCCTCAAGAATATGTACTAACACGTCCTAGTTCACAGACATGACGGCGACCACTGAAGTTGCATGCAGCTCGAGTAAAGTGGCAGACCTCACAACCTCCGGTAGCGGATGCGACTCAGCGCAACTTCTGCCTTCCAATGAAGCTACAGCCGCGTCAGCAGAAATCGACAAGAGTTTGGACCCTCTGCTAGGTCTTGGAATGGCCGACGACCACAACGCGAAGAGCAACGACAAGACAGAGGCCGCACAGCAAGATTCTGGTAGCATAGAGCCTCCTGCAAGCGTAGTGAAGTTCAATAGAGAGTCTATTGGCGGTAACGACCCGCTTCAAGGTGAGCAGAACGATACACTTTGCTCCGAGGATCTGTCTTCAAGTGCACCGTACCAGCCAAACAGATCTCTAGCAGCGGGAAGGCTCGCACGCATGGGGATGCAATGCGAGACTCGGTCGTGCATGAAGAACTTACAGTCAGCGCGCCCGTTATTACCAACATATCCGAGAATATGAATCTCCGCATGCCATCCAGTCGAGACGAATTGGAGCACGAGCCGGTGCTTAATAGATTTGCCGGGGCGACCGACACAGGAGACGCGAAGGACGAGGCGCAGACTTGTCGTGAGGAAGCATTCCAATGTCGCCGACATGTACCGGCAGCCGAGGTCATGACAGACCAGTCCGGTAGGAGCGGCGCGGAGGCGGAGGAGATTGAGAGACATCGTCACAACCACGAAAGTGCGGCTGAAGTGGTCGAGCCTGATCTACCCTCAGAGCAGGACATCATGGAGGCGTTCGTGAACGAAGACATAGAGAGTACGGGCATACCTGCCCAGCCGAGCACTGAGGATGTGACGTCTTCAGCGGAGACCCTTGAGAAAGAGGATATTTTGAGACTAATAAACAGGACGGTGGTGCGTTGGTCAGCTTTGGAGAGCGACGCACGATAAACACAACACACAACAGCTCGCCGATTATTTCTTCTCGTTCACGGCACTAGTCGTCAGTGTCTTTCTGGCGCAGGCTGATCCTGTCCTGTCAATCGCCTTCGTGGCAGGAGTTGCAGGCTGGCTCTGGACCTTGCCGCGAGAGGACCTAATAATGGAATTGGGGTTGGAGGCAGCACTGACTGTCACGGGCCTTACGCAAGGTGTATGGGTGGCGGCCTGTGTGGCTGCGATGGCAATGTTACGGGTTATACATCGGTTTGCAAAGGAGGCAGTCCAATACGTACATTCATGGCGAAGCTCCGACGGATACATCTCAGGGGGAAATGGTGGTGAGTGCCTTTAATATTGGATCCTGCATGAGGTGCTAAAGCATGAAACGCAGGTCGTAATGTAGACGTGTAACATGTTGAATCAGGCCTACGATATTTGGATCTCATCCTGACGGCTGTTCGCGATGGTGGCGTCTATTGGAACACCGGGTCAAAGAGCTGGATAGGTTCGGACCTAACATTTGCAGATTGTATTCAAGCCTTCACATGGCCGTATGGTAAGTACATGAATGAAGTGAATATAATGGACTGACCACAAGAACTTGGGCAGGATGGGCAAGTCCACATAAATCGCATCACAAGGCTTGGCTGCGCGCCAAATACAGAGGAGTGTTGTACATGCGATACGATGTCCCGGGCAGTCAGCTGAATACAAGTCCCATCGTCGGCACCGCACATTGATGCATGTCTGATGCAGTAACTGAGGTGTCGCTTCCAGCGTATTTTCACCTGCATAAATACTACGTGTAGACTGTACCAGGGAAGAACCTGTGAGGGCAGTGATGAGCATGATAAAGGAAGAATTGGTGAAGGCCTGAGATATTCAAGGGCACATGACACACAATGTCTGGCGAGACAATGTACAACAGCAAGTCTGACTGATGCTCACAAATAAAGCCGCGCGTGCACTCCCAGCCCCGTACATGTGAGTTACTGTATGTTCTACAAGGGTTTCTCTTCAGTGGGAGGGATACGCGCACAGGTAGTAGCGGGAAGTGCGTCGTGCACCAGCATGTCACCTCTTGTTGGTACTTCCAATTCTGGGTCTAGTGAGCGTATGCGTGCATCACGATCGGATCGGATCGGATTTGTTCGATAGACGCCCAAGTTAGTCCCGTACCCAGTCCATCTGCCACACCCATGTTTGGTATTATTGTCTCTATAGGGTAACCGGACCTGTAGCTATCAGTAATGGCGTTGTTGCCGTAAACACCTCACCCGTTCGACCTCGCGCGTATTGACTATCAATGCTTCATCCCCGGTACTTCACACTGCTTATCAAGGTTGTGCTGTCTTATAGCACATATTTCTCTTTAGCCCTGAGGTCTACAGAGAGCACTCATCTCACGTCCTGAAGCCTCCATTGAGTATGTCAGCGTCTTCTCAGTGATAGAATATATTTCATTCTATGTCAAATCACAGAATACACTCGTCTCCCGCCAAGTGGCCGTCCCTCATTGGAAGCACACGGAGCGCGGAGAAGCGCAGTGCCTGTATGAATGCCACGAATCACGCATGCCGTACTGGCCGTACTGCGCCCATTCATCATGTGAAACTCTCGGCATGCTCGGTTGGTCAACTCACCGGCACAATAGCCATCGAGAGAATCTGTTTGAAACAATTGCCTCTCGTGAACACCGCCAGCTTACAGTCCTTACAGGTTGTTGTGTGCCCACAGCCGCCCTCACCATATAGCTGTTGGACGGTAAGCCTTGATTTGATATCCGCGTAGATTGAGCGGCGAGCACTGAGCATGTGTCGTGATACATTCTCACGTGGTGAGTGACTAAGAGGATCGTCCATTCCCGCGTTTTGTGGCAGCCCGAGTCTTCGAACCACTAGATTCTTGTGGGGAAGTGACAGTCCATTCCCCATTGGGAGTATTGTCCGCGAGAGCCTGGGTGTCTAATGACCAGAACAGGTGGTACGTTCTTCCTCATCAAGGGCGTGCCTTTGGTGTCCCTGCGCCCCAGTGTTGCCGGGTATCGTAAGCACGCTCCCACTATCCAGACCCACCTATGTCAAACATGGGCAGTTGCAAGACGCCGCAGCAATCTTTCGGGTGCGGTTGTCCCAAAGATGATGGAGTGCTGGTGACATGTGTCAAATATCATCCCGGATATCCAATAGGCCGGTATCCGAGGAATGCCGAGCTATGTATGATACGACTCGTCTCCACGGGTGGGGGTAGTTGTTGTTTGTGTCTTGTGTCTTTCATCGCAGGTTCTGCGCACATCCGCTTTTCCTCCTCTGGAGCACTACCTCGTGAGGACATTTACTCGTGTTGAATTTATTGAGTTTACTCACAACGAACAATAGAATAGAGCAGCTCCCTTCGATAACTAGAGCGGGATTTCTTGGGTAAATGGCAAACAAGGTTGATCCTCATGCGATACACGCTGCTCTTGCCCCATAGTACGCGCGTCGTTTTATGACGACCTCATGCACATCGGTACGCCTTTTTTTAAACCTTGTTTTTCGTGACTAGTCACCTCACTAGAACAAAGAGAACAGGATATGCTCACTGTACATTTGATGTGTTGGTGCGGCAACACGGGCAGTTGCTTCCCTGGATAACCTCTTCGTTTGTTAGCCCTGCAGTGTCTCACTTGGCAAAACCCCCATCTGCGTATATTCCTCCTCGCTAGATGTAACTCTGATTTCGCTGCCGACGCCAATATCCTTGCTCGAGCTTCCACTATGTCTTCACTTGCCGGTCGATTGCGCACTTTGCGAGCTTGGTATCGACAAATCCTTGTCCGCTGGCGATCTTGTATATGCCTCGCTCGGCAGGCATCCGTCGTGCGAACGATTCTGAGACATCACCGCGGCTACCGGCTTTTCTGTGAGACGAACCCTGCAATAATGCGGATGAAGTCTCAATTCATCAAGTTCTTGGCTTCAGCTATGGCGACGCACCAAATGCGCAGTAGCTCTGGTCGTCTGGCGCTTGTATACTGACTGCATAAGTATCCTCTGTTACGATTTGTCGCTGCTTGTGAGGATCGGCGTTGGACGATGGATGGGCTGCCACGAGCTAGTAAGCATCTTATTGTTCTTCATACCGTGTGCGACGTGCTCCGTCTGGCTTATAGTTTTTGGCTCAGGTGCAATGTACATTTTCTTACTGTTGTTGCCATAATATGAACGTTTCAAATGAACATGTGCCCCTTGCGATTACAAATTGTCCTTCAGTGGTGCGTACAAGTATGAATTCTCTGTCGGAATGCGGTCGTCAGCGTGCGCTCCCATACTAGGTGATATGACGCACCTCAACACTGTCGACTCCTACACTGGCGCCTCATTTCTCTCTCTTCTCCGCGCGTTCCTTTGCTTTATCCACCTTACTCCATATTGTCGTACCACCGCGATGACGAACGCCGCCAGGATGCAGGCTGCGGCTATGGCACTTCGCATCCATATCCACGATATAGCTGCTCCGCAGAGGCAGGTCATGTACTTTACGTGCATGGCTGTCCAGCCTGTGTATATGGCTAGACAGCCACAGATTGCTATAGCGATTTGTGCCGTGATATCCAGGTCGCCCTCCCACTGCATGAAGCCGAACACTAACATCATAGGCGCAGTTGACTGGGACATAACACCGTCAACTGAGCCTCGGCATTGTTTGTTCATCAGATTAAGAAGACATACAAAGCTGGCTTGATTCCATTTGTCGCGTTGGCTGGTGGTGGTGATATTGGTGGTGGTCTCGCGGCTCGTCGCAGCTACATTGGGCTTGTCAGTATCATTCTGCGACACATTCCATGCTGCTTCTACATACAATCCATCGTTTCGACGCTGGTTATACGCAATCTGAGCGAATAAGACTGCAAATACGTTCACAGCGCGTACAGTCTGTCTTGAGGTCGTCGAGGGCGGCGCGACTTGGGTTATGATCGTAACATTCGGCTTCCGACAGCTAAGTCCGAGCGCCCGCTGCGCACCTTCAAACATCGTAATTGACCTTTCGAAATGACACCTGCTTCAATATGAGTCTACAGCATTAAAAACCATAGATTATGTGCATCCAACATGCTGTCTATTTCACAAAACACGTCCTCTTGGTCCTCTAGAATATCTAAGCTCGCGCACCGCAGGCTTGAAGCTAAAACCGTGATCATGATGGCATGTCTCATAAACATGCCTACTGTAGTTCCTGCCCCCAATTTTACCGTCGATTTAGATCGTCTGTGTTCGATGCGCGTCGGATAGAACACGCCATTCACCACGTCGGACACTAAAAGGCAGCACTTTGCATGAGGTGTTCCAGTTGACGGGATATGGAGCCAAAGGCGGTGACTTGTGCATGCCGGAAATCGGCGCTGCTGCGTCATTCTCGGATCCAGTATACGCAACGCAGTACAGGTTAAGGACGCGACGACTAGGGCCAACTTAGGGCAGGTGTCGCCAGCCGTACATCTACTTTCACGTGTAGTGAAAGTGAGGCCTCCAACGCTTCGGCTGCAACAACCCCCTAGCCGTTTTCGATAAGCCTGGGCTCATAAAAACACTAAAAGAACAAACTTATGGTCCACTGTGTTGCTGGCATACAAGCCTCTTGCGATCCGTACAAATGCAACAGGGTGAGTCCATCAGGAATAATGAACGTAGTCGACCACGATGATGGATCGCAGGTGAGACGACGCACGAGGGTCGATGGCATACATCGCTACCGCAGTATATTCTGCCCGTGACTACTCCATAGCACCCGCCCGCCCAGTGGTCGATCGATCGCTTGGCTGAAAGGTTCCAGCGCACGACCCCGGAGCAATGTGGATCCATATGTACGATGATCGCCGGCCCCTTGTAAATCCGGAAAATGCAAGATCCGCTCTGCAGAAAGTCAAATTCGCATCAGAATCAGAGCCTCTAGACCGCACCCCGACGAATTAAAGCAAACACATACTGCGGCGTTTTCCACTGGCCCCCTCGAGGGTCATCGGTACGTCTCAGATGGGGTACGGCGGCGCAACAGGACAGCTTCCCGCCTTGGTACGCACAGGACCACAACGAACACATACGGTTGGAGTCTGGATACGGTTAACTGGCTCATTATAGCCGAGCAAGTCGTGTATGAGAGGCGGCATGGAATAGCGGCGCTCCCGCCCACCGATGGAGGATCAGCAGAGTGTGGCACGAAGAAGACATGGCAGCGGCCCTTCATCGCGCCGCCTTACCGTTATACTGCGGTTGCGACCAGGCTTCGGTCCGGGATGGTGTCGTACACAATATACAATTACTATGATGTAAGCGTATGCATGCAGGAATATGTTGTCCTTGGCCGGGAACACATCAGGCCCACGAGAACCATCTACATCAGGCATAGAGAAGCCAGGCAGTTCGAGACAGTGGTGTATAGTGGACGATGAGCAGCATAGATCGCAAGGGCTGGACACGGCATCGGCCCAACAAGGCTGCCTGCACCAGCCGTTTTTCCGCCTCATGTAGCGTAGTGTGTTGGATCCAGAAGACGAGATAGGCGACGACGGCCGAGGGCTCGGAGAGCCTCCTCCCAGTCAAAACCACGCTATCCCGTATCACAGAGACCTCCTTCGCCTCCCAGTGATCCAATAGGCCAAAGCGAGGTATACCGAGGCGGCTAGTTGTAGGGCCATACGAGACACCCTGGTAAATGTGGTTGGCCTCTGCAGGCATCTTCTCCGTGTGACCACCGCGCAGAGCTGCTTCAGTAAGCGGCCAGCACGCACCGCGTATGCAGGACTCAGCCGCATTCGCGACGTGCGCCGTGCTCCTGCTGTGCGACATCTCTGCGCGTAAACGCGCATTCATGGCAGTAGTCGCGGCGGGCCTTGCAGTACAGGCGCGGAAGCTGGGGTAGGTAGCAGTAGTTGCTGTACTGAGGGTCGGGATCAGGAAACTTGCTGCGAGTACAGCACCTTAGGCAGGTGCAGTGATGCTGCAGCTATCGGCAAAGAGATGGCCACAATTCCTGTGCAGCGTGCGCACGCCGCGCCCTCTCCCGAGAGTTGGAGCCCGGGCTGGATCGCAGGCTGTAGAGCCTCGAGGTTATGTTGCCTGAACACCTCACGCCTCGGACTCGCACGGTGCATTCTGTATCCCATTGACGCTCTAAATATAGGTGTGAGCTCGCAACCCGAAACGACTGCTACTGGCTTACATGTGTATTCTCGCCGGCGACATCCGTCGATGGCGCCGTGTCGCCAGATTGCCTGTGTCCCCGCCGCGCTCCCCGCACAGCGACGTCACGATCGATCGCGGATGATTGAAACGCCGACCCCGCATGATGACCCATATGTGTCTGCTGTCGAAGGAGTTAGTAAGTCTGGGTCTTGGATGTGCTGACGGCCGCGTTGCTGGACAGTACAACTGCCATGTACCGAGCATTCAGTCAAGGTACACCGTGCGACGGCATTGTCGTGTCCGATACTGAGAGAGAGATGGGTGCATGGTGTCACCGAAAGGACTAAAATGTTGGAGTTTCCGCTTCTTGTTCAGCCTGAAAAACATGGGGGAAAGTGACAGAAGCGCTGAGTTCAGACCAATTTGAGACAAGTGGACTTAGAACGAATGCAGCTCACGTGTATGCCTGCGCCCTAACGGCGCTACACTGTTGTCAGTTTGTCGAGCCTGGCTTCAAGTCGACGAAGGAACGAGGACGGCCGGTGCCATTGAGGTGCGTGAACGAACATTGGTGACCTGAGCGAGACTTCGAATGCATGCTAATATCAAGTTCCTAGGTCATAACTAGCTACGCGCAGAACAATCGACAACTTGCGTGCTATGATTACAGGACACATTCCCCAACACTAACATGACGCGACATGGGTCTCGAAACAGCGGCAATGTAGCTGAAACTTCACCTCAGATTTACACGAATACTCCTGATTCTCTGACGAGACGGATGAAGGAGATGACAAGCGAGTAGTGTAGGCTTTATCAGTAAGGAACGACTGGATGCGCATGCAAGGGGTAGTGAGGGTTAAGCTGAGGGCCAGTCGGGTAGACGAAGGTGGCCATGAGAATATCGAACCAGTTCACGACGGATGAGGCATGGCCCAGCAAGCGGTTAGCCCTCGCAGACAGTCTGAGTCGACTGCGACAACCGCCGAATAAGATACGGCAGCATCCCGCCAAGATCGGAAGACTTCATGGGAGCTCGGGCCATGCGCAATGACCATACAAGCCGGCTGATTGGCATTGTGCGAATGTATAAGCCAATCTGTCTGGTCTTCGTGTGATGTCCTCGCAGAGACACCGGGCACGGTGTGATCCCGGCGCCGTTGTAGGCGAAGACCCGGCAAGCAGCCGCTCAGCGGCCCATGCCTCGTCCTGTAGTTGGGCACAACACAGCCAACACACTTCAACGACGCACCTGCTGCAGTATCCTCAACCTACCACGCAGCCACCGCATCGACCACCACCAGCGATCGCACCTTCCCGCTATGAACATCCCCATGGAAATCGCAATGGTACAATTGTGCTGGAAAGACAATTCGCCCGATTTTGTGGATGCTGGTGTTAGATCACAAGTAGAAGAACAACCAGAGGATGCGATCGCGCACGACGACATAGACAACGAGGACGCGCATGTAACATGCAAAGGACCGAAGCTGTCGTTGGAAGGACAAGCTCGCGACCAGGTCATCGTCGAAGGTTATCCATTGGTAGAAGAGACGGCTGAGCGTATTGAACGAGATGGGCCAACATTGATGCAGGACAGTGGAAGCCTCACAGCCGACGGCGACAACGGTGAAGCTGGAGACGCGAACGAGGTGAGAACCCATGTCTCCGCAGACGTGAGACGTGCTGGGGAGATCGCTTATGTGTCATGCAACTACCAGCCGTCCGATAGCACAGACAACTCTTGGGCCATGACGACGGGCTTCGCTGTTGCGGGGCATAGCACGTGCATTGTATGTGTCGCTAAGCCCAGCTGTGAGCGAGAGGTCCGGGAGGTCGATGCAGAGAGACATACCTTCGCAGATCTGGGACACGCTGTGGCTACCAGCACAGCCGTGCGAGCATCCATAATCGAGCCTACGAGCAACGAGGCCATCGAAATGGAAGCGACGCTGTCCGAGATTGTCATTGGAATAGGACGTGACGAAGGAGCCGTCATCGAGACGGACACAAGCGATGAGCATAATGGACGGGGGACCGGATGGACGGGGAAGGTCCTCCAATATAGGAGGAGAGTGGTGAGCACCTTCATGAGCACACGATGACAGATCACTAGACCAGAGTGGCAGCTAAGGGCGGCGGAGAAGGCCATAGAGGGAGACCTCAATATGGTGCGTGATGAGACCTGGTCAGTACTAGACTTATCGTTCCACTGTATGATACAGATGAGCATATTCATTGGACTTGTAGCAAGTGCCGTTCAGCAATTCTCTAACCCACCATCGCGAAGCGATATAATCGCATTCATAATCTTTACTCTGGGCATCATCTTCTACGTGCCGCCCCGCAGGAAAGGCCCGATGGTTGCTGTAATCATTTGTTTCGTGGCGCAGGCGTGGAAGCTAGGGGTAGCAGTGGGTGTCGCACTTTTGGTCCTTTGCACAGCAAAGTTTGCTGTGGTATTTTGCATGCAACAGGATACAAGTTCGGCTGACAATCCTCGTGAGTCGTCCAGCGATATAACCAACTAGATCGTGGTTAATTATACTTGTAGTCACGAACCAGTGACGACGTCCCTGGTATTGGAGACAACATGTCATTAGAGAATGGACGACCCATGACTATAATATATACTTATTCCATGGCGGCTACGTGAATTGAATCAATGGCTGTGTCCTCTTGCAGACCCTCACACAAGCTATGTTGTAGGCCGAAGAGTTCATACGACACCTTTGGTCGTACCACGCAAAATGATACTAAGAGGGTATGAGCTGAGATCTATACGACAGTGGAATACGCCTTACTTTGTGGTGTATTTGGGGTATACGAGTGTATCAGTGTTTCGGATGAATGTGATCGTGCTGAGCAAAAGCGAAGTGAGTCGACATACAATGAGTAGCATTTGTTGGCATGCAACTCACCATGACTCGTCATGCTCGGCGTTCTCGTCATCCTCGAGGGCGTTGTGATTCAGCTATTTTCGGATGGCAGGTCTACTACCCATGTCACGGTATTCCGTAACGACCTGGAGCGCGGAGAAGGATGCTGTTCCAGTAAATGGCATTCGTCTCCGTTCAGACGGTGAAAGTAGAGGTAATCGCAAAGATTGCTGGGAGATGTGCCAGCTGGGGCAAATTGCAGCGACGAACGTCGAGAGCTGTTGGGGTATCTAGGGTCCTTAGTGAATGCTTGCATCTAGACCTTACGATTTGTATCCGACAAAGTTGACCTTGTAATGATGGTGTCCATAGACTAGACCGCCGTATCACACACAGAAAACTTCAATATTCTTGTAGCATATGTTACGTGCTCTCACCAAAGATGACAAACTCGATTCAGTCCGTCGGAGTCAAAGCCAGCAGCGTTGCGCCCACATAGGGCTGTCAGCTGCTGCAAACCTCAATTGGCAATAGGAATCCCGGGAGATGCCGCCAATCAGACTGAGGAGACCACTGTCATGCTCTCTGGCGGGATGCCGGGGAACCACAGTCATTCATCCCAGTGGCTATCACCGCGGTAGGTAGCAGGCTCCTTCCCGCCGCTGTGGGAGTTATAGGGGACTTCATCCGAATAGCGTAGTCAATGTTTTATCTTGTGTATCCGAGAATAGAAGTCTTACCACAGATCATGTGCCGTAACATCACGTGCATATCATGTGACATCCCATTTGAACCTTAATCCCCTCTAACTCCCTACAGCGGCTGGCACAAAACATCTACAAGCAGCGGAGGACCGGCGCCGCACCTCCCATACGAGGCAGGATTGATTCCCGGAAATGATAATTGACATCCAAACATTTCAATTTCGTCAATTGAGGTCATCGCAACCCCCATGAGTGAATGTAACAACGATGCGCAGAAAGCCCATTGTTCGCAACACTTTGCATCTTGGAAGCCACATCATCAGTGAAAAAGTCGAGAACCTGGATCGCAGGTGCATGGAGAGTGCTGAACTTGAAGTGCCAGCCAGGCCGAGGATGGGTTATTCAACGAAGGGATGTTGCATGAGGCCTTCACCAGTCAGAAGGACGAAAATTAACCTCGGCAGGGATGCACGCATCTGTGTCAAAGCCAGATATAAAATTTTTATCAGAGGGGTGAAGGCCATGGTCACAAAGTTGCACCGAGGACGACGAGACTCGACACTGGGACACATAAACGCTACTGTGATACACGGGACCGTAACGATTATGTAATGATGGGCCAGTATCCTGCCTTCCTAATCTAGGTGACATGCGCCGCTCCTCCGCTGTTTGTAGATGTTTTGTGCCAGCCGCTGTAGGGAGTTATGGGGGTTTAAGGTTGGGATTCGGAGATTGATCTTGCCTCGGATGTAGCCGGATTGTGGCGCAAGTGTGGCGGATGGGTTTGCAGGACTTAGCTTGCGTCAAATTTGTCGGATTGAGCCCCTATAACTCCCACAGCGGCGGGAAGGAGCCTGGGTAGGTAGCAGCATCTCGGGGTGGATGTATCCGGACGGCTTTTCGGGGTTAGCCAGAGCATCAGGGCGTTGGGCTCCCCGGTTCCCCGATGGAGGTAACTCTCGGAATGAGATTCCTATTGCCAATTGAGGTTTGCAGCAGCTGACAGCCCTATGTGGGCGCAACGCTGCTGGCTTTGACTCCGACGGACTGAATCGAGTTTGTCATCTTTGGTGAGAGCACGTAACATATGCTACAAGAATATTGAAGTTTTCTGTGTGTGATACGGCGGTCTAGTCTATGGACACCATCATTACAAGGTCAACTTTGTCGGATACAAATCGTAAGGTCTAGATGCAAGCATTCACTAAGGACCCTAGATACCCCAACAGCTCTCGACGTTCGTCGCTGCAATTTGCCCCAGCTGGCACATCTCCCAGCAATCTTTGCCATAACTTATACCTTCATCGCCTGGACGGAGACGAACGCGGGTCACTCCAACAGTATCCTTCTCCGTGCCCCAGGTCTCCACAGAACACATGGGCAGCAGATCTGCCATCCGAAACGCAGCCCTCCACAGGCTCGCGCGTGTCATTCGTAAGTCATGCAGGAACTCTCTCGACAATGAAGTCGCTTTACGATGGTTGGCTCTCAGCCATGTTTCGACACAGGATTCACTGGCGGCAGCACCTTTGATTTGTGGGGATGCCTATATCTATGACAGGTATCCGAGTGAGTAACCTCACCGGTCTTCCCCTTATTTCCGCCTATTTAGTATGTTTACGGATAGCCTGCCGCTCCTCCACAATTCATGGCGCCATGGCGCCGCCGACCTTCATTATCCCCGTCGCAATGATCGCGGCGAGGGGTAGCACCCCAAGTTTCCACGCTTGGAAGGCAAGGCCAGCTGTGGCCATCATCTCAAGCACATCCGCCGGTCCGCAGGAACGAGACACAGCAAGGCGACGTTGCAAGTGGTGAAGGCGACAGCGTCGAGGATTGATGGCGGGTCAGAGAATCGCTGGATCACAACGCCCTCAAGGACGATGAGAATGCCGAGCTTAAGGAGTCATGGTGAGTACATATCAACAAATAATTTTTTTGTACGTCGACTCACTAGTACGTCGCTTTCGCTCAGCACGATCACATTGTCCTGCGGCACAGGCTCGGCCCGCGCAGCTGCGTCCTCTCCTTGTGTGACACGCTCGTCCGTCGCTGTACCATGCAGCTTAACTTCGGCTCGACCGCTTCTGTCCTGTCCGGGCACTAGGGCTGTGGGTGTTGTCTCCACAGCATGGATTGTCACCTCCACCACATTCCCTGTCCATCATACAACTTCTGCTTCCAGAGTCCCGCCGTGGTTTGTCTCATCGCTGACGATGCACTGGTGGTCGGGGTTTATGACCAGCGAAGGGGGAACCTCTACCGCAGTGTCCGTGGCGGTCTCCTCATCGACCGCCTCGAGTCGACTGATGATCTGACTAGGTAGTACGATCCGACGCAGGTCTGTCGTGGACGATGCATGGCTCGCTCTCTCTCCACCCATCACGGCCCCGTTGCCCTGCCTGCCCTCCCCTCCTAGCATTCCGCAGCCGCCGTTGTCCTCGATGTTCAAGACCGCCTCCCTGATAACCCCCGGGGTCGGATATCCATGCTGCCCGAAATCGTCATCCGCGCCCGCCGGTCGCTCTTGAAATTGAATCGCATGGTGCTAGGATACAAAGATTCAGCAGTGCGCGCCCACCCCAGGGTACCAAACGCTAATCTGACCTCTTGTGTCTGCCTTGGTCCTGCCGTCTCTCCCGGATCGCCCTCGCAAGGGTCGGAGCACTCTCCCTGGGTCATCGTCTGCGTGTGTGGTCTTGTAATCCAAGCAAATGTCGCAGCGAGGGGATTGACGACGACGTTGATTGGCTTGGTAGCGCTAGGCACCTCTGCTTCATATGGTCTGTCTATCTTGCTGGACGGCCATGATATGACGGAGCTCGTACAGACTCAATGGAGTTGCTCAAATTACTGGGTCTCACACGCAATGATCTTATGGGTCTCAAGGATAGTGTCAGATTAGTGAGGTGGAGGCTGTGTGGACGATGGATGTTCGCTTTAGCTTTCTGTCTTTTACGCGCGCCGGCTAGGGGCATATCGTGAGGTCTTTCGTGCATGAGCACTTCGCTCCGTTTGTCGGTGACCATGTAGCCTATACACTTGTCGGTACGCAGTGGCCGCGACAAATAGTATTCGACATTAGCTCTTGCATGATGCCTTCTCGTTGTACGTGAGACTCACGCGGACTCCCTGAATTGAGGAGTGCTTCGGTCTGTCCTGCGGACGGTGGCCCTTTGGACGCCTTACGGGTATATGCTGCTTGAACTTGAATCTCTGGTATGTTTCCGGTAATATAATCCCTTCGTATGGTGGCACCACGTGGGCCACCGGCCTATAATGGGAGAATGACGCTCGCCGCTGAGTTCCTCCACCGATGTACCCAAGGGCTCTCACGATCATCAAGTTGAGTACAATCCTCGTTCTTCAACAGATTGGTAAAACCACCTGATAGTACTGTATCTGCGACTTTCGAAGATCTATCCTCCACTTTCTGATACATCGTATAGCTTGCAGATTCGTTCAGCACGGCTCGGAGTCGCAACTGCGGCGTTGTGAGGGACGCACTTCGGCGCTTAGTGAACCGTCCTCTAGCCGCGGACGGTGCAAGGATCAGTACGGTGGGTGCCTGTGAATTGGTAATGGGTATACCATGAAGCGATGTCTGTTTGGTCTATGCAATGAACACGGTTGGCCTCTGTCCTTGATTAATATATACTTATTCTGGTCTTCTTACTAACTCGCACGTATGTTGCGCGATGGCCTACCTCGGCTTCCTGCACCGCGTATACGAACCCCCTTTTACTAGGTATCGTGTCTCCTATTGGCAGAGCGTGTGGCTGACTGACGAGACTGACCAGGCTTTGTAGCCGGATGCGCTGGACCGGAATGCGAGGGCGCTCCCTCTGCGCCATTTAACAAGGCAGTAAACATCTCTTTGCTTACAGCATAAGCGCAGTCCCACGTGCACAGTTGTCGTCCTTGTCATCCTCAATGTAATGCTCAACTTCGCCCTTGTGAAGGATGCAAGACGCATTGCTGCATCTCGACCGAGGCCTGCATCTCACTATAGTAAGTCTCCTCTATGGATACGCACCATCGTCGGCGTGCTAATCATGAGGTAACTGTCATTATCTAGGCTATCTAGGCTCCGATGTCCCATCGCGCCTTCCCTTACTATCTCCACTGCCGGATATCCACATTTCTGTGGAAGAGAGCATCTGTTACACCATGGACCACCCCGGATCTGCCGGTGAGTGGCTGTGGACTGCAACAGTCAAGTGCGCCTTGGGCCGAACCGGCGGTTCTTCTCCCTTGTGCAAACGCACGAGCAGCACTGCATGCGCGCTGGGCTGGCGGCGGAGGACGTTCTGACAGCCCAGCGGGCGTACATGACACACTGCCTCAACTTTATGCGACCTGAGATGCCCGAACTGGAAGCGCGCTCGCGCTCCGCTAAGACGCGCCTTCCCTCCCTCGAGCCTGCAGCTACAAACACTGCTCAACGACCGAGAAGCCCTCCCGCTCCTCTTCGACTACATCAAGATGACCGGCCGCTTCGCGGCCGGCGGGAACGATCGCAACCCCCCCGGATAACGTCGACACAAGAAGCTCCTGCTTTTCAACGTCCGTGTTACTCATACTCTTCCTTTTCTTTTCTCCCACTTTCCTCAAACTCGCCTCTTATTATGCGATGACACTTTCCATTACCGGAACACTGATACTGTACAAAACCTAATCACCTACCTACAATCACCTATTCTCCCTCCTCCCTGCGCTTATGCACTCGAATACGCCCTCACCCGGCCCCTTTCCACATGACCGCCCGCGCACCAGATGGCCACATGACCTACACCCCGGAACACGCACGATAGTTCGCTCGCGCTCCCCCTTCCCCATGCTACCTGACAGCCTGTGGCCTTTACTCCCTCCGCTACGCACTACACGCGCATGTATTATCCGGCATAGGGCAAGGCCCTCAAGCGGATACAAAACTGGATTAAAAAAATAAAAAAATAAAAACTTTATGCGACGATTGGACCTGTGCCATGCTGATTCCATATTGGAGTCTCCCTACGTCTTGACGCGGAATCGGATCATCGATGTGTTGACTGGCATGCCATATACGACACTATGCGTCTCAACTACTTGGGTTGGAATTGTATGGTTGACGGATGCGATGACGAGATGATAGCGTGCGTATGTGGTTGTCTGAGAGCGTGACATACATATGATGTCTAGCCCGTGTTCGAGTAATTGTGTAGCCGGTTCCGATGCATGGCCGTTGTTGCATCGTTATCTTTTTCTTTGTATTGACAACAAACTAATGAGCCGTCAAGACCATTCTCCTGTCAATCCTCCTTCGTCTTCCAGACGTAAATCCAAGCTTGCCAGACATTCCACGGCGAGGGAAAATCTCGCAGACCTTTCAGCTCGAAGCCAAGGCGTTTGTAGATGTCGACCTATACATCTGTCAGTCATTCTATTCCAACACAAAACATATTTATGCAACACACATTGCGTATGTGGGTGGTGGCAAGCGCCATGGTCCAGCCGTTTGCTTTAGCCTACGCGAATATGTGAGTGTGTGCCAGCAATGATATCATGTTTGACCCACCTTTCGGTACGCAAGCTCAGTCATCGCCTTCGATATACCCTTCTGCCACCAATCCTCCGCCACAAAGTTGAAGTTGCACCAGTATGTGTTCAGCTCGGTCTACCGTTAGGTGCGCACTCAGTACTTATGGTCAATAAATCGCGTCAGGAATGTGCCACCAACCTGATCCATCCCTGCGAGGACATCAATAGCGTGCGGGAAGTCCTTCCCCAGCTAACGGCCAGCACTTCAGTCAGACGGACCAAAATTCGTCGATAGGCATGCTTACCGCTTGTGGACAGTACGACTTGGCCTCGTCCGACAACTGACTCAAGTAGTCCTCGAAGCCAAGTTTACGCTGCTCTTCTCTTGTGTTCCACTGACGTTTAGTACGTACTTGCAATTCGATGAAATGGATTCATACGTGTTGAAGAGGAGTCTCCCGGGCGGTACCCACGCCTGAAAACCAACCAATTTCCCATTCTCGTCGGTTGCTGTGTACATATCACCGATCTGGAGAGCGATGGGCTTGATCATGGCGCGGGCCAGGACGGGGAGCAGACTAATGTCGCCTCCGGTCAACGCCACAGCTAGAGGGTCTATGAACACGCCTCTATGATTAGCCAAGTGACAATACGGTCATTGCTGGTCAAGACATCTCGCCTGCGGGCATTAGTTTGGCGAACATCTGAGCGGCTTCTTCAATAATCTCCTCTGCATGATCCCCAGTTGTTGGATCGTGAATATGGAGGTCAGACGCATTGTCGGTGCGCACCGGTCGGCTTCTCAACGAGCTGAACATGGACGTTAGACGGGACCATAGTATGGGAAGCGGCGCTGCAGCGTTCGTTACAGACGTTGGAAAAAAAAGGAGGGAGTCGTCCCTAATCACCGGGACTCGCACACATGAAACTTGCAATATATGCCGTGATCGGAAGAGGCAGTTGGGTGTTTCAACCCGGTAGACCTCCGAATCTGACAGAAAGTAGTATCCTTGATCGCTGTTGAGCAATCTGTTGCAGGCATATCGATGGACCACTGCTGTGGGTCTACCGTCCGACCGGGTGCGAGCCGAGTAACTATCTAAGCTATCAGCAAGCTTGCGCGGGTGGGTGGTATCATTCGGGATCGCACATCGGTCAAATCAGAAAGCTTCCGGCTCGCGCCAAATCGCCGTGATGCCCGCTTCGACACTCGTTTGGAGCGCGCAATAACTTGCTGCAAGTTCACTGTTGTCTCGTACCCATCCCCCCGTATCCGCACCCCACCACCGCGAAGAGGGGGTCTGGGGCAGTTGGATAGGCGCACCCCCCTGGCTTAAGCGCCCTACAAGCGCCAGAATGTAACGGTCACAGTAAGCTTCTGGTACCTAGAAATCATGCGATCTTTGATCGCTTTCCAAATCTGGTACTCACACCTAGCAGGTCGTGCTCGAGACTAGTAGACGCTACATTGTGGTCTGCCACAGAATCTTAAGTTTACTTGTTTCAAGCATCTTAGATAAGTCTCATATACTATATCCACCAGCAATTTAAGTATTTCATGAGACATACCCCTCCAGTAACATCATGAGGATGCCACAGATACTGAAAGGAGAAGTTGCAGCTTTCATCATGATGCTTTCCACATGATACTTTATTCGGTCATGAGCTTGCAGGCTGAGTTTAGCATAGATATTTTTTGTGTGGCCTTTAAAGTATTCCTACTGTGACCGTTACATTCTGGCGCTTGTAGGGCGCTTAAGCCAGGGGGGTGCGCCTATCCAACTGCCCCAGACCCCCTTTTCGCGGTGGTGGGGTGCGGATACGGGGGGATGGGTACGAGACAAGTTCACTGAGGCTGACTAGCTAAGGAAACACATTACAACTTGCTGGACACAATTTGACTGGGCTCTTTCTAGGGGCCCAAGCCGGTTGGCATGATGTTCAAAGCTATCCATGGTACGGAAGGGCTGTGTGGACTAGGGTGCAACCTCGGTCTGACGGATGCATTATTTGAGATGACCGGAAATCGTGATCGGATGACATTTCCGGCGCTACATATGTAGGCATCGCGCGCCGTAGATAGCTCCATTGATTTGTAGGATAGGAGAGACACGCCGAGTGACTGAAATGTTTGGATGCTAGGACGCATATCAATTCTGTCAGTCCCTACTTCCCCTCCCTTGTGGGAACGACGCCGGAAAGCCTGAACATCCTCGACGAACAGGATCAATGGGTGATTGGGTCCATCGCAATGCAAGCTTCCACTCATGGATCCTACTGGCCACTTTCTCCTATTTCGGAGTCACATATGCAGATTCATCTCCGAAACGCGTTGTCCGTGACGCGTGAATGACGGAGCACTTCGCCGAGTCGGTACAGTAATCGACGATGTAGACATGGCTCATCCTGCAAAACAGTTTTTAGGGCAAGATAAAGCGTAACACTCTTTTCGAACGCACCTCCAGAGGCTCCACTTGTGTAAAGGCCGTATGACCCGCCCAGATCGACCGAGCGGAGGTTCAGCATGGCTTTCAAACTGCGCCTTTGATACGCTCAGCTCAGGGTGAACTCCGAACGGATGTTCGCGCAGGATTTTGACTCACCACTAATGCATCGCCAATGCGCCTTCTCTGGTTCCCGCGGCGCTATGGCTGGCCATATGTCGGATGTTAGATCTGCAATTGAGTCTTTGCTGGGTGCATCCAAGTTCAGAGGCAGTCTGATCGCAGGGGACATGCAACGCGAATTGGGACATGTAGGCGACGGACTCGCCACGTCTCGGGGATGATTGAAGACAATGGACTGAGAGACTGTGGACATTGTCTGCGCCATTTCTTGTCGAGATATTGCACGGTTCTCCAACACGCGCACAGCGATCAACAGAGACGGGATAGCCTTGATACAATTCAGTTGCGTGAGATATCGAACATGGTATTATTCCAGAGGAAAGCTCACCTGCGTTTGTCCGAGAAAGGGCAGCAGCGACGTCTGCCATGAACTACCGGTCCCAAGAGCGATGAGCGTGAAGGTGGAAACCATAGCATACGGGAATGCAGATTCGATCAGGATGCCAGCGACAGAAAGGTAGGACACGTCTACACCACATTGACGGGCTGTGTAGCGCAGAAGCAGCAACTTGCAGATGATGAGTGCCGTGAGCACAACGTTGAACGCCAGAGATAGAGTCAGACATGTAAGTTCTGGGCCAGTGGGGATGCTTGCCCAGAGATTCATGCTCAGTGAAGCCAGATGCCTTGCGTAGTATGATCCGAAAACTGACAAGATGTGTAAGTTATATCATCATAGATCCAGTATGGCAGTTCCTACCAATAAGTGCCAGCAGAGCAGCGGTCGGCAGGAGGACGACCATGAGGCGTCTGTGAAAGATAACGCAGAACCTATAGAGCTGTTATTTATTTAGTGCACCCAAGAAAACGTCTGCTCATGACTTGACATACCAGCATGCCGTCCGATACCCAGTTCAAAAGCATATATCTACTCCGTCAGGATGAGACATAGAAATGATACAATGGCTAGCGATGCTTACATCACGGTGAGCGCCAGGATCATGGGCTGCGTCCGGTCTACTTTCTCAACGAGAACCCGAGAGAACTCCACACCGTCTCCGGTATTAAGGAACGCTGTGGTTTCCCAGACAAGATGGAGCGTGATGCCGACAGTAGCTAGACATGACACGACGCAGATGTATGCAAATAGAAGCCACTGCCGTCGGCCTGATGGGGATGGCCAGACATAATGCCGCAGTATTGTGAGAAACAATGCAACGTGGACACCTAGAAACGGATACTGCGTGAGTACGACACCGAGAGACGCGATGAGCATGCCGACCGTATGCGAACATTGAAAAGGCTACGCCAAGCATGTTGTAATACAGGATCTGGCCATCTGAGCTCAAGCTTGAGTCCACGGGTGATACTGGACGAGACATGGCAGGTATCGCGGATCATGCTAATGGCTCGACTCGACGGTCTTATAGTCCGCCTTACTCCTACAGGAGCACGTATCCTCTGGCTAGTACCCACGAGGACCTTACGAATATCCGGAAGCTGTATGAATCAATAGCACATGTCAACTATACTTGTATGTAGCGTGTTAGGCGCGCCACCTCGTCAAGCAACTGCAGCGCACAAAGCTCTGCTTCAACCCCACAAGGCGACACATCCAGCTGAGCTAATTGACTTTGTGGGATCGACGGGTACTTTTTAGACACCCGGTATGCATAACACGTACACAACGTATCAGCTGGCAAATATACCGATTACCTGTATTATGAACATTCATGCAGCGCTTCTTGCACAGCATCAGCTACTCGGCCTAGCCACATGTCTAATATAGCAAGTTGCATTGCCGCGTGTTCTCCGTCGAACACGGATCCACCTGAGTCTGCGATAGCGATAACCTTTACATCAGTCCACCGAGAAGAATGGAGCCGTCCATACCGTTATCCCAGGTCCTCAGCTGTCTCCGCAGAGGCTCCAATAACGTGTGTTCAACGTTCCTTAGATTGTCTGCATCCCGTAGCCCCGTCTATCAGAGAAGCTAGGGTATAAGTATAGCATGGAAGCCAGCTGTCGGAGAGCGTACCCGGTTCTGGACGTCCCGCAGTAGCCAGACATAGCAAAGCGCAAGGCACTCTACCAGGCGAAGGGGCTCTGCCGTATCCAAGAAGTCTTGCTGATCTAGCTGGTTCGCAGTATCGAACAGACTAGGTGGGTGCGGCTGCAGCAGGATGGGTCCGAGTGTGCGTAAGAGCAGGTGTGATGCAAACACGTTCCGACTGCTCTCTTCAGATCCGGCAGGCGCAGCTAACGCTTCAAGGAGGGCGTCTTTAACAAGGCCGATGGCGGCAACGCGCATCTGCGGTGCTGTATCTTCGTCCGTGAGGAGCTCGTGGAGGAGCTGGAGGCGGAGGGGCGACGGCGCGAGCGCGAGTATAGACGCGAGGAGGCGGAAGGTGTGATGGCGCGTCGCAGAGTCCGGGTGGACGCTGGCGAGAGAGGACAGGATGTGTGCGAGGGGAATGAGGAGATCAGGCGGGAAATCGGATGCTGGTGAGTAGGCGCGGAAGGGGACAATGGTGTCGATAAGCAGTGCGAGGACTTCATCGAGTGCATGATTCGTTTGTAGGGCCATCAGGATGACGGCGAAGAACGCAGTTAAAAGTGATGTGGTGAAGGTGTACGAGGGGGTGTGCGCGAGGAGGATGAGAGAACCTAGTGTAGGTTCTGCCTGCAATCGACTCGGCGTGAGGTGAAGATCTGCAATGGCAGTCTGAACCAGTTGATAAGGTTTCGTACAGCGGTATAAGCACACTGCACACCTGTAGTTCACGAGTAATGTCTTCAGATTGTGTGGAAGAGTCGCCATCAGAAAAGGGGACTACGAGTCTGGGAAATTGCCGCTGGAATGCCTGTTGCGCCAGATGAGAGTCGATGTTGTTTGCACATGCCTCTACGACCGTAGTGAGGAGAGAATACAGTACATCCTAAGACATCACTCTGTATGAGAGACATTTACTGTGACGAGCTGGTGGCACCTACAACGACGTTGTCATGCTCACTACTGTCATGACTAGATTCTGAGGCCATCCATCTATTGAGTATTGAGACGGTTCGCACAGTGGATGTTATCAGTTTTCGGTGGTCAGAAGGCATGGCGTCAGAGGCTGTATGTGACACGACTGATCCGAGCTCAGCGAAAAGCGGGCGTAGCACCTCACTTGGTGTTTGCTTTCTTCTCGGTAAGCGAGGGATCGCTGTAGCAAGGACAACAATGAGGACAGCAGACATCTTGGCAAGGAATGTAACACACCTAGAGAATAGACCATGAGGATGCAAGCTAGCTGCTGGAAGGGCGGAGCACTGTCCTGCTCGTCATCATATTGCTCTGATGATTGGCTCATCAATTCTATTGTCTCTACAACCTCTTGTGTAGCCATTACCACTTCCTTGGCGCTTGAACTCTCAGCCATCAAGCGTACGAGTCGTTCAGCATTCTCGTCGCGCGATGCGGCAAGGAGTGGTAACAAGGTTAATGGTTCCTATTGACAATAAGCATCATTCGATGGCTCGTGTTGCTAGGACATTACCAGAGATGCAATGCTATCGGATCGACATATCGCATCGTATGCTTGTTGAAGAGTACGTGGTGAATCTTCGTCACGGACAGCCGACGTTATCAAACTGTTCAGGGCTATGCTAAGATCCTGAATCCCGATGTCCTGAGTTAGTTACACTTCTGCCGCATGGATTGGTCTACCTCGTCAAGATGTCCATGTGGTAGATCGAGTATTTGGTGCAGCTTGAGTATACTATCTTCCGACATGTCCTGGATTCTCTCTAGAGATGCTGACCTAGATAGTTTGTGAGGTTCGCGGTGATGCTGAGATGTACCCGCCCCACGCGTCGGGGGGCGTGGGGACTCGGGATTGGCGCTTAAGCTCACATCTACACGAGATACCATCTCGGCGTTTGTCTCGGCTGATATGTGTAGTACTCGATTCTTGCAGTGCTTTGACGCGCCACTCCCGTATTAAATGCGTATATGTCTGCTGTTTCCGCAGCTTTTATAGGCTGCCAGATACTTCATCCTCATTGACTACCATTTCCAATCATTAAGGTCGATTGCTCCGACCGGGAGCTCGATGAGCATATCTGCGTTTCATTCTTGCTGCCACACGATCGTGTTTGCGGCTATACGTAAACACATACAAAACGTTCTATGGTAAGCTTCTAGCTGCTTAGCACTGTCAAGCACCTCCAGCTGATTGAAACATTGCTGTAAATAGATGTATGCAATGACTACCTAGAGTCTGCGCTCCTTACACGCGCTAAGAAAATGTGTTGACAACCTTGATTTAAATAGTGGCTGTACTGGGCCCCGGCAATAGCAACATTAATGCGTTCACCTAGAAGGGTCCCGACTCCGGTCCTCGTCGCTCCGGTTCAGTGAGGTCATGCCGAGGAAACATCTCCTCTGAAGAGCATAATTAGATAACTAGTGACACAGACAACTGTTTGGCCTAAGTATAAAGCATGTGTAGCCTATGGCGGTACTCACCATATCTTGAGCGCCGTTCCTCATGCTTTCCCAGCTGCCCACATGCATATTCGGGTCTCATCTTCGGCACACGCGACCCTTTGTCTTTGCTCGGCGAGGTCTTCGGATCTGTAGCATGCGTCGCTCGCAGACTGTTGGTATGCGATAGATGCAATAATAAATCATTCCGGTGCCTCAGAGGCCGCGCGCATCATCTACCGATGAACATTTGCCCTACCCAGCGAGAGCCGCATGCTCCCCAACGCACTGTGAACGCCCGAGGCACTCATGGCGAGACTAGGATTCAGCAACGGCAACAACGCACCAACCCAAACACGGAACCAACGCTAGGTCGGCACATCCTCTGCGACATAGCCTCAGTGACCTCCAGACGGGTCAGTGCCTGGTGTGCTCAAACCGAAGTCCCGACTTACCTTCCCCATTGCTCGTGGCTTCAGGTTCCTGACACCTGTGGCATCAAGGGCGAAGATTGTACCATAGTCGAGACAACAACGTGGCTGTACGACGGCTACAGCAGCACAGACATCACGTCGACCTCTCCGTAAGTTCTCGCGCACGCTGGTAACACGCTGTTCGTAATATCTATCCGCACCACTGAGGCACGAGTTCTCCGTGATACGGGGTTCCGGGTAAGTCCTGTGGACGATGGTTGTGGCATGAATTAATGCACATTGTTGTTGAAACGCGCTGACCCGCGCGGTCAGGAACGAGCTCGGGCGCGCGAGTAGCCGGGGGCCGGAGGCCCCTATCGTAGGATATAACGGCCCCGCGCGATGTACGTACCGCACGCGATTGTCCCTTACGGGCATCGCTACGCTCGTGGACAAACGCGGCCCCGCGCCGTTCGCACTGTTGTTCCAACAATTGTTACTCAGATATTACAGCGGCTAATTTTGAGCTGTTCACGTCATTTTTAAAGAATTATGAGGTCCAGTAGTTTGATGTTCCTTGCAATCCCCTAGACACTAGAGCTAACGAATCACGCCGCAGGCCAGTTGCGGCACCTCACTCCAGCATGTCCGAGTCCAGGCTGACGCCAGGTCCAGCCCATTTCCTTCAGCTCGTGCTTCTCGCAGTCGTCCTCTCTATCGCCGACGAGGGCGCATAAAACAACATTGACATTATACTATTACAGTATTGTAGCGCTGCATCTATGTGAGACTTAGCCTGTATGCATCTACATATAGTATTGTATGTCTTTGGATTACCAGATATAAGGTAGCAGTGAAGTTGGCACGCGTTAGACAGCAACGAGGATAAGCTACAGTATACATGAAGACATAAGCCCACTGGGATACATGGAGGCATCCTTGCACATATAAACCGGAGGAACGTGAAATAATAAGATAACCTGTAAAGCTAGCAATCAAAGAAGTAATAGGACACAAGCAGAGAAATGCAAGGGAGCCAACGAGCCAACTGACAGGCCGGACTGCAAGCTTCTCAGGCGCGCTCGAGGAGACGGCCTCTGTGATCCAGTCCGAATACTACCAACGTCACGGATATTAGCAAAGGCTCATGAAGGTGGAAATCATTGACATACAATTAGCCAATTCTCGGACGCTCAGGCCTATCACGAGCTCATCAGACAATCATCATAGCAAATAATCATTGAGAACGCACGTCCGAGCTTCTTCCCATTACCCTCGCCAAGACTCCCGTCAGCAAGGTTCTTCTTGCGTTCTTGCAGGGCGAGCACGCGGTCTTCAACAGTATCTGCAATGACGAGACGGTGGACATAAACGGGACGAGTTTGACCGAGACGATGGACTCGATCGAATGCTTGACTCTCCACAGCTTCGCTCCATCCGAGATCAAGCGAGATCACGCCTGTCGAGAACGTTGATTAGGCTTTGCTCCTGATGACAGGTGGCATAATACTCACGATTGGCCCGTGTAAGGTTAAGACCGACACCACCGCATTTCAGGCTGAGAACATCACGGGTCAGCACAATGGGGACGCTTGTTACGCATTTATGCACTCACCTCATTAGCATAATAGTGGCCTTGTCCTTCGCCATGAACACGCGTATAGCCTGGTCCCGCTTGCGACGGTTCATATCACCCTGATACCTGATTGTGATATACATTCAGAATCGAGCTTAATTGATGAAGGCGAGTTTACTCACTTGACGTGCAGGAAACCATTCTCAGTCAAGTAATCCGAGACAAGCTGCAAGCACTGAGTCCACTGGGATATGACAAGGGTCTGTCATAAATTTATGAGTAACACAATGGCAGCGGCGGTGTGTATAACCCACCTTCTCGTCTGGGTTCGATTCCGCCCAAGCCTTCAGGAATTCCATCATATGCTAATGGTATAAGTTGAGCGCGCAATCGTGATGAAGTAATGCTCGTGACAACTTACTTTCATCTTGGTGGAAGGCAAAAACCGCGGCATTAGCTTGACTTGCTCTGGAGGAATCTCAACGTCGGGCTTGGCGCCACAGATAACATCATCGTCGATGTCCATCTCATCGTCAGAGAGAATAATCGCACGACGCTTGCCCAAACGCTTCCTGAGAGCGAGACAGGCGTCCTTCTCTTCCTCATCTTCGTCGTCTTCTACAACGAAGTCGCTCAGGTCGTCATCCCCCTCTTCCTCCTCATCAGAGTCGTACGCACTCTTCTTCTGCAGCTTGCGCTTCCGGAAAGTACTACCCGGCTTCGGATGCTCGACCTCTGCGAAATCGTCGACCAGAACTGCCGAGGCGCCGCCTTCGATACTTCCATCTGCCCCATCCGCTGTCCCCAGGTCCTTGTCACTCGGTTCGAACGCACTTCGTGAAAAGAGCTTGTGTTTCACAAGAACGCCACGGCACGCAGGGCACGGTCGTTCGTCAAACTTGTACCGTGCTTGCTCGCCACCGTTCTCAACAGGCTCGGTGTTGAAGACGTTGTCTGCGGAGCTGTCAGCGTACTGATTCTTTAGGCGTTATAGGACACGTACTGATGCACTCCCTGCAGAAAATGTGCGCACAAGGCGTAACAATCGGGTCAGTGAATGTGTCGTAGCAGATGGGGCACTCTTCGTCGTCAATAGTCGCGTCAGGGGACTGTTAAACAGTCCATCAAATTTGAGCATGTTGACAGGATCCTACAGTCACATACCTCCTTCTCGGCTTCAATCCTCTGTAGGGCGATGTTCTTCATCTTCGTTTGTATAGACTCCACGAATTCGTCGGATACTAACTGGCGAGCACGACTGAGCTCATAACGTTTGTCATGATTGCCGTCATTGAGATCGGCGGCAGCGATGAAGGCTGCATTGTGCTCTTGAATTAGGCACGGATGCGAGCAAACCTGACGCAAGCGAAGCAGGAGAACAAGAACTGGGATCCAGGATCAGACCAGAGTTAACTGTTAAATTGTCACGACCGTACACACCTTGATGATAGTTTCTGTACGCTCAAACTCAATATCAGAGTATCAACATCACGTCAAAGCGACTTACTTGAGCACCGTTCCGGCCTTCAAGAATCTGTTGAAAATGGCCTGTGATTTCAATTCAACCTTGAAGCAGTATGTCAGAGTGTATTAGCTCGTGAAGATCAATCGGAGTATACCATCTTGTAAATGTCGCGCTCCTCGAGGGTGAACGTAAGTTTAGTCAAGATGACCTCCTTAAGCGGCAGCTCAATCAAGCGCTTCCCGTCCAACATCTGCCAGCCCACGTTAAGTTAATTGACGAAGGTCAGTAGATGCGGAAGCATGGCTCACCGAATCCTTCTTTCTGCGCAGCAGCATGGTCGCAAAGATCGCCTGCAAACGGGAGGTGGCAAGAACGGCTGATACGGCGTGAGCAATGACGATACGCCAAACAGGCCGCTAGGAACGTACGTTGTTTCCGCTCGAATCTGGAGATATGACCGTTGAAATCGTTCCAATCATACCAGGGGCGGATGCGCAGGAATCTAAGCAAACCGTATGCATCCGACAGGCCATTGATAATTGGGGTTCTGTGAAGGCGCTCCTTTCAACAACAGTGAAGCCAACGCATTGTGTCACAAAGCACCTACCCTGTAAGGCACCATCTATAGTTCGACTCTAGCTTGGTCACGGCACGAGAACCTCCTGTTTAGCAGACATGAGCTGGCTTATATGAAGCAAGGGCATAACGAATACGCACTGGTTCTTTTGTTTCTGATGTTTTGCGCTTCATCTAAGACGACGCGATACCACTAAGAGAACAAAATTAATGAACAGCTAGTGAGTATAAAGAGTGCAGGAACCTCACCTCTACCTGGAAAAGCAAGCCTACTGCTCAAACAAGGTAAATTGTACTGAATCAAAATGGGAGAAATTGATAAATGCAACGTACGTTCCTGTTTTTTCTTTTTCTTCGACTTCTCGTCTTCCGAGACGGATTCGATAAAGTTGTCACTCGTTCGCTTTTTCTTAGCCTTGCGCTTAGCTTCCCTCTCCTCGGCCTCGTCGTCAGGCCACTCAAGCGCCAGAGTCTACGGGACCGTAAGTTCCCGAAATGCCGTATTCGACTTACACCAGGCTAACACTAACCTGATATGTGGTCAAGACAATGTCGTATTGCATGAGGTCTCTCTTGTTCTTAGGTTTATTCGATCCTGTAGACGCGATATTATATACACGCTTAAACAATTAGAGAAAGAGGACATGCCATGGTAAATCAGACACTTCAAATTGCAGTCCGTCTTCATCTCAATCTCGAGCTGCCATTGGTCGAGGAGAGCAACAGGTGCGACAATCAAATTTGTCTTGCACAACGGATCTTGGGAACTGTTCGACACCATCACGGCGATCCTACAAAAGTCGACCATTAGCATGTTTGTCGGTATCGCATTACCCTGAGCACATACATTTGCACAGTCTACGTGCAACCAAAGACTTGTCAGATTTTGGCTGCAACTTGCAGAGTATATGCGCACCTTTCCCAAGCCCATCTCATCGCTCATGCAGCCACCTTTGTCGGAGCTCTTCTCTTTATCGAGCATCCAGGCAACGCCGATCGTCTGGTGGGGCATCAACGCAACCTGCATTCCTGGCAGAGGCTTGTATTGGCCATCGAGGCCAAGCTTCTCAAGAGCCTGGTCAACGTTGGCATTACCGTCAAACTGTTCGGCATTGCCAGCCGACACGAGAAATTTGTCAATACTAGCAGCATGGTCAATATATGCGTCATGAAAACCGAACATGAGACATACTCGTCTGCCTTGGCGACTGGACCAGCGAAGTTGTCACGCCCACGGCCGTAAAAATTGCCGTCCTCGTCATATCGGTCGTCCTCATTGAAATTGGGTAATGCCTTAGAAACTTCGAAATCGAAGTACAACGGCTCGTTCGGATATGTTCCTGCACTGTCAAGCCTCTCTTCTTCCGCGAATGCGTAAGGAGTTACGATCGAACTTCCGAACGAGCGAGCACTGTAAGATGGCGGAAGCTGGTTGCTCGAACCAGACGCAACAGGCTGAGTAAACGTATTGAGAATGATAGGATTCATATCTGCTATGACAAATGGAGGAGGGAGCTGGACATTCGAACCAGATGCAATGGGATGAGACACAGGTCTGCCCACCACGAAGGGTTTCGATTCGGTCTGGGTCGACGTGACTGAAGCGAGTGTGGCCGAAGGTATAGCGGCAGTGTACTCCTCTTTCAGCACCTGTAGGTTTGAAAGCTCGCTTGCAAATGTCGCCATCCTAGTGACATCCGAGTTGGTCCTGTTACGCTTGCGAGACAGATTGCCGTGCAGCCGTTCCAGGTTGCTGATCTGAACTTGGACTTCCTCAAGTTGAGACCGCACGTCTCCGACGATGGTAGAATTTTTCGTTGGTAATGCGGTTGAAACGCCAGTGTTGCCATTCACGATGGAGAGAGGCCTTTTGAACTCGTCTACTTTCGGTTTCTTGGCTGAATGCTGCATGTTATCTCTCATTGGCCCTTCGGATTTCGAGCTTCGTTTCTGTGCGAACGTGAGATCTATAGGCTCAACTTTGAAGGTATGTCTGGAAGACCCCGCAATGGTACGCCGCTGAAAAGATCCCTGAGAAGTATTCGCTAAGCTCGAAGATGGGGTGGAAAAGGAAGGCAAGCGCGCGTCAAGCAAGTCTAGCAGCTTTAAGCTCTGGGGGAAAGTGGTCGTGGCGCTCTTTGTGGACGGCTGAGGGTGGCAAAAGATCTCATCAACCAAGGACCACCACGTGAAGGAAATTAAAAGCACGGCATACAGAATCAGCTGCGGACCCTGCCCTGCTGGTGGCGGTGAGGCGGGTGCCCATGTTGCCACCCGAACTATATAACATGCGGATGGTCTATAGGAGAATATGGAGAATAGATGAAGCGAAGCGACGCGACGCGACCAATTTAATTATACGGGTGGCCGCGTTATTTGACTATATTTGGCTTTGGCGCGACCGCCTTATTTCCAATTGTGGTCAAAGCGCCTCCGCCACAAAGCGCGAACAAAGCTCTAAAGGCTTATGGCGAGTCCAGATATATTCATTGGACATAATTTCTGATCAGAAGCGCTCACCGGAGTAACCAGAATTTTTATGTGGGTGTCCCAATGTAATTCCTCGACCTGCGGATGGCAGATGCGCAGCATGGTGGCGCCACGCAAAAAGACCGGTGCCCCTGCAGATTACTGCTGGTCGAACGCTTTGGGGCTATTGTGGCTTTGGCAATAATAACAACAAGGCCAGCGTGCGGCGCTTCTCCAGACATGCCTGGCCGGCGAGTCTCATTCATTCACTGAGCCACCGGATGGCCAAAGTGCGGCTTATCCAGAGCCACGTAGGCTCTGCCATTGCCCGAGATGCTACGGGAGGCGGTGTCTGGTGAGAGCGCGACAAAATTGCTCCACCTCAATGCGGCGCTGGATATACAGTGCATCAACGGTATCCTACAACTGTATGTGCTTTACCTCAATGAGCTGCTCGCCTATTCGGATTAGTATACCAGGGACACACCTAGATAGTCCTGTCATGACGAGCCGGCGCCATCCTAGATAGCATTCCATATGCAGTGGCTCATCGGCTCATCGGAAGCATACCTCAACCTCCGGCGAATACACTACTGGATGACCTTGTGTCGAATCAATAGCCATCGATGGCATCGAGACACACATTAGCATTGGACGAGGTCGAGAGACAAAGCGCATGTCTTGCATGTATGCCTCATGGTCGTCCAGTTTTGTTATCACTGTACAACATTCGGATTCCAAGCATATCCGCGGCAATTCCCATCGGGAAGTTGATGACAGCACATCAAATCCAGATGGTCCATACAGCGGCCGTTACCATGCGGCGACGTGTAGCGCGTCCAGACGGCTACCTCCGCACCCCCATCACTGCTCCGGCGCGGGAATGAAGTCAATTAGGGCACTAAGAGCACTCTAATGACAGTCAATGGGGCCTGCAATGCCTCAAAAGTCGACAGGCCCGAGATAGACTGTATCTGCCTCATGTAACAGTATGTATGTGAAGGCTTAAGGTGTCTCATGTCGGAACATGTCAATGCGAACGTATTTATGATCGGCGAGATGCATTCGGTTAGATGGATGCGTCAAGACGAATGCCATTACGCTTAACCCTCACAGCACCTGACGATACCAAGATGAGCGCGAACATGTCCTTACCGCGATTGAGACACAACAATCGCAGCTTGGGGGTAAATTGATATGAGCATAATGATAGCTGACAATACACAGCACATGATGAGCGCATGATAGCTACAGACACGCAGGTCATATCAAGCAACATTTGGGAGGAAGATAGATGCACGAGAAGATCTTAGGATTGACGTAGAAATGGAAGCCTGGTGAAGAGGAGAGCTCGAGTGCCGATGAGCTAGGGTGTAGAGTGCGGGTCCACTGATCTTCAGAGTTGAAGGTGGGCGACGAGAGCCGTATTCTTCCCAGTCTCCGGGGACACCCTGCCCGCGATCCACGTCTTGAAAGCGCGGTCTGTGGCAATGGGACGCTCGCGCATCTTCCCGGCCTTCGCCCGAAAGGCTACTGAGAACCCCACCTTGGCCTGGACGCGGGCCAAGAACGCGTCGAGCTCAATGTCTTCGGGGACCTTGAACTTCCACAGGTCGTCCGTGGCCGGGACGGCGACCTTGATGATGATCTTCCCGTCCTTTGGCAGCCACTTCTGCCGATCCACGAGCTGCGACGATGGGCTGGTGATGAGGGCGTCGGACGAATACTGCGGCACGAAGTGGATCTTGGTGTTCTCGCCGGGTGGAACGTTCTCCTTCCCACCGGCACGACGTTGCTCGAAAAGATAGCCACTCTTCATCTTCTTGGGGATGTTGTGGATGGCCGAGAGGACCTTCTTGGGTGTTGCAGTGGTAGGACCAGGCATGATTGACAGCCGGAGCGAAAACGAGTGGAAAGCGTTGGGAAGCTACAGATGGAGACGGCGGCCGCGAAGTACGAGTACAATTTGAGGACGAGAAGCCGCCCGTTGTCATCCAGGAGGCTGACAAGCTCCAGTGACAAATAAGGCCGGAAGCATGCCGTGTAGGACGCCTCTGGGCATAATCGAAATGAACGTCGTGAGACGCCATTACAGCCATTTCCCTCATTTCCCATGAGCAGGGATGATCATCAGTCAACTCAGGCTGCTCAACATCCAATGACATTATGCTGGCATAAGATTGGTGACATCACAACTGTCGAGCAGGATAATCAGAAAACGGCGTTTCACAATGAGTCAAATCAGCAGAAGTGGGTACTTCTTCAGCTTTCCGTTCTAAGCCTGCGGCGCTGCACGGTTCCTTTCGCGCCATTTGGCCATAGTATACCAGCGCAGCGATGCAGGCTAGAGTGTCATAGAGGCGTAACCTCTCGACGTACATGAAGTGTCATCAAGTAACTACGAACGATTTGAAACAAGGCTTACCGTGATGAAATGGCTTCTTTGTAGAACACCTCTGAGAAGGTGAACACTAGCCCGAAAGCGGCAGTCCCATTATTCCAGTAATACTTACAAAGCGAGTGCCAGACCAAAGTGATCCGCCACATTTTGATGTAGGCCGTGTTCGTTTGCATCGCCATCTCCTCTTGCATGCAATTCGGATCTGTCGTCCACCGTGTATGAGCTCCAGGGCTTAATGCTTCGGACCGCCCACAGATGGCTTTCAGCAACAGGTGATTGCTACCTGAAGATCCTATGCTTGGATGTCTGAATTGCCTTGACAGACAACATCAGTGCTAGGATATCCTGAGCCCGCATGAACAGAGACGTGAGACAGTCAAAGCCAATGTCGTTCGTCTGCGTCAAGAGCAGAAAGCAACCTTTGCAGAAGAGTTGAGTCGTGGGAATACTGGGGAATGAGCCAGACCAGCGCCAAGGCACCGGTAAGTACTTGGACTCGAACCTCATCTAAATTGAAATTGCTGCTCAAGTCCCATTGCATTGTGTCCCCGTCGGACCAGAAATGCGCCCTCGTCACTTGCAAAAGAATATTCGCATGTGTTGTACTCCAGTCTTATGAGCCGTAAGTTGCGGCTGGCGCCGCAAACATAACTTGTTGTCTTGATGCCATGTAGCAATAACGGCATTTCTCGGGAAATGAACACGACTTTGGCTTCCGTGGCGCAGCAGACAAAGATATATCGGTACGTGACTTTGAATCTTAATTCTGATATCTGCTGAGCACAGATAAAAGCTCACTCAGGACAGCACTGCCTCGGAAGCCGCGATCTTATCCAGAGGTTCCAGTTTAATATGTCTGGTTGCTACCCAGAGCGCGTGTTGATAGAAGGGTTCCTTTCTCATAATCTACGCGCAAAGTGACCGCTTTATTCCCATGTCGAATGGGCGCCTGTACGGCACACTTCAGCAACTTGCACTTCGAGATGCCGCCTACAACCGCAGAAGCCCGCACAATGGGCGTTGTTCTCTGTGTTATTACAGGTGCCCATGACTACTATCAAATCCCTATCTCGCAAGACGGCATGATGTCAACATAGTTAAGATCTGAATGATGTGATCCCAAGGAAGGGCACGTCTGCCGTCGGTTGTCCTATGTAAGTACTACTCTAAAGACGAAAAGGGTTCACCACACCTTTCTCCGTTCTTTTTCGTCGTTTCGGTTGTCTTCCCACTCGGTCGGTCTTGTTCTCTGACGCAGGACGTACTTTCGCTTCGCAAGTTATGTTACTTGGTATCTCTGTTCGTGATGCCACCACTGTGACGGTCATTTATGGCACTTCTGAATCGGCGGGCATCAAGGTGAGTATCAGGGATTTAGCCACCCAGCACACTATGAAATCTGAACCCTACTTAGAGCCTGGTTGCTGCGGGTGCGCTGTCTGGTGTGGCTGTGATATGCTTGCTTGTGGTACGTCTGAGGTAATAGATAGTCGTTGATGGCGGAATTCACGCATATGTCTAGGTCATGCTTGTGCGGCCGCCGTGCTACCGCAATACCCATGTCATCCCGATCTTTCTGTCTTTGCTGTTCGCCAATATCCTGCAGGCCGTAGCCTCCATGATGGACGCGAGGTGGATCATCGATGGTGCCGTTAAAGGGGGAAATTTCTGCAGCGCACAGGGTGGTCTAAAGAACGGCGGTAACGTTGCTGCTGCACTGTGGTGAGCGCTACCTTCAGTTTAGCCTGTAAAGCTGCATTGACAATGTTGCAGGTCTTCAGTCTTATCTGTGCATGTCTTTATGCTGCTGTTCCTGCGCAAGGGTATGACCGACACTGTCTGTACTGCAATCGTCATCGTTGGCTGGGTTCTTGTGGGTGTGGTCGTTGCCGTTGGTCCTCTCGCAATTCAGACTGCGGCGAGAGGTGACTACTTTGGTGTCTCAGGCTATTGGTGCGCATCTCATTCCATTTGTGGTTCTCACACTGGAACGGTGTTCGTAGGTGCTGGATCACACACGACTATCCGGAGGAGCAGACATTTATGGAATATTTCTTCGTACGGTGCCTTGATCTCGGGGCCCGGTACGCATCACTGATCGTTCGGCTGTACAGGAGTTCCTCTCCGCTTCGTGCTCGATCATCCTCTACACGGCCATCGTGCTCCGAGTGCGCGGCAATCTGACCGTAGCGAACGGCAAATGGCGTCTACGGTTTGTGCCCAGGGGCGAGCGCTGGTTACTGGCAGTCAGCCGCGATTTCACCGACACGTGTATGATGAGCGTCGCTGCGCGCATGGTGTGGTAGGTCCGGTGATTTGTGTTCACACGTCATCACTGACTGCTCGGTGAAAACTACCAGGCATCCTGTGTGTGAAGCTGTCTAATTGTTCGATTGTTTCTCATTCAAAGTATAGGTGGCTTATACGGTGTGCCTACTACCGGTTACCCTAGCTCGTTTTATATCGTTTGGTGGTCGCGAGGTCCCGTTTTGGGCGACCGTCAGTTCGGATTTCATCTTCAATCTCCAAGGTTCGTGTTATTTACTCGAATTGTAATCGCCGAAGTGAGTTACATTGTGCCTGATTCAACAGGTCTCGTCAACGTACTCCTTGTCTTGTGCACCCGCCACCTCATACCTAACACGTCCTCGCTCCCCATGTTTACGCCGAGGAAGGTTATCGAAGAGTCCTCGCCAGAGGCATACGGCATAACGCCTTACGTTCTAACAAAGCCTCCTGAGCGAGACGTTGAGAAGGCTCTGCCAGAGCCTCCTAGCGATGACAATGGCATAAGTCTGTCAGACAATTTGGACGGAGACTTAGCAAGGCTGAGTTTGTCAACGACGGAAACCAGGCTGAGCATGGCGACGGTCGACACTGTCGACTCAACTGTCCCACTAGTCCAGAAGTTGAAGTGGATATCTTTCTCGTTTTGCCGGAAGTGAGACCGCCTTCCACTCTTTTTGCATTGTCGCCTTTGTGAGACACTGCTGCCTTGCTCAGTATGTACAGGATACTGATGTTGGCGAGTGGAGACTGTAATGAACCATTTTCACTCGTTCTTTTTTCGCTCATTTTATCTGACTTTCGTTACTTGTTTTGCCGGTGTATACATTTTGGCGCTGCGGCAGGATGTTATCTGACCGTACCTGTTGTGGCTGATTGCTATTTTGTAGACGATTTGTACTTTGGTGCGTCTGCATTATGCACCCTTGAAAGCGCTACGGACATGATTAACATACTGGACAGCGCATATTTATTCCTACGCTGGTGCAGGACATTGTTCTACTAGGTTGGCTCTTGCGCGTAGCCTTGTATCAATACATTCCGGGAAGAGGATGATCTCTGTTATGCGCGCATGTGCTTCCTTTCGCATTTTGCAAGGCCGACAGGTGATTTGCTCTTTAGGAATGAGGTTCTGACTTGCAGGTTAATGGAGTCGTCGGCCTCAAATCAAATGGCTGCAATGATCATGGTCAGCACGTACCTTGTTCTGACTCAAGAAGCAGTAAATGAAGATTATACTGGTATCCCACGTACTTCTCGGACAGGGATAGATTTGAACGGCTGTCATCGAATCATGATGCTTCCGAATAGGCCAACAGTTCTGGGAGTATGTGAATTCTATATGCTCCTTGCTAATAGCGCAGCTGATATGTTTATATCCCACTGGACCGGGCCGTGCCTCATACGTCGGTCTTGACATACTCAGTGGCATTCGCAGCCTTTTCTCGCTCGGAGCACGGGCGTTGAACCGGCCCGTGCCGCATCGCACAAGGCGCTTGTGACTGCGCCTTCATGAGATATCAGCTGCGCATAATCCTGTGATACTACATAGCTTCAGACTAGCAGCGTATATTGACCCATTGAGTATGATAGGTGCCATGTGTATGTTAATCACGCAGCACATTTGCCGAACCGCAGAGGGAGATACACACAGCTACATCTAGTAGCATTGACGGCAGTCTCATCCTCCGCCAAGCATTCTCACTCAGGCTATATAATACGCGGATCGACGCGACATATCATGAAGCCCCTTCAACTTTCCCGGTGTTGATGATGCAGGTTGCAGAGATGGCGACTGGGTATTCATGCGGTGAGTTATGATTGCTAGCAATGTAATATTTGTCTCAACGAGTCTTCGCTTCACCGCATTAGTAGCTGCTCTGTCCGTTTTAGTCTGGGATACCATAACGCAAATTCCTGATGAGGTTTGCAGTGCCGTTGTTGATTTCCTACATACATTGACGTTCTAGTACGTAGGTCGAGTATGTCTGGGGGTATGTAAGCCTGACCATCGTGGCTGACTGGTCAGAGCTGAAGAGGTACTCAGGTGGCCTAATGGATGGGCTACATGGCTGTATTGTTTCGTACGCTATTGCCCTCTGGTGGCAGAAATGTGAGTGTCGCAGAAATTCTGATATATCCTCGCTCACTTTCTGTCGTGTAGCATGGTGTTCTCCTTCTTCACTCAACCTCATTTCCGACCCGATCTATCATTTTCATACAATACATGCGCCTGGTCGGCGCTTTTCGAATCTGTCACACAAACCTGCATCGTAGGCGCGGTCGAGGCGATCTCGGTAATCCGAGGTTCGTCTATTGATGAACACTCTGAATTGCTGCTCAAAGCGTTTGATGCAGTCTTCGTTATATACAACAAAAGCAAAAAGTTGCTGTTTGCCATGATCGCATTATACATAAGCAGCTTGGTAGCCTCAATGATTGGGCTATTTGCTCAATCATCATCAGTCCATTTCGATACGTTATGTCGGGTTACCCATGCTCCTGACAGTCAGATAGCTGGCTGGTACGCATCCACACAGCTTTTTTGATTTCGCTTCTCGCTGACCTCATTTATTCAGGCTTGCACCGGTTGTCTGCGAGGCCGTTTTATGCACCCTTGTACTCTTCAAGTTCGCGAAGAATTTCCAAATGGTGCCTACCTTGAAGAGACAGCCGATTTTATATGTTTGTGTCCGGGACGCTGTTTGGGCATTCCTTTTGATTCTTGGTAAGCTGCATCATTGTCTCATACGATCTTGTATTGATCGAATAGCGTGGCGCGTGAAGTTGTGTCGATCGTGACCGCACTCAGCTATACAATCTTCCCATACGTTGCTTCAGCAGGATTCTATTTGTGAGTGGAAGCCCTTCCCATGCACTCAATTTCACCAACGTAGAAACACAGTGACCTCACGATGTACTCATTCGCTGTAAGCAATGCGCCCGGCCGAATTTCTGAATTCTTACAACTTAACCTCCTCCACAGGGATCGCATGTTATGCTCAACCTAAGACAAGTTGCGACAGATGCGGGTCAATGCTCTTCCTTTTCCCTATCTGAATTCGAGGACGAGTATGGGGACATAATTTTCGTGCCACAAGACCTAGCACCCAAGAGGGCAAGGGAAGATGGCAGCAGTGATATCCTACATGCTAGCGAAGATTCCGAACGGACATCACACACAGATGCGATGGTATGACGTGCGGACTTATACAATTGTATGATAGATAAGGACATACCCCGTGTAACAGCACATGTAATTGTAGCTATAAAGTAGGAGCAACCTAACCGCACAATGAGAATGTCGCGACTGAATGCTGGATTCATCGAGTACGAGGAGGCGGGTCCCGATCCACATATTGGACAAGCTCCGGTCTCAGTTGATCAAGGCTGGTCACGCCCATGAGCTGCATACCAGTGATGATCTCTTCGCGCAAAACTGTAAGAGCTCCATCAGCCGAGAAGGGGTAGGCGTCAAGATGAGCACGCACTCTGTACGACTCTCCGACACCCTTCCTCTCCCCACACCCCATTGGCGTACAGGAACGGTCGGCCGAGACCCACTCCGCGCGCTCCGAGACAGAGCGCTTTCAGGACATCCGTCCCACGTCTTACCCCGCCATCAATGTATACTTCATGCTTTTGGATCAGGTCAGGGCGGCGTTGGTGAAGCTCATAGAGGACAGTCATTGGCGCCGGCGAGCTACATAATCAACATGAGTGTCGAGCTGAAAGGAGACGAGGCACAAGGTGTACGCACAAATCGAGTTCTCTACCGCCATGATTGGATAGAACGATTGCCTGTACCCCAGACTCAAATGCCCTTTCAGCATCCTGTAAAGGAACACTAGTCAGTCTCATGAAGAACTGGGCGAGTGACATAGCCTACCTCCACACACTGTATACCTTTGATAATGATAGGTAATTTTGTCCGACTTTTCAGCCATGGGACATCATCCCCTAATCACACGAGCGGTGATTTAGCCCAAAATGAAGGCTTATAGGACGAATGTATGCTTACAACAAACATCGGGATCCTGGTATCCAGAAATAGCCTGCATATGAATAATAAATCAGGATGTCCAAGTCTGACCTGGTAAGAGTACCCACGTGCGAAACACCCAGGCCACCGCCCGTGTTTGACTTGCCAAACGCGGCAGGCATATCCTTCAAAATGACGCTTGGATGAGGCAAAGGGAATGTGAGATAGCAAGTCCGGATGTACCTTCAGATCGCCACCCTTGGTACGCTGGTCCAGCTCACGTTTACCAGGTACCGCGGCATCCACAGTAAGCATGATCGCCTTGAAACCTTGGCTCTCAATATTCCTTATGAGTGCCTCCGATGCTGCGCGGTCCTTGTTCAGATATAACTGCAGGTCTTTGTGAACACGAGAGGCGAAATCAAGACGCATGAATTGGAATTTACCTGGAAGATGAGATGTTGTTCGGGTCGCTTGACGGCCATACATTCCTCCGTTGAGCAGCTAGCATTGTTCGAAATCTGATTACCAGTGCTCGTATCATGGCGCGATCCATTCAAGCATAAATGACTTACACCCTGCAGAATGCCTTCCTGCCCAGCAGCACGCGTCGCATTCATCTCGCCATCTGGGTGCCCCAGTCGCATAAGAGCTGTCGGGGAGATATAGATCGGCAATGATGACGGGAGGCCGAAGAGTGTGGTCGACGTAGATACTTGCGAGATCTTGTTCATACTAACGTGAGCCTGTAAGAAAACTTTGGTCATTATCAATTTCACGGGAAAGGAGACATACACGCGGGGGCGGAACCAGAATCGCTTGTAGGCAGCGCTATTCTCGTAGTAGGCTGAGGTGAAAATTCAATATAGGTGCTGGATGATCAAATAGCAACTACTGAACTGTTTTCGTCATCCGCGGTAGACCGATAGTAAGCCCAAGCCGTGGTGGTGAGGACTTTCTTGGCAATGTCCTACAAAGTCTGTTAGTACCGAGATGGTGGTTTACGATACACTTGTCATACCTCGATCTCATCTAAGTTGATCACGGCTGAAGGCGATGGAATATGCTTTCTAGCTTCGGCTATGCGCAGCTCTTCTTCAGTTGGTTGATTCGCGTCTACAGGCATTGTCGCAGGATCGATGGGTCCCAAATGCGCCTCGATGGGAATACGTCGAAGCGTATTTGGGGGGTGGATCGATTTGAACACCTTCCTGTGGGTTCTATGAGCATTTGTCGTACGTTTGTAGGAATATACGTCACAAACGTTATATCCTTCCCGGAATTATTGAGAATAGCTGGCACGCCTCCCGGATGCCACCCTAATACCGACGTCACGTCATAGACTTGTCCTTCGACGACGACCCAGCAACTGTCAGGGGTGTTGTGTTTCTGCACCTCGTCATACGAGATGTATCCTGCAGCGGCTTTGCTTGGTACAGGTGTAGGTGCCTGTCGCTCCTTTGAGGCATCAAGGTTCAGAGGATTGAACAGAGCGTATGTTGTCTATGTATACGTTAGAGAGGAATATTCCGCCAGATTGAAAGCTCAAATCTCACAAACAGTCCTGCAGCAATACCGGCCCCAAGCAACCCCGCAACGAGCGGCCTTGCATGTGTGACTCGGTGCGCGGAGGAAGACAGACACCGCACACGCCACCTAGTATAAAGTTTCACCGTGTCTGCCGAGCATCGGCTTGCGCGCATGAACAACATGCTCGACGGAACCGCAGCTGTCCAGCAAACGTGGGCGTTGAGTCGATGTTCTCATCCACGCTGTGTGCCCGATAGGCCGTCTTATAAGAGGCGTAGGAGGCCAAAGTGAGCACGGCGGCCCGCCGCGCATCGCATCTGGTCACATGAAAAAATGACGCGGTCATGTGATCGCGTTTCCCCGGGCATACCGGAACGTCATCCGCACTTGCTGGCACTTGTCTTCCGCTCATCTCACGCCCGGGCGACGCGTCGCACGATACCACACGGCCTCGTCTGGTAGAACGCGACTCACATGCATCTGCTTTGACCGGTCGCAGAGGTTCCCTGCGTCGGGATCCAATGGACTCGCAGGGAGAGATGCTTTCCGAATACGTCGGAATCGTTACTAGCGAGTCAACGGTGAGGGATTTGACTTTGCCTTCAGTATGAGGACTCAGTTGTCCCATTTGGTTCCATCCCATAGGCACCTATACACATGCAAATGGAAGCAGCTGCCAGACACTCAACCTTCCTGAGGAAGCGAACTTCGCGACCTGGGAGCCGCGAGGGTGCTTCTGCGGCGGTAAATCCATCTAACGGTCATGGTAGGAGACCAGAGGAAATTTTGCTTCCGTGCCAGTCTTGCCTCGCAAAGTACCAGATAGAGCGCCCGATGAGCCCGCCGGCGGATATCACCATGTTATCCTCAAAGTCCGACAGGCGGAACCAAAGCGACGAATTCGAGAAGGGTGCTACCAGAACCGCATCGCACAAGCGATAGGCCTAGTTTGGAAACTCGGTATAACTGGGTGCGAGGGAAGGGGCGGAAGGCGGCAGTCCCTTAAGCTTCGCGAGTCCCGACTACTGATAGCTCATCAAGCGTAGAATGAGTGCGTCGTGGGATTACATGCGAGTTATCCAGAGCCCCTTGACTACAAGAATCGTACGACCAAGGTGAGCACTCGGTTTACGTACTGCTGCGGAAATCATTAAATCCGCGTGGAGAAGTGCTTCTTTGGCCAACCCTGTGAACAGGGACGGTGGCGCGTTCCCATGACCGCTATGTCGTCTTCTCTTCGGAGCCACAGCACTTCCCACTGCTAGAGTGGTTGCGGGAGGATGTTACCGTACTCATGAGCACGCCCAGGCGGTAGCGGTAATGGCAAAAGCAGTCATAGCAGATTCGGAACCCCGAAGAAAGGGTCTTGACGGTTGGCAAGCGCTGCCGATGTGCCCTGGAACCGCCGGAGGAGAATGCGGCACATCACTGGCAGCCGTAGACGTGCGAAGGGAGCTTGTCATCGCTAACTGTAGACATCTGCCCTCGTGAAGGAAGATTCTATGGTTGCAATCTGCCGACTTGCTTCTGCCAACACGACATACTATATCAGCCAGTCCTTTGTGCGCTCGATGTTCTCTGCATCTAAGCTGTGAGAATATGCGCTACTGAGGGGACTCACCGGTCATACATATACATTTAAGTAGCTTGTAAAAATTGCAAGTATTTCTCTATACGGTTGCATGAGCAAGCTTAAGGAATACAAAATTGTGTAATGGCAACTTGAGCGAGTCGTGGTGACCTCGAGCTCGCGCGCCGCCAGTCGCGTCTCTCATCCGATCCACCATTCACTACATGCAGCCGCGACCGCAACCGGGCTCCAACAGTGTGCTCTTCTCGATGTTGCCGACGCAGTTGCCTGTCATGAAGTCCAAGAGAGTTGCTGGGTTAGTGCTCTGCCATTTACGCTAGTCAACCGTAACCAAGCCTGCGGGCCCTTTCGCACCGGCAATTCGAGAGCCTATCGCGGGTTCATCATGGACGCTGTCCAACAAGATCCGTCTTCTGGAAACCGTGCCATCTCCGCGACATCTTGGCAGAGGGCAGAAAAAGCAAGCGCCCCTCGGCTACAGGCCGCCGGGCCTCGAGGGCTGCGAAGACGAATTCGGGCATATTTCAGGCGCTCACTTCGTTATGTCATTTCCGAATGGCTCTCTGGCCTTTCCGTCCAACCTCTACCCGCCCCACTGAGCGCTGAGGGACGTCCACAGAGGCGCAATGATGGCTTACTCGAGCGACAAAATGTTAACTTCGCCCTCCACATTGGACCCTCTCGATGTGCTACTCTCCCCGCCGGCCGACGAATCCACCGAGGAGCGGGCGGCCAGATTGTCTGCAGAGGCGGAGGCGAAGAAGATTTCCGACATGATTGACGAGGAGCTGCAAAGGCAGGAGCGGGCAGAGAAGAGGGGACAAAAGCCTATCAAAATATTGCTGCTTGGTGAGTCGCAGCTTTCCGTGGAGCGTAGGGTGTGTTTACGACCGTGACGACTACAGGGCAAAGTGAATCAGGTATGTTTCCTTGACATTGTCAGTGTTCTGTGAACGTTTACGAGTGTCAATACTAGGGAAATCGACATTGCTCAAGAGTGCGTTAGTTGACATCCTACTGCGTGCGCCACACTGACAGCCCAACACCAGATTTCCAGCTCATGAACTCGCCAAAGGCATGTCCCAAAATACCATACGCATGGGTGAGGCTAAACCTGTCTTACAGGCATTCCGCGCGGAACGAGCGTCATGGCGCGCCGTAATACACCTCAACGTAGTGCGCTCAATCCGTGTGATCCTGGAAGCGATGGCCGAGGCACAGACCGCCCAGTCTACTCCCACACCGCACGCCCTATCACCTAGCTCGTCTCTATCCAGCGTGCCGCCCGCTCTCGGCAGGCGTTCGCCTGAAGAGCCCAGCGCTCCCCCGCGGGTGCTCCCCTCGTTGACAGCAGAACATCTGAAGCTCAAGATGCGTCTGTCGCCCTTGGTGCAAGTTGAGCAGGCGCTTGTGCGGAAGCTGACACCGCCGGGCTCGACAGAGTTTGAGGCGACTCATCTCACGAACGTGTCGAACTACCAATATACGCCGCGCACGAAAGAGGTTGCGGTGAATTCGCAATTTGCATGGAAGCACATGTTCAGCCGGTTCCTGCCCGACTCGAGGGACAGCATGGATAGTGAAGAAGGCATCAATTGGGACGACCCGCAGGATCCTGGCAGAATCATCTATGCGTGCGGCGAGGATATGATCCGGCTATGGAACGACGAGACTATCAAAGCTCTTTTGAAAAGCCTCAACATAAGACTAGCGGACCAGCCAGGATTGTACGTCTGACCTCTCGGTGCTATTGCGTGCTATGCTTATTTGTTCCTCGTCGCCACAGCTTCCTCGACTGCCTAGATCGAGTGACATCCCCGCGATATGTGCCAACGGATGGTAAGTGCAGATCGCTGACCATACTTACGTATCCTTGACGAAAACGTGGATTAGATGATGTCCTTCGCGCGCGGCTGAAGACATTGGGCGTCACCGAGTACCGGTTCACGATAAAAGAAGGTGAGTCTCCCCTGCTAATCATGTTGTACACCCTTTCACATCTGTTCCTCTAGGGGCACTTGGTGGGGTCTCGCGAGATTGGAAGATCTTCGATGTCGGTGGGCACAGATCATTAGTGGGTCTAGTTTCTGCTAAACGGTAGGATCACGCTAACACACTTCACAGCGAGGTACTGTGGTTGTGTACACCTTCCATGGAGCATGCTTGCTCAATTCCAGATCTCTGCAGCCGCGTGGGCGCCATATTTTGATGACATGAAGTACGCTATTCCCAGTCTCTTCTCGTTGTACCCGTGGGACTAACATCCCCCTAGTGCAATTATCTTCCTCGCACCCATCAGCTGTTTCGACCAAATGCTGGAGGAGGATCCTACCGTTAACCGGCTGGTGCGTCCTGCATCTTTTCGTACTTCGCTATATTCACATTCGTTGCAGGAGGATTCGGTGCTTCTCTGGAAATCTATTGTCTCAAATCCCTTGCTTGCGAAAACGAGCATTGTCCTCTTCCTCAACAAAATTGACATCTTCAAAGCTAAGCTCGAGGCTGGCGTGCAGCTGGGGAAATACATTGTCTCATACGGGAACCGGCCAAATGACTTCGAGAGCACGTCAAGCTGTGAGTCTATTGCATGTCCTCATAGGCGTGCGAAGGGAGCTGATCTGGATGGCACTGTCATGATGATTCATGCAGATTTGAAGCGGAAGTTTGCACAGATACATAAGGACAAGTCGCCCGAGCTGCGGAGCTTCTACTGTCATTTCACCACGGTGACGGTTCGTGTCTAATCTCTCAAATATCAGCACATCTTGCCTTGCATTCCACCACCTTGATCATATTGTTACGTCCGCTATTTCTGCGCGACTTCTATGAACCTCCTTCGCAGGCTTCTGCATCTGGTTTTATGAGGCTGATGTGACTCACGTTTCCCACCCACAGAATACCAAATCGACACAGCACATTCTATTCGATGGTGAGCGCCCTCTGTCTTCTAGCCTCCACGTGTGCACGTCAGCTGACCCACCGCTTGATAGTCCAGGACACCGTGGTGGTCAAGAACCTCAAGAACAGCAGCCTCATATCATAGCGCACGCGGGCCGTGCCATACTCTTGTACTACTGATAATTGCTCTATACTACTGTACGCCTCGACAGGACACCATGTACGAAATATAATCCCCTGATACCCTCAGGAACGTGGACACCACGCGTCGGATCGAGCGAACACGGCACTGCTGGGCGCTTGACCTTCGATTGAGCTCACCATCGGGCGCCATCGCGTATACATAGCACTCGAATCTCCTTGTGGAACGACAGCACTCAAGGCCTCACACCGAGCCCTCGGGTGCATTACCCGTCCTCGTTCGCCCTAGAAGGGCGAAGTATGTCTAGAACCTCCCATTTCTTGTTCTAGAGCAACGACAGCCAATCTTGTCTTCGCAATATTTTATGTATTCGCATCAGCTGTGCCGTTCCTTGTCTGCAATAATATATTCAGGTAGGTGAACTTCTTACACATGCAGCTCGCCGCGGACCCGAATTCCGGCGCTTACGGCCCGCCCTAATATACGCGGACGCGATCACGTGAATAACAGGGCGTATCGCGGTGGCTCACGGCTTCGCAGCTTCTCTCGACTTCAACTGGGATATTTTGGTTCTGAATCCAACCTCGATGTCGGGCGGGCCCTTCTAGCGACAGAATCTCACAAATAAGGGCACTTTGGATTAGTCTCTTGCGGCTCGGACCAGCTCGATCTATAAAACATCTAAGCCGTTTTCTTGCTTCATCTCAGTGGCCCTGCTCGACTCGACGACGTTCATACACGAAGTTTTACCCTGAAGACAACATTGATTTGCTTTCCTAACACTGACATAAACTTGTGCTTGGCTGAAACATCCGCTCCTGACTACTCTGGCGACTACCTCGAGATGAACACAAGTGATATTGTACGCTCAGGCTCGTCGATGTCAATGGCGTCACAGGTGAGTCTGAACACTCCGCCTTCTCAAAAATTCATTGGCTGTATCTGCTTGTGTGGAATGCGACCAAAGTGCTGGAATGACGATGGGGAGATATTTCGATGATCAAGGGAATTGTAGCGCAGTGGCAGCTTGGCCCACACGGGCGCGTCCGCGACACTTTGGTCGCACCACAGCTGGAGATTAGGGGAATAAGACTGTCCATGCTCGCTTTTGTAGCAATAGATTTTGGTCCTCCCATGCTGGGTTGATGTACAGAGGGTGAATACCCTGAACAGTCGAGGTTGAATGACCAATCTGGCAGATTTTAGCAGAGATGAGAGCAGCGGGCTATGCGAATATGTAACCAAATGTCGAGCATGGAAGTACGCTGGTAACAAGCTCTGTGTGGGCTTGGTTCTGTTTCGATCGTCGGAAATGTATATGAATTTAACTGTGATCCAATAGAGTTCCAACTATTCCGATATGCTTGAGAATGTTGACGATTTCATCAGAGCAGTCCACGAAGGTAAATAATTCCGCATCAATGATATTACGTTGATTCTCACATGCACCAGGAGACCACGGCATTAGGCCTGCAGGCGAAGGTGAAAACGCCGAAGCAGAGGTGCTTTATGTTTCCCTAGGGAAGCGCAAGGCCTCGGTTACGCCATCAAGCTCAATCAAGCGAATTAAAGTCGCCAAAACAACTTCCAGTGCCTCCTTGCATTCAGGAGCAAGACCCCCTACTTACGTAGAACGTGCACTCGCTGCAAACACGAATGTTCTGAACGCCGCCATTGACGACTCCTCCAACGCCGCCGTTGGCAACTCCTCCAGCGCCGCCGTTGACGACCCCGGCGATGCCGATCTCACGCCTCAGTCTAGTGGCCGTACTCTCGTTGCGGAAGCAGGGCCGGTTGTTGTTGTGCGTTGTGCGTAGCTCTCGATTCTTGGTCACTGACATAGACCCCTCGTAGGCTTATTGTCATGCGCTGCGCGGATACGTGGGGCAGCTGCCATTCGGTGTGCAGTGGGAGATCGCCCGATTCGTGAACGCAGGCTTCGCATGGGACAAATTCACCGTCGACGGCCTTCTTGAGTTCGCGAAGCTGGGAAGCAACGCAAAAGCGGCACCTGAGGTCGCCCGGATCGTCGCTGACAATCTGTCCGAGCAGTCGGAGAGCACGAAAGACATGCGCGCGGATGCCTTCGCTTCTGCGTACGCGAAAGAAAGAAGCGTGAAGGTGAGCCGGCATAGCACGTGCAAGATCGACCCAGACTGACGGATGTGCAGCTCCCCTGGGACGAGCTCGACAAGGAAGACACCATTCTGAGGCACTCCCCGCATGGCGGTCTAGGCTGCAACGAAAAAGAGCCGTACTTGATGGACGACCCATGGTACGGCGGACGTGTCCATTTCACGGCCAAGGTCGTCCTCTCCAGCATGATGCCTAATGATAAGAGCGAGCTGTTCTCCCTACGGCTTGATCGCCCGGTACTCGGATCATCAAACCTGTTCGCACGGCGCTTCGGGTCGCGCAAGTTCATTCGAGTCCGGATGTCGAAGGACATCTACATGGGTCCGGACAAGAAGGCGCGCGAAGAACTTTTGATGCAATTCTTCCAGCGGCCTTTCGTGATCAACGGCTTCGTCTACAAGGCGTTCTACGCGAAGGAGCAGAACGTCTTCCTCTTCCAAACGAACGAGTTCTGGGATGGCAATCGGATTTGCGACCCGAAGCCAATCTCGTTGAGCCCCTTGCACCGCGAGCTTTCCTTTATCGAATTTATCAACTTTCATAACGATTTAACTCGTAACAAAGATCAAGTGAGCAGGTCCCCGCTATTGACCACGATGTGAACCGTAATGATGTTATTGCTAGACTATGGTCAAATGGGCTGCTCGCTTTGCTCTTGGCCTGTCGAACTCTGTTCCAGGGCTGCGGCTACATCCGTCCAACATTGCATTTGAGGAAGATATCGGTGCGTTCTACCGGTCGTGAATGTACCTGAGTCTCATAGACAATACAGTCTGCTCGGCATGGAAGGGTGAAGGCAAAGCGCCGAACGAGCAAATCATGACGGACGGGTGTGGCCTGATTCGTCTGGACATTTTACAACAAATTGCGGACCGCTTGGCATGGCCCATGGTACCGATGGCCATCCAAGTCCGTATATGTGGTAGCAAGGTACAGGCTTGCCTATGAAACACGGTGAAGGTCTACGTTGATACGAACAATCTATAGGGCCTGCTACTTGCCCATCCGAACTCTCATCAGCTGAGGGATGGGGATGCCTGCATCTGGCTACGTCCGTCCCAGGTCAAGATCAAACACGCCGTAGACGGGAAAGTGCCACTCGACATCGACCCAGCTATGCTTACCATCGACGTTCTGCGCCCGTCTCGCATGACGAGCCCTGCTAGGCTCTCCACAGAGACAATCATCAATCTCGCTGAAAACGGGGTGCACACCAGTGTTTTTGTCAAACTCATGCAAGAAAGCATGCAGAAGAAGGTCGAGGGACTGACGACGTGGCAAGGGGACTACGGCTTGTATCGGCTGTGGATGAACGTCGCCCGTGCAGGAGGTATTGTCTCTGCCCGTCTGGCTCGAGAGGCTGCTGGCGCTGCCCGCGCGAAGGGGTACATCTTCGAGGACTTCACTGATGAAGCAGGAGACGAGGACGGCTTTGATCAGATGGACAAGGCTCTTGAAGATCACTCTACTGCGTGGTGGGATGATCCGATCAGCGGTTGCCCTTCAACGCTCGAGGAGACTGTACTGGTGCTCCTTGACTCCGGCTTCAAACCCGACACTTGCCCGGTCCTGGCAGCCAAACTCAAGGAAGTCGTAAAACGTGCGATCAACAGCTACGTGAGACGCTATCGCGTCGATGTCCCTCAATCTTGCACAGCCTACATTGTTCCAGGTATGCCAGTTGTCGATTGACTGCACACTTCATCTGGTTCACCGACTTTTGAGATCCCCTTGGCGTTCTGGAGCCCGGGCAGGTGCATATTAAAAGTAGTCGACGCAATCTCGTCGACCAAGATGGTAGACCCACTGATATCGTGTTGGGGGAAGTGCTGGTGAGTCGCAGCTGCAAGGCGTCGTCAGGTTCGCTATAGCATCTATTGATACACCCTCATCGATAGGTGACACGGCACCCGTGCAAAGTGCCTACGGATGTTCAAAAGGTAATTTATGTTGGGCTCCGTTAGCAGGGAACTCAGCGAGGCAATGAAAGGTCACTGCTGTCTTCAACCAAAAGCTCAGCAGCTACGTCGATGTGATTGTAGTTTCCATCAAAGACCACGTATCCAACAAGAAGCTCATGAACCGGCATCTCGCGAGTTGTACTGGCGGTGGTGAGTGACGGAGACGTGCTATTAACTTTCATTTTCATTGATGTTTTCTAAGGCGATTATGACGGTGATACCATGGAAGCCTTCTGGAACTCGGACTTGGTCGAAGGATTTAAAAACGCCGAAACAAAGTTCCTCAACGAGCCTAAGAACGTACAGAAATGTCTCGTCAAGAATACCGAGACGGTTGCGCAATTCCTGTCTCGTAACCCACTTTCTACTGATAAGGACATCATGCAACCGGAAATACAAAAGTATCTTCTGGGCTCTCTGAGAGATTCCTCAATGGTGGGGACTTACTCTACGTGGTGGGAGAACGCCATTTATAGGTACGGGTATCAGCACAATCGGACAGTCTTTCTCGCCTACATGTGAGTAGACCAAAATACGACTGGAATGACTCTCAACGTATATTATAGGTTTTGTGCCATCCTCGATGGTTCAAAGACTGGCGTCATGGTTGCAGAGTCCGCCTACGAGAGCCATAGGAAGCAATACGCGCATCGTCCGCCTGTCTGGAAAGAGACCGACGAGGAGCGGGAACGATTACTTCGAGCATTCACGAACGACGCGAATTTGCAGCGAGAACGGCGATTAGGACCCTTCGTCATGGACGAAATTTATAAACAAGTGAACAAGGAGAGCAACAAGCAGCTCCGACACGTTGAAGAAGTACTCACAGCGAGGGTTGCCCAGCTAGATGAGCAACTCGCTGCGCCCTGGAGAGAAGCTGTAACGCGTGTCGCCCTCCTCGCGAAGCGAGGCAATCCCGACGCGGAGGCGGAGCTACAGGCTATTTGTTCGCACGTCGAACAAGTTTATTGGAGATGGCGTACGGGCCGTAATGCCGAGGAGGGACGCGGCGCTACAGGTTCCAACGGTAACCCGAATGCGAAGACGAAGTCAGGCTTCACGGGTCTGCCTATCGAGAAGCGTCAAGACAAGTTGCGCGAGCTCTCGAAGGAGTTCAATGCTGCACAAGCCAAACCATTGCTCTACTTCAGCGAGGCAGACCTGCGGCGCGTGCGCGCATCCTATGCTTTTGTCTTCGACCACGAGACTTCTCGGGATCACTGGTCACGCTTCCCTTGGGACGTCGCTATGCGTACCCTTTGCGAAATCAAAGCGGGAGCACTGGGACTGAGCAAGACGGTCACGGAGGAGTTCTACGCAAGGATGACAATCCCCAGTGCATTTCTTCATGAGACCTAACAGCGCCCCCGTAGGCTGGCCTTCCCATTTGCACTGTTGTCTTCAATATCTGTTGTTGCACTCTCCGTATCCGCTTTTCTTCTTGTTTAGAGAATGTTTTGACTTTCGGATCGGCTGATACCCACAATGGAAACACAACTGTACTTGTACATTACTGGCAGTCTGCTAACTTGTATTCTTGGCTCATTGACCCATTCTGTACCAGTAGTGTATCACAAGGCAAGCAGTGTGCCTCGTCGCTCCGGAGTGCTCTTTTGACAGGCCGACCAAGACAACGCTGACAAGTGGTGTCGGTGAATCCAAGCCTGCGTTTCCTTACAATGTTATGGATATCAAAAAGCGACGACAGCGTAACAAATAAATACACGCGGATCATGTCAACTTGTAGACGGACAACACGACCCAGCGCATTGTACGACGGCATTGGGTCATCAATCCACCCTTTTACCTCGAACACAAGAAGGTTGTCCAGAACACCTCATCGCCCTTCACCCGCAGAGGCGTCCTGCTGCATATCTGTCTCGGGCTCCTTGACACTGTCGTCGCTTTCCATTGCTGGCACGACTGTTGGGAGTTCTGTTTCCTCCTGGGCAGCTTCAGCCTCCGAGGACGCAGAAACTTCTGCAATTGTGTCCGCTACCACTGTTGTGGTGTCATCGTGCAGTAGGTCATCCATAGGCCCAGAGAGCTCAGTCGCAGGGTCAGGTGTAGGCTGCTCCGAGATCTGTTCGGCTTGTTCCGGCACAGGAGCAGGCTCATCGTCCGCCTGCGTACCAGCCTCGAATTGCACCTCCTCTGGTTCAAGAGCTTCGGCAGTCTCAGCGATGTCGGTCTCCTCCGTGGGTTCATCTCCAGTGGGTGACGGGGGCATCTCTACGCTCTCGTCAAATTCCCAGATGTGCTCCACAGGAACACTATCGTCCGCAGGCACAATCTCCTCTAACGGTGCTGAAGGCCCCTCGTCCTGTTCAGCAGCGGGTGCGACATCGTCTGTCTCTTCGGAAGGCTCAGAGACATCTACTGGCGCAGCATGGGTCCACTCTTCTGCCGCCACTACACCTTCCTCTGAACGCGCTTCCGGCTCCGATGCAGTCTGCGCTTCCGATTCGTGAATAAGAGGTTCTGCAGCTGCCTCGTTTGTGATCTCTGACTGGGCTTCGTTTGACGGGGTCTCATCTGACTGGGCTTCGTCTGACTGGGTCTCGTCTGACTGAGCCTCGTCTGACTGAGCCTCGTGCTGACCCTCCACTTCGTCCCGCACAGCGGAAAGGACTACCGGCTCTTCTCGAGGGCGGTTTTCTGCCTCTGCCTCTGCCGCTGAACGCCCGAGCTCTTCCACCACGCTCGCGATCTCGCTGTGCACCATTGTGTCTGTCCTGTTGCGTCCCACCCTCTTCGGGCTCGGATCATGCGCCTGCCTCTCTGCAGGTGGGGCACTAGGGGCGGCGTCGAGGCGAATAAGCCCTGGCTGCTGAATGGGCGCATACGCCTGGCTCTGCGCATCATCTGCTCCCGCCCGTGGGGGCTCGCGCGCATACTGCTGGTCGATGGACGCGGCGAGCAGACGCGGGTAGCTGTCTGCCGGATCGCGGCCCTGGTCACGCTGGTGGTCATCGAAGCCGATGCCTGGGGGAATAACGAGAAACTCGGCCGGGACGAGGTTGAAGCGCGACGTGAGCGCGAGGAAACGCGCGTACAGCGCGGACTCGGCCTCTGCTTGCGCAAAGGCGGCGCGGTGATGGAAGTATGCGTGCGCAAAGATGCGTCCCAGACGGCGCGCCAGCGAGGAGAAGTGCCGGTGTGAGGGAGCGGGGATGGAGAGTCTGAACGCAAGTCAGTATATGACGGTGCAATAGACTGAGTGGTGCTTGCCTGGACGGAAATGCGCGTGGAGAGTTCAGGAGTGCGGTCGCGCTATCAAGTGTGTGCAGGATGTAGTCTATTGCACAGCATTGCTGCCAACAGTTATCAGCGTGCATATTACGACCTCCTAAGGTGACCGCGAATGCATACCTCCATGGCTCCCTCGTTTCCATGTGCGACACACAGATATAGCCATTCGCCGGCCTTCATCTCGGGGCATGTCTGGCGCGTGCACTCTTGCTGGAGCATCGTAATGAGGGGATGTGACAGGTCTTGTGCAAGCCGTCTGCAGTATGAACACAAGTCGGACGGAATGTAACCTCAATGAGCACCGTACATACGTCCAAGCTGTAATAGTGTGCGCACCTCAACTGCTCATATATCCAACACGCCTCGTCCACCGCTACCTCCTTTGCTTCGCTGCCGTCCTTCTGATCGTCGCCATTCCTCGAGTCTCCCTCGCTAGACTCGCGGCCCTTCCCTTTTCCGGGGATAGACACGATCGCGTCCACGTCATGCACGTCCTTCCGTATCAGCAGGGAGATATATTCCTGCAATTGAAACGCGCTGTCGAGTGCGGAAAGCGGCGGGAGCTCCTTCACCGGATAGAACGACGAAATTCTGGAGCCTTTCAAAGGGCGTTGAATGGGGTGAACGGTGGGCGACGCAACGGCAGCAGCCATTGGAGCAAAAGAGCGTACAGACGAGTGGTCTTCGACGGCGCCGTGGACAGCGTCAAGCAAGTAGTCCCAACGTAAGAGGTGGTTAGCCTTGCATTATAATCTAGTTGAAGAGTCTCAATGTCGGGGTTTGAATTGACTTCAATTGGTGGTAAGTATGTAAATACTCAGGCTCCACTAGCTGTTCGGGAGTTCCCCTAATGAAAAGTCACTAACGCGGTATTATCTAAGTACAAGGCTTCAATGCAGCAGTTGCTTCCCCTTATTATCATAAAGTGCAACCCCAACTATTGTCGAGATCAGGTTCGGGTAACACAGACAAATGTATGCCTACCATCCAACTTGTCGGAAATGTAATTGACGGAGAGAAAAGCACGCTAAGACGAGAATGGCAATTTGAAACAGAGTCAGCGACGAGCGCGTTGAGGGAGACAGTCAGCTGTACGCAGTAAACTCATGATTTGACCCAGGACAAGAGCACAATCAACGAATGGACGTCACAGTATGAACTGGCGCCATTAGTATAAGGGGTGAGTCGAGACGAAAGCCACTTCAGCGAGTTAAGGAGAAGGTAAGGCAGTGAAGCGAGGGTGGTGCCGGTCGCCGGTGCGTCTTCGGAGGGGCTGTCGATTCTTGTGGATGGAGAAACCAGATCACGCTGCAAAATAAATCGAGAAAGCACAGCCTAGAATGTCAGTCCAACAGCACCAAAGTCGTTGACAGACCCATAGTACGAGGCCGAAACGCCTGAGCTGAACACAGGCTCGGGCTCCACAGCCTTGACCACGACATGCGGAACACGCAGGTGAGATGGCGGAGGCAACGAGAGCAGGAGACCGTGGTACGGCACTCCCGTCTTCGTGCTCCCCGTGGAGTACACCGAGGGAGCATTGGACAGCCATACCGACGGAGAGTCCATCGAGAATACAGACTCTGTGTCCGCGCAGCTGAGCGCAGGAGTAGATGTAGGAGACGATGCGCGCGATGTTCGGATGGCATGGACATGTCAGCCTCCAGATCGTCCCAGACGTCGCCCGTCAGCATCGCCTTAGCAGTAGCGATACGCGCTTCGTTGTCGCCAGAATTGAGAGCGTCGAAGAGCGTGCAGACAAGACTAGTACAGGACTCAGATGAAAAGATGCTGCTCGAAGACGGAATGTGTGCGAGACGGTGGACCACGAGCCGGCGATAGAGGGTGCACGAGGACACTCATAGGCAGACCGGAAAGTGTCAGCTATGGGCGAAAAACTGAGGTGTGAGTCGAGCCGCACTGAAAGATCAAGCTCAGTCGCGGCAGGCCAACAATCGCTTGTCTGTACAACATGTCACAGGTGAGCACGGCTTACAGGTGTCCCGGCTTCGGCTTACCTCTTCCCTAAGAATAGAGTTGAGTGGAGCATATACATCTAGACCTCGGGCGCTACCGCTGGCGCTTGGTTTATGTTCATCGACGGATGCAGCCTCGAGGTCCTTGATCTCTCCCTCGCCAGTGACAGAAACTTTGCGGCAATATCGCACCGGCTGCATAACAGCCAGAGACCAGTCGATAATGACGAGAGCCGCGATGAAGACCAAGACGATGATGAGTCAGCGAGCACCAAGGCCAAAGTGAGAGCCAGAGACCAGAAGGCCAGGGTAGACTGAGACCTTGTGGGAGGCGGGGAGAGGAGCCATGTCTAGAGCTTGACGTAGCAGTGGTTGAGAGGACCTGAAGATCGACGAGGCAGTCTTAGTTGGAGCACGACTGCCTAGAAGCGGACTGCCAGCCACACCGCCAGCCAACATCTCCAGAGTTCGGCTGTACGTTAGCGTGACTCATGAAGCCTCTGAATGACGATTGAAATAAAAATGGTCACAGAGAAGTGGACGGTTAGCGAGGAACAGAAAACACGATATGATAAACGCTGCATGGGCTGACAGAACCCTAACATGTGGTTAGGGCCCACCATAGCTGCTGCGCACTCACTAACTGCATAACCAACGGGTAACTGTTATTCGGACGATGCTGGATGTATTACATGCGATCTACGAAGGAGAATGAGATGGTCTAAGCATTATATCATGGAGGAGAGAATGAATGTAGTGCATCAGTCGTGAGATGGAGAGTCTAGTATATCTAATCTGAATATTGCTTGGAGATTGTTCATAACGATACCTCATGAACGTCGACGCGCAACGAATCGCTTGAACCATCCAATAAGACTCCCGGCGAGACTTCCTGTGCGGATACGGAACAGGTACGTCAAAAGATACACACACACGATCTGTGGCATTGACAGGTGAGCCAACTGTTGAAGAAAACTAAGGTAAAGACTCACGTTGAAGATGATGAATGCACAGAAGATGCCGAAGTCGCGCCAGTGATGCGCATAGACGATGTTGAAGCTCTCCTCCAGGAACGCATCCGTGGTGCTGTATGCGCAGTATTCACAGTTGCTGGTCGCCTCCCCGTTAGTGAGATAGCCACCAGATGTCTCGATGAACGGTCCAAGATATTGCTGGCAAGTCTGGCCAGAAGGGGGATCGAGGTTGACGAGCTCAACCGCTGCGCAGGTGATCTTGCTATGCCCGATCGCTAATGAAACAGCACAGTTAGACACGCCCGACTGTAAGAATGCAACTGACATACCTTGCCCGAGGAGCGCCTCGATCAGGTAGGTGTACGGGGATAGACGATACATCCATCGCCACCAGCCGAGCAATCTGAAGGGCTGAAGAACACCATTGCTAGAGAATATACGGTTTAATACGGAACAGCAGAAGGACATAGAAACCACTTACAATGAGAGCACGAAAGAGAAGAGGAAGCTGAACAGTAAGGCCGCGATTTCTGCATTGGGGCACATGGCCGCAACAGCCTATTCAAGGCGATCAGAAACTCTAAGTAGCAATTTGAATGGGGCAACACTCACTTGACCAATACTAGTGTAGTAAAGCGGGGACAATACACCAAGCATGAAGTAGGTGAATCCGCCGCGATCACTCGGGAAACCGACTGTCCAATACCAGCAAATGAAATACAGCGAAGATCCAAAAATGTTCCAGGGAATCTCGACGAGAAGCTGGGACGTGATCAGCGCCGTCCAACTGTACATGTTGCTGTGGCGCTCTCGAATCTCGTAAATCGCCCGAGTGTCGAGGAACGGCACTTGGAGCTGGTTAGACAGAGGGACACTGATAATGGTGGACATGAAGATCGCCTGTTTCGCCACATGTCAGTCAGATCCATACAACAATGCTGACTATTGACTCACGAAAAGCTTGTTCTGTGTACCCTGGATACTGTCTTTCGCCTTGAAGAAGGTGAAGCCGATTAGGAGCCCAGCAGCAATGTTAACACCGAGCTTAGCGATCAGGTACGGAGGATTGCGCCACAAGGCTTCGAAGTTGCGTTGAAGCAAGGCGACGAGCTGATATCCCCACGAGGTCGCAAATTCGCTTGCCTGTGCAGCCTCGGTCTTTGGACGCTGTCGCCCTTCAGCATGGATGGCATCCAGTTCCGACACCAAGTTAACCGCATTCTGCGACTTATCCCACATTTGATGCCAGTCAACATCTGTCGATGCAGTAGCACCAGCGCCGATGACGTCCAAGATGTACTCGGCACTACAGAATTGTTATGAGCAGCAGTCGAACAAATTCAGATCAATATTGCTCACGGATTCTCCGAATCATCGCACGTCCTCGCGCCGTTTGATTGAAAGTAGTTGATGAGCGTCATTGACTTGTGACCAAGGTCGCCGAAGTAGACAATCTGCCCACCCTTGCGGAGAAGCAAAAGGCGGTCGAATTGTTCGAAAAGCTCCGCAGAAGGCTGGTGAATCCTGCATATGGTATTACGAGCAGATCTTTATTAGAGAGAGTGATCACTCACGTGCAAACAATAGACTGGCCGCTGTCTGCCAGGGTGCGCAGGAAACATACGATAGCCCACGCGCTCTGAGAGTCAAGTCCAGACGTAGGCTCATCAAGGAAGATCAACGAAGGCTAAGAGTCACGGCTCGTCAGTAACGCATCCCAGTAAGCAAGATATATTCCATACCTTAGCGACCAGCTCAACACCAATCGTAGTCCGCTTTCGATGTTCAACGCTCAAGGAACCGACGATAGCTTCCGCGTATTCCTCCAAACCGCACATGCGGAGACATTTGTCGACGTACGCTTCCTTCTCGGCGAGAGACACTGAGGCTGGCTGGCGTAGTTTAGCAGAGAACAATAGTGCTTCCCTCACGGTGGCCGTCGGCAAATGGGTGTCCATCTGTTGAACGTAACCGCTATCAAAGACAAGTCAGCCATTGCAGCGTATAGACCATTAGTAAAGGGAGACTTACGTCTGAGCGCGGAAATCGACAGGCAAGCGCTGACCATTCATCAACCGGTCGCCCGTAACAACTCCACCCGCGGTTCGCTCGGACAGAACGTTGAGAAGCGTGGTCTAACGGTCAGATATCATTTAGTATAATTGGTTCATTTCTCGATGCATGCCACGTACCTTGCCGGCGCCGGACTCGCCCATCAAAGCGGTCAACTTGCCGGGAGCGACGTATCCGGAAACACCATCCAGTAGCTTCCTCTGGCCATCCTTGACCGGGACGACGTAAGTCAGATTCTGGAAGGAGAACGTGTTCTTGGGGGAAGACGCCTCGGCCATCGCTTTCCGTGCCTCATCCTGGTCTTGACCGTCTTTCTGAACCGTGGAACTGTCACTACCCGAGCGCCTCTCCTCGTCCACAGCAATCGCGCTGGGGCGGATCGGCTTGGAGCCACGCTTGAAGAGCGTGACAGAGGACTGGCCCGACGAGGAAGTGTTGATCTCGGTGGCAGCCAGATATGCACAGATGAAGCCAATTCCGAATGCAACGACGATGCCGAAATTCTACCGAACAAACTAACCTATCAGCCACAACGATTTGATAGGACAGTGTTGGCACTTACGCGCCACAGGTCCTTGTAGTAGTACTCGAACGACAGGTTAACATATCGCATACCGTTGACGAAAGCCTGTCCCGGTAGGGAGCCGACCGTCGTGCAAACCTGATTCGCGAGCGTGATGTTCTCATAGCCAGGCCCTTGAGGTATGAGACTGGCGCAAGCTCCGTCCAGGGTATGGAATTCATTGAGCACCATGGCCTCGAAACCATATTTGAGTGGCTGAGAGACGACTCGTCAGTTATTGCCTCAGCGGTAGACGGATAGGGGACGTACATTGATATACGTGATCCATCGAAGTGCTCCGATCATGTATGGCTGCGGGATGTTGTAACCGGTGTAGAGCGTCAGAATCAGTACAGAAACACCAGCAACAGCCTGAGCAGGAGCCGCATTCTGGAACGCAGCCGCGAGCCCTCGGAACCAAGCCTTCATGGTGAGTGTCATGCTATATACAAATAGTAGGAAAATGCTGTGCGTATCGCAGCGGGCGTGAGCGAAGAAATTTAAGCTGGTAGACGTGCACTCACAAAAATTGTCCGGCAGATTGCTGCAGCCCAACCGTGAAGTACAGTACGATAGAGAAGAAAATGAGCGTCACTCCAGTCATAGGCATGTCGACAAGCGTGAGTGCGAGCGAATCGACAAAGGGACGGTACATCGCCGCGCGAGATTGCCTCAGGACGATAGGACGTTGCACAAAGAGCGCCGGGATTTCGGACATAGTGGACAGTGCCGCAAACAAGAGCGCGCTGTTAATATCAAAATCAATGGTGTGAGTATCTAGACAGAAATGAACTGTCGTTTGACGCACAAGAAAAGCACACCGCCGCGAGAGAAATAGGCCGCAGTCGAGTCCTCAAGGCGCAAGAAAATCGTACCAACAATAACCGCCTGCAGAATGAACGAACTGCAAAACGGAAGCTCAGTACTCCCACAAAGAAGCAAACAGAAAAGAAGCTTACCCCGTCTGCATGATCTGCGCACCTTTAGCACCCTGGATGATCTGGATGCGCCGCAGCATCAACGCACGTGCCTGCATCGGGATCGAGGTGATGAAGGAGCTGCTGGGCGGCGTTGTCTTCGCGTGCTCCGCGCGATGGCTTTCCCGGTACTCGAGAGCCTTCTCGGGGGTGCGCGCAGATTCCTCCTTGTACGCCTCGATGTCCGCACGGTTCCGTGCGCCCATCTCGCTCTCCAGGAAACGCTGCGCGAACTCGTCCGCCGTACGCGGGGCGCGCGCCTCGTATCCTTCGCGCACAATGCGCCCGTTCGGATCTGTCACGGCGACGACAAAGTCCGCGGTCGTCTGTCGGTTGGCAGGTTCGAAGCCGAGGTTGATGAAGTACTCGCGCGCGCGGTCGGCCGGGCCGAAGTATGCCATCTTGCCTTCATAGATGACGCACACCTTGTCGAACAGCGTGTAGAGCGACTCGCCTGCCTGGTAGATGGAGACGATAGTGGACGAGCGGCCGATGTCGGTAGCGAGACGGAGCGCCCGCACGAACTCAAGGGCGGTAGATGCGCTGTAAACTATTTTTAGAATCGCAGGACATGCACGCGGAAGAATCAATCGTACTCAAGACCACGAGTCGAACTGCGAGGCGCGCATTTAGCACATGTCCTCGCACGAGAATACGAGAACCACGTACTTGTCCCAGGACGTCAGCAGACTCCTTGACGCCATGACCTCACTGATCGAGACACGCTTCTTCTCTCCACCACTGACACCGCGGACGCTCGCGTCACCTACGAGGGTGTCCTTGACGTGCCGCAGGCCGAAAATTGTAGTCACCACGTTTGTCACCGCCTCGATGTACTCCTCGCGGCTCTCGCCGAGGCGCGAGTGAGGCGTGCGCAACTTGGCGGCAAAGTCGAGTGTCTGTTTCACCGTGAGCGTCGGGAAATGCACGTCGTCTTCAGGGCTGTACTGCACGTCGCCGCGGTAGCGCTTGTGGATCTCCTCCGGCGTGAAACAGTCGTACCGCACATCGCCCAGCACCGCGTGGAAATCACTGCGCTGATTGGCGAGTGTGCGCAACAGGGAGCTACATCCCGCACCGGGACGCCCGAGGACGACTAATTTCAAATTCAATACCCGGATCCCAATGATTCAGACTGAGGAACTTACGCAGCATTTCCCCCGGTCGAACACATCCTTCAAAGCCACTGAGAATGTCGCGCACAGCAGGATGGCGGATATTCCTGATGATTTCGACGATCTTGAAGGGGTTCATCTCCGAGCCGAGTGTGGGCTGGAAGGACGAGGAGGCGGCTTGGCCTACCACTCGCAGACCCTCGAACACAACGCCGAGCTCTCTCCGCTTGATGTCAGACTCGTCGATCCTGCGTGTCTAAATGAGTGCTATTGAAGCTGGAAACAGCAGATAAGACTCACCTCCGCACGACGTGCTTGAGAGTCTTCTCGAAATCGAATGGACCATCGCCAGGTGTTAGCGTGAGGTCTGAAGCGTCGTCAGAGGTACGGTTTTTCTTAACATCCTGTGGCAGAGCTGAATGACCGTGGTTGGACTTCCTGCTGGAAGACATCTGAGACATCGTTCGCCGTAGTTCGTTCACGCCAGAAGGGTCGAAATAGGATACATCGACATGGTGCGCGTCACTGCGAGGAGGCTCTGAGGCCTTTGGCGCGTCTCCGAAATGGACAACCGCATCTCCGTGGGGCGAGGTAGGGGAGGAGCTGGGACTCGAGTTGAGGTTGTGAAGTTGAATCTGCTCGAGTTGAGCGGGATCCATCCCAGAAAATAAAAGGCAGCTGTAACGTAGGGACGTGAGGCGCGCCAATTTCTGGAAAGCATTCTTAAATATATGAAGTCGCGCCACGCCTCTGGCGATGCGCCCTGCCCCCCTATGGACGCGCGGCACCCGGCTTGTGATTATGGCGAGCGGATTTATGTTTAGCGCCACTTCAAGACGCGCAAGATGACTGATCGATGGGCCAATCGGGAGCCGTTGAGAGGGATGCAATGAGTCAAACCTGATTTCGGACGTGTTTCCCCGATGACACAGACGTTCTGACACACCGCGCCCCTGAGCGCAGCACCTACAACATCCAACAGCCTTGGTAATTATGACAATACTCTCACCTCGCGAACCCGGCCACCATTCCTTACTCGATACATCCCCTATCTCATGGCTTCGTGTCGCACAACTCATACGCCACGATCAAAACGTTTGTTCTTGGTCTTGCTGTGCATTGCTAAGTGAACAGCCAGGAACAGGTCAAGAGCCTTGAACGGGCATGATTTTACTTACGACTAGCCGGAAAATCAAAATCGATTTGTCGCGCTGTTGCCTGTTTAGGCAATGTATCACCGCGGAAAAGTGAGATGTCCTTGTACTCGACTGTCGCTTCTCACTAGCATAATCTCTAGAGCGTCGGAGATTTAGTCAGAAACTAACTAGCGCGCGACGCGTGTTCCGGCAGCAGAGCAAAATGCACTCGCTTGGCTGGCGAGGTTCCCATGTATCCGCCAAGTAACTGACATGAGATGTATCCACAGCATACGGGTCTTGCGTCGATGGAAGCACTGTGTACAAGAAAGAAGCACGCCCACAGTATGTGGACCAGTGCTCAAGATGCTTCCCCCCGCGTGACCCCAGCGGCATTGATAGAGTTGGCACCATTGATCGAAATGTCGCCGACCGGCGTTGACCGAAGTTGGTTCACATGCCTCGGCCGTCTTTTTTACGGCATTCACGGTCCTCGTTGGATCTGCAGGGGTAATAAACAGATTGTAGTCACTGCCCGTTACAAACATAATTGTTAGACATCTTCGATGGGGTTCGGTGCCGTACGGTACGCGATATCCCATTATCAATAGTATGAATCACCGGCCCGCTATGCGTCATACTCCGTGAGTGCCTCGGCGCAATTATTAAAGGCTGCTTCCGCCGCCTCACTAGCTTTATCTCGAAAGTTGGCACCGGTTGCTCGACGCAGCTACGAACGGTCCTCCCGGCTATGTGAAGCTTCGTCAAGAGGTCGTCTCCGCACCAAGCATTTATTCGATGGAGATACAGAGCATCGCGCAGTACGTACCGTATCAGCCGCTGCTTTTAGACGAGTAGTATTCGTCTATCCTTGATACCAAGAGCAGCTCTCCGATACAAATGAGCCGACGTTCGAAGCTTTCTCCATCGGCGTTGCTACCTCCTTTTAAGCGTTCGTTGTCCATTGAACAGGTCGCAAATGTCAAAACCTTGACCTCGGTCGCTGCAATTCTCCAGATCGGCATCTCTGATGAACTGCGTCTTCTCTTATTGTCTCTCTTTTTTCTCTGTGGATATCGCTCGTCATAATATTCAAATTGATCGGCCTGCTGTTCGCCATTGTCTAGTGCTCGCAGGTGATGAGCACAACTGATCTGACCGTGCAACGTTTCTGTTCTTAGCGCGGCTCTATGCATTGGAACCGGGAGATTGTGGTGCCATTGGCCTTGCGTTCGAGGCTATACCATATCTTGCTTTCTTGCTTCTCCTGCGTTGGCGCTGTGGCCACGGCCTGTTCGACTGCCTCTTCTCCATGCTGTCAGGAGATGAGGGCCCGGCAAGCGATGCGACTGTCGCTAATAAGTATGGCGCACAATGCAGTGTCCAGCCTGAACGTTGCTCAGCTGCAGTGCGCACGCCGACTGGTCGTTATCAATCCTCAACTGTGTGGAGCGCACCGTATATTGTTGTAATGTTGCGTAGGTGTGTAGTCGAGCCGCGTGTAGGCAACGTATGTCACCCTTTGTATTGTCGGCCCTCTAAAACCACCATGACGAGGCTCAAGCTGGTCTCAAGTTAAAATCCCTGTGGTCACCGAAAACGGTAGCAACAAACTCTGTTATAGGGTGGAGAAGAAGTAGAGGAAGAGAAACTTGCCGTGTGCTGCAGGTACCTGCCAAGATGTCAAGACAAGGGCGACAGCATGATTTCCCGCCATGATTGTGCTAAATTCCGCTGGTCAGGTAAAAAGCGATCGCACAAGAAACCCCAAAGCCGAATTTGTATTTCAACAATTGCACCCCACTGACGTACATGGAATGTCGCACGTGTATGGTCCCCCTCCGTGCGGCTGAATATGCGCCTAGTACTTGAAGCTTGAAGCCTGAAGTGTTGCGTGGTACTTACGTCTCCACGGACGCTGGCAAAGGCGGCTGCTCAACCGTGGAATATAAACAGCTTGCAATTAGTAGACCAAAGGGATGTCAAATCGCTTTGTAATCTGAGATCGAGTTTACCTTGAATCGATGATGTATCCAACAATGCTAAATTGATGACATACGTGGCATTGACACTGGCCGGCCCGAGCACGTACTTGAAGAGTGCGCTTATAGAGCGTGTGAGATAGCCGTTGGGCGCCTCTAGCCTCATACGGGAGTCACCACACCAACTTGTCCCAGCGTAGGTGAGACCAGAATTTTCTGCGCAGTCTTAATGTCATCGTACGTGGGTACCAATGCCATGCTGAAGGTGACGACTTTGAGAAAACGGAATGCTTACAGCGGCCTTGCTGCCACGCTTGTGTTTTCGTGAATGGCCGGAAGAAAACCCCCTATTTTGACTAGTAGCAACCTGGCTGACCTTCACCCCGTCACGAACATTTTCTACTGACAGACATGACCTGTGTAGTCGCATCTTCAACGACTTGTCTGGAGGTGCGGCTGACTGAAATATTCCCCACGCAAGTGGGTCACCGGTCAAGAGCGCGGCTGGCAGTCAATGGCCAGCCTCCAGGTAGCCATGCATAAGCTCCAACCCAGGCTGCCTCGTCGACCCTGCTCTCAACCACTGCTACGTCAAGCTCTATACATGGCTCCGCTCCCCGCCTCTCGCGTGGTCTCGGTCGACCCTAGCCTTCTAGTCTCTGGCTCTCACTTCGGCCTTGGTTCTCGCTGGCTGATCCTTGTTTTGATCTTCGTCGGGGCTCTTGTCATTTTCGGCTGGTCGCTGGCTGTCATTCAAGTGATGCGATATTGCCGCGAAGTCTCTACGGCTGGCGAGGCAGAGGTCAAGGACCCCGAGGCTGCGTCCGTCGATGAACATAAAGCAAGCGCCAGCATTGGCGCCCCGGGTCTGGATGTATATGCTCCACTCAACTCTATTCTCGGGGAAGAGGTAAGCCGAAGCTGGAAAACCCTTAGGCCGTGCTCATCTGTGACATGTTGTACAGACAAGCGATTGTTGGCCTGCCGCGGCTGGGCTTGATCTTCCAGTGCGGCTCGACCCACACCCGCAAGATGATGTCGTTTCCGCTCCTGACGCTGTCCAGTACGAAGACCTGTACCTGGCTACGCAGCTCAGCTTCTCGTCCATAGCTGACACCTTCCAGTCTGCTTATGAACCTCCTCGTGCACGCTCTATCGCCGACTCGTGGTCCACCGTCTCGCGCACATTCAACGTATCTCCGTCTTCGAGCAGCATCTATTCGGCCGAGTCCTGTCCTAGTCTCGACAGCATGCTCTTCGACGCACTCAACTCTGGCGACGACGAAGCGTGTATCGTTGCCGCGAAGGCGAGGCTGACGTGCGACGTCTGGGACGATCTGGAGGCTGACATGTCCATGTCATCGGAGTGCTCTTCGCGCTCATCGTCTCCTACATCTACTCCTGCGCTCAGCGACGCGGATACCGAGTCTGTCTTCTCGACAGACTCCTCATCGGTATGCTTGATGGACTCTCCTTCGGCATGGATGCCGGACGCTCCGTCGGTGTACTCCGCGGAGAGCGTCAAGACGGAAGTGCCGTACCTCGATCTCCTGCTCTCGTTGGCTCTGCCATCTGACCTGCGTGTTCCGCCTGTCGGGGTCAAGACTATGGAGCCCGAGCCTGTGTTCAGCTCAAGCGTTTCGGTCCTGCACTATGGCTCTCTCGACGACTTTGGTGCTGTTGGACTGGCATTCTAGGCTGTGCTTTCTCGCTTTCTTTCTTTTTTTTGCAACGTGATCTGGCGTCTCCATCCACAAGAATCAACACTCCTCCCAAGATGACCGGTGATTGGTACCATCCTCGTTTCACTGCCACACCTTCTCGGATCTAACCTTGAACTCTTCCTCGTCTCGACTCGGATCTGATACTAACGAAGCCAGCGCATACTCTGGTGATGTTTCTTCTCTGAGTGTGTTTTCTTGTCGTAGACTGAATAGTGCATGCAGCCAACTGTTACATCCCCTCACCACGCTCATCGCTGACTCTATTTCAACTCATCGTTCTCGTCTTGGCTTATCTTGTACTCTGTACATCATCCATCCGCAAGGTTGGACGGTAAGCGTATATCTACTCTGCTGTGCTCTAGCTTACTTTGTTTTTAGTTGTGGTCGTGCTCACCGTAGTTGTCTTCCGTGACCTTCCAAGCAATTTTTATCAACTGTATGCCACAGTGGCTCGCAAAAATCGCTTCGTCAATGTCATATTCTTGATCGATGTGTGCTCAAACGAGGCAACATGGCCGCTGCAGCATGACATTCGCGAGGGTGATGTCAGTGCCCTGATTGTGGCAGATTGTGATTCTGACCACAAATGGGAACTTGAACGAAGTTTAACTGTGCAACGTATTTTCACAGTAAACGCGAGCTATGCATATGCTATGTAGGTTTTGTATCTGAGTCTTCTCTGAGGCTGAGACGACGACGGGAAGAGCAATGTCTGTACCGACGGCTTTAGCTAGAACCGGTACTATTACAGAGGAGACACTCGTAGTCGCAACCCGTTCGTCCTAAACCTGGTACCGTCCCACCCAGGCCATAGCGCATTCATTCTCTGACGTATGCCATATTGCCTGGCACACATCGGTCGCGTCCCGAGCTGTCGAGGACTGCGTGAGGCATGGAACAGCCATACATAACGAAGGCCTTACTGAGCCGACTGGAGGCTATACAACTTAAATAAAAATAGAATGTGACCTGGATCCAATTCACTCATACTGCAATCATATACATACCACTCCGGCAATGTGATGCCAATAACCTCGCGCAGAGTCTTTACGCGCTCCTGTATTTCGGCGAACCAATGGTCTGCCTGAGCACACCCCAATGCAAGCCGTGCCAATGCCTCCACGACGTGGGGCGTGAACGTATCAGCATCCCACTGCGCGATAGGCACGCAGGTATTGAACAGTGTCTGGACAGTAAGCCAACCGCGAGCCTCGGTAATCTTTGCTGCAAATGCTTCGACTGTGCTTGAATTAAAGTAGACGGCAAGGGCGGACAAGGCACGGCGGATCTCCCCGCGAAGCCCAGCACGCTCCTGGGTAGGCAATCTCATGCAATTCCGCAGCGCAGTGGTGGACATACGCAGGAGCTCCGAGATACTCATACGTTCACAGCCGTCGCTTATGGTTTCGAGTAGAATCATGATGTCTAGACCAGATGTACCCGGCGGGTGCGTCAGCAAATGGAGCGGTCAATCAAAGGATTTCCTCACGAGCGACGCCGATATGGAAGTGTTCGTCATAGTGCCAGATATACATCGAAATCTTGCCGCGCACTTCCTGAGTCACCTCTGTACTGCGCAACAGCCCGACAAGCCGGCAATAAACAGCGGGTTCAGATATTGGGATGACAAACAATAGCCTCCTAATCGTTTCGAGAATGCGCCTCTGATGCCTTGTGCGGTCCTCCTCGTCAGGGGCCGACTCTCTGCTAACTTTAGAGAACACATCAATAGCTATGTGTCCGAGTGCTACCGCGGTCTGGCCGCCACGTCAGTATGAAACGGCTTGATGCTGCTCGACGTTGGAATGTCGCGTTGATCCGATTCTTGGAAGTCTGATGGTGTTCTTGAACGCAGCGATGAAAGGACCGAATCCAGATGCGTCGGCTTTAGGACCTCTGGCGATGCTCAGCAGAGATCGCATCAGCCATTTGTAATGATCACAATCACCTAGTATCAGACATTATGTTTTCCCATATTTTATAGAAGGCGTCAAGTGAAGCATTTACGCCAACACTCTGCAGCCAAGGACGCGCAACGTATATGAAAAACGGACCTATGTGGATCGTGGATGAGATTTCCGCGGAGTTCATCGGTGGCAAGAACGTACCCGTTGCATCGATACACAGTTCGCAAATACGTGCTGAGCGTTCTTCCTCGAGAGTCCAAGACGACCAATGCAGGCGCAGCTGTTTCGTGATGTCCGCCGCGCGCTCGCAAGTCGCAATAGCAGCCTGGTTTTCTGGAAATGCACTGACGAGATATGTCAGAGACCGAAGGATAGGTTTGGCCTTGTGGAGGCTTCCAAAGCGATATTGCGAATTGGATGGCAGCAACCTCTCTAGCATATCAATACAGATGTCTGCCAGAGCGACGACAGTGAGAGCATGCTGCTCGCCGGGGGACCACTTCAAGGTTGGAGGATCTGTCGATTCATCCATGCTATGTGCATGATGCTTCAGGATTTGGTGACATGCTGGGAGCGCAGCATCCAGAGGACTCTGTGCAAGGCACGGCTTCGCGACAGTTCTCAGAAATGTGTCGTCCATGACAGCTGAATCAGCTTCAACGAGGATATCCAGCGTCCTGCTGACCTCCAAATCCAGTGTTTGCGAACGGACAATCATGTTCTCGAACTCTCTGTCACAGTTTCCCTAATTTTACCTAATTTTTCCGCTATTTCTGCGGACATATCAAAGGGTATAGGGACTTATCCATACTTATCCGTCCGCATATGGGTACATCTACATATCTAAG